>NC_136063.1:1463695318-1464041288 GCF_964261635.1 Lissotriton helveticus
CCTGTCAACCAGCTAGCCACTGCCTTCAGTCCAGACTGAAACCTGGGGGCATCTTGTTCTACGTCCCCGCTGAGAGTAACCGCCAGCTGTGTGTCATCGGCATATGAGACCAAAGTTAGGCCCCACTGCCTCGCGACATCAGCCAGCGGTCTCACGTAAAGATTGAACAACGTGGGACTCAGCGAGGACCCTTGCGGAACCCCCATCGCCAGAGGCTGGAAGCTGGACATGAAGGGGGGGATGGCAACACAGAAGGAGCGGTTGTCTAGGAAGGAGCGGAACCACTGCAGCGCCATGCCACTGATACCTATCTCCTCGAGGCGATGCAGGAGGATGCTGTGAGATACCGTGTCGAAGGCGGCGCTGAGATCTAACAATATCAGCGCCGCCGTCTGACCAGCATCCAACCTTGCACGCAGATGTTCCACCATCACAAGAAGAGCAGTCTCCGTGCTGTGGCCAGCACGGAAGCTATTCTGTGTGGGGTCGAGGGCATTGGTCCGAGCTAGATGTTCTGACAGGGCCAGATTGACATGTGCCTCTGTCAACTTTGCCGGCCAGGGTAGCAGCGAGATGGGACGGAAGCTTTCAGGCTTAGACGGGTCCAAGGAAGGTTTTTTAATAATCGGGGACACCACCGCCTGTTTCCATTTAGTTGGAACTACCCCCGACTCCAAGGAGAGGTTGACAAGGGAACGCACAACGTGGCGTCCCATAAAGGTCTGATCTCGAAAGAGAGCAGGTCTCACTGGATCAGATGGGGACCCAGATTTAACTTGCACAGCAAGTTTGTCAAACCCATCCGAGGTGAGGGGGGGAAATGAAAGCAGGGTGATCTGATGAGGTGTCCCATTGAAACTCCCCAACGAAACCCCAATGCTAGGGAACGTCCGATAGATAGCTTGGACTTTTCCCAAGAAATAGGAGGCAAGGGATTCGCAGTGGGACACAGAACTCCCGGCTGTAGAGGAAGTCCGCTTGGCCATAAGATCCTTAACCGCCTTGAAGATAGCCTTCGACGGGTTTGTGCTGTTTCGGAATTCATCGGCATAGAAGGCCGCTCGAGCACGACATATGGCCCGATGATAAAGCTTGACGGACACGGCATATGCGGCTTTTAAATCAGCCCCATATGTCTTCCGCCAAGCCCTCTCCGCCCGTCTACAGGCTCCCTTCAAGGCGCGTAGAGCACCATTGTACCAAGGACTCGACTCTCGAGGGTTGGTCTTAGTCGATACAATAGGTATCAGAGCGTCTAGAGCCCTAGTAAGCCAGGAGCAGAAGAGGTCATACCCCTCTTCTACGTTGTTCAGTGGGCCCAGGGGCTCCACTGACAGAAGACGATGAAAGTCTTCCAGCCTGAGTTTATTCCAGGATCTCCTAAGTACCCGTCTAGCCGAAGAAGTGGGAGTGATCGCTGACACGGGGCACTGGATAGTCACCAGAAAATGGTCAGACCATTCTACTGGAGTGATCGCAGTGATTTTGGCCTCAGTCAGATTGGTGAAAAAAGGGTCAAGAATATGACCCCCGATGTGTGTGGGCTGGGAGACCAATTGAGAGAGTTGGAAGGCCTCTAAGTCCAAAGAAATGCTGCGAGCTGTCAGACTGGAAAGTGTATCGAAATGCAGATTTAAATCGCCCAGAATGGAAAAATTGGCGCAGTCAGTGATCAGAGTGCCGACAATATCCGAAAAAATATTTCTGAACAGCACGTCACTGCCCGGCGGACGATACACCACCATCCCAGAAAATGTAAACTCTGGGCTGACAGAGACTTTAAAAGAGGCGCTTTCACAGCCAGCAATCTTAAGGCTGTTCCACACACAGGGAAAGTTAGACCTAACTATAAGCGCTATTCCCCCACCTCTAGATGATCTATTCAGGGTGTACATAGAATAGCCAGGGGGGCATGCTAGATTAAGAATGGCAGTGTCAGCTTCCTGAAGCCATGTTTCAGTTATGGCGAGGATATCCGGGGCTTCCTCCTCAATAAGGTCGTACAAATTCTGCTGATGTTTCGGGACCGACCTTACATTTAGGTTCATAATCCGCAGAGAGGAAAGAGCGACCCTACTATGGTGAGTGACAGAAGGATTTCTCCGGGGGAGAGGCAATGGGGGGTCAAGTATCAAGCCATTGCAAGGGCAACGATACGGACCACAGAGTGGGTGGACGGGCGGTAATGTGCAGCTAAAGCTCACCTGGCCGATGGAAATAATAGGTGTGGTTGAGCATTTCAGGCAGATCGAGCGGGCAAAGAGTGCCCCTAAGTTATCTGCCTCAGTGTAGTACTCGGTAATCGATGACCCGGAGTCGCTCAAGGAGGTCTGCATAGGTGGTCCTAGCCTCGTTTAATAGTTGTGCAGCTTTGAAATCCGTGACCACGGCCCATTTCAATGATCCTAGCCCATCCTACAATTGTGTGAGTTCACGTAATATCACTTTCCTGTCACACAACACTGCCCCGATGGATGTGCCTCTAATCACCTCCTTGAAGGCCTCCCACTTCACTAGAGTAGAGGAGGTCATGCAAGTACTTTTAGAAAAGTAGGCATCAATGCATGTAGCAAGCGTATCCCGAAAACCTATGTCTTCAAGCAAGGTAGGCTGCAGGTGCCAGGTGGAGATCAGGGGCGTAACACAGCCTTAGTTAGCACTATTTTTAGTGGGTTGTGATCAGAGAGTGTTTTTCCCAAATGTGTGGCGTGTGTAACACTTAGATGTAGATGGAAGGAGCAGAAAAACTATTATGTGCCCGAGTTAGGCCTGGTAGGACATACTGCAAATTTCTATGTACATGGTTCTTCCTTAAAGTTGCCTTCCCTTTGTCACATCGACTTTTGACACACATTTGCATTTGAGACGCCTGGGTTGGGTTTTAAGGAATAGCAACCTTGCTAACACAAAGAAACTTCATGAGAACACTATCATACTGCTCTAGCATTATGTGTAAGGCCTTCACGTGTGTGATACAGATGTGTTTGTTATTACATCCATATGGCAACACAGCTAACTGTGGAATACAAACAATTCAAATGAACTTAATAGCCAACTTACAGGGACTGTTTGTTTGATGTGCCTTTGCAAGGCCTCAAGATATGTGCACGTGTGGAATTTGTCTAATTAAGGTTAAAAAAAATACATATATCTGTAAGCGTGCTCCGGCGCGCTTACGTTACGGGTTTTGTTTGCGCTGCAGAGCCGATACGTCACGGTTATGCGACGCATCATGAGGCGTCTCACGTGGCTACGTGATACGTCACGTAATAAAGAATATATTTTACAGCTATAGATATTAGCTTTTAAAAAACCAATGAAATTCACTGAAAAAACCATAGGTTATAGACCATATATAGTTAGGAATTAGCATTTACAAAACCTTGAAAATTCGCTGAAAAAACCATAGGTTAGAGACCATATATAGTTAGCCGGACATTTTATTGACATAAAACCAATGAAATTCCATATATAGTACCAGCCAAAAGGGAGCTAGCGTAGTCCAGACGAGAGATGACGGTTGCCTGGACTACAAGCTGTCTAGTTGGGGCGTCGAAGAATTTAAGAACAGGTCTTAATCCTCTCAACAGACCGAAGCAACAGGCTGCAGTTTTTTTGGTATGCCCTACAAAAGTGAGGCCAGCGTCCAGCCAGACCCCCAGATTTTTCACCTCCGACACCGGGGTCGGAGTGGGGCCCAGCTCAGAAGGCCACCATTGATCGCCCCAAAGCTCTACTCCCTTCCCAACAACCATTACCTCCGTTTTCGTGGCACTAAGCTGGAGACAGTTTCCTGTCAACCAGCTAGCCACTGCCTTCAGTCCAGACTGAAACCTGGGGGCATCTTGTTCTACGTCCCCGCTGAGAGTAACCGCCAGCTGTGTGTCATCGGCATATGAGACCAAAGTTAGGCCCCACTGCCTCGCGACATCAGCCAGCGGTCTCACGTAAAGATTGAACAACGTGGGACTCAGCGAGGACCCTTGCGGAACCCCCATGGCCAGAGGCTGGAAGCTGGACATGAAGGGGGGGATGGCAACACAGAAGGAGCGGTTGTCTAGGAAGGAGCGGAACCACTGCAGCGCCATGCCACTGATACCTATCTCCTCGAGGCGATGCAGGAGAATGCTGTGAGATACCGTGTCGAAGGCGGCGCTGAGATCTAACAATATCAGCGCCGCCGTCTGACCAGCATCCAACCTTGCACGCAGATGTTCCACCATCACAAGAAGAGCAGTCTCCGTGCTGTGGCCAGCACGGAAGCCATTCTGTGTGGGGTCGAGGGCGTTGGTCCGAGCTAGATGTTCTGACAGGGCCAGATTGACATGTGCCTCTGTCAACTTTGCCGGCCAGGGTAGCAGCGAGATGGGACGGAAGCTTTCAGGCTTAGACGGGTCCAAGGAAGGTTTTTTAATAATCGCGGACACCACCGCCTGTTTCCATTTAGTTGGAACTACCCCCGACTCCAAGGAGAGGTTGACAAGGGAACGCACAACGTGGCGTCCCATAAAGGTCTGATCTCGAAAGAGAGCAGGTCTCACTGGATCAGATGGGGACCCAGATTTAACTTGCACAGCAAGTTTGTCAAACCCATCCGAGGTGAGGGGGGGAAATGAAAGCAGGGTGATCTGATGAGGTGTCCCATTGAAACTCCCCAACGAAACCCCAATGCTAGGGAACGTCCGATAGATAGCTTGGACTTTTCCCAAGAAATAGGAGGCAAGGGATTCGCAGTGGGACACAGAACTCCCGGCTGTAGAGGAAGTCCGCTTGGCCATAAGATCCTTAACCGCCTTGAAGATAGCCTTCGACGGGTTTGTGCTGTTTCGGAATTCATCGGCATAGAAGGCCGCTCGAGCACGACATATGGCCCGATAATAAAGCTTGACGGACACCGCATATGCGGCTTTTAAATCAGCCCCATATGTCTTCCGCCAAGCCCTCTCCGCCCGTCTACAGGCTCTCTTCAAGGTGCGTAGAGCACCATTGTACCAGGGACTCGACTCTCGAGGGTTGGTCTTAGTCGATACAATAGGTATCAGAGGGTCTAGAGCCCTAGTAAGCCAGGAGCAGAAGAGGTCATACCCCTCTTCTACGTTGTTCAGTGGGCCCAGGGGCTCCACTGACAGAAGACGATGAAAGTCTTCCAGCCTGAGTTTATTCCAGGATCTCCTAAGTACCCGTCTAGCCGAAGAAGTGGGAGTGATCGCTGACACGGGGCACTGGATAGTCACCAGAAAATGGTCAGACCATTCTACTGGAGTGATCGCAGTGATTTTGGCCTCAGTCAGATTGGTGAAAAAAGGGTCAAGAATATGACCCCCGATGTGTGTGGGCTGGGAGACCAATTGAGAGAGTTGGAAGGCCTCTAAGTCCAAGCTGCGAGCTGTCAGACTGGAAAGTGTATCGAAATGCAGATTTAAATCGCCCAGAATGGAAAAATTGGCGCAGTCAGTGATCAGAGTGCCGACAATATCCGAAAAAATATTTCTGAACAGCACGTCACTGCCCGGCGGACGATACACCACCATCCCAGAAAATGTAAACTCTGGGCTGACAGAGACTTTAAAAGAGGCGCTTTCACAGCCAGCGATCTTAAGGCTGTTCCACACACAGGGAAAGTTAGACCTAACTATAAGCGCTATTCCCCCACCTCTAGATGATCTATTCAGGGTGTACATAGAATAGCCAGGGGGGCATGCTAGATTAAGAATGGCAGTGTCAGCTTCCTGAAGCCATGTTTCAGTTATGGCGAGGATATCCGGGGCTTCCTCCTCAATAAGGTCGTACAAATTCTGCTGATGTTTCGGGACCGACCTTACATTTAGGTTCATAATCCGCAGAGAGGAAAGAGCGACCCTACTATGGTGAGTGACAGAAGGATTTCTCCGGGGGAAAGGCAATGGGGGGTCAAGTATCAAGCCATTGCAAGGGCAACGATACGGACCACAGAGTGGGTGGACGGGCGGTAATGTGCAGCTAAAGCTCACCTGGCCGATGGAAATAATAGGTGTGGTTGAGCATTTCAGGCAGATCGAGCGGGCAAAGAGTGCCCCTAAGTTATCTGCCTCAGTGTAGTACTCGGTAATCGATGACCCGGAGTCGCTCAAGGAGGTCTGCATAGGTGGTCCTAGCCTCGTTTAATAGTTGTGCAACTTTGAAATCCGTGACCACGGCCCATTTCAATGATCCTAGCCCATCCTACAATTGTGTGAGTTCAGGTAATATCACTTTCCTGTCACACAACACTGCCCCGATGGATGTGCCTCTAATCACCTCCTTGAAGGCCTCCCACTTCACTAGAGTAGAGGAGGTCATGCAAGTACTTTTAGAAAAGTAGGCATCAATGCATGTAGCAAGCGTATCCCGAAAACCTATGTCTTCAAGCAAGGTAGGCTGCAGGTGCCAGGTGGCGATCAGGGGCGTAACACAGCCTTAGTTAGCACTATTTTTAGTGGGTGGTGATCAGAGAGTGTTTTTCCCAAATGTGTGGCGTGTGTAACACTTAGATGTAGATGGAAGGAGCAGAAAAACTATTATGTGCCCGAGTTAGGCCTGGTAGGACATACTGCAAATTTCTATGTACATGGTTCTTCCTTAAAGTTGCCTTCCCTTTGTCACATCGACTTTTGACACACATTTGCATTTGAGACGCCTGGGTTGGGTTTTAAGGAATAGCAACCTTGCTAACACAAAGAAACTTCATGATAACACTATCATACTGCTCTAGCATTATGTTTAAGGCCTTCACGTGTGTGATACAGATGTGTTTGTTATTACATCCATATGGCAACACAGCTAACTGTGGAATACAAACAATAAGCATTCTGATCACAATCATGGCCCGAGGCAAGAATGCCCTAGTCTATATATCTCCTTTTTATTCTGAATACACTGCTGCAGCTTTCGCCTACCAGCTGACTGTTAAATCTGTGGAAATGTCTCCAGTTCATGACCAAGACAGGGTCCTGCATTCTTACCCACCAGGTAAAGGGATTAGATCATCCAGACGGGGTTTCTTGGCAGACCATTCCTTCACACCCTAGACACATAAGTAAGCGTTTGCATTGTAAGAGTACATTTGATTATGTCAATACGGTATATGTATGCATGAATAAGCTGTCTAAACAAGATGGAGGGCCTCTTTGTTTTTTTCACAGTATTGACATTTATTATAACCTCTTTCTGCTTCTGTCTATTAATCATTGTAGCACATATTTTCTATACAAGAATCAGTATGGTTCAATAAATATTGAAAGGCGCCCCTTCTTGTATTCTTTTATATTTTCTCTGAGCGAAAGAGAGCATGAGTGACTGAACAAAAAGTACTTGGTCTGTCACCATGGTTCCTGAGGGAACAGGGTTGTCATGTTCAGTAGTTTCCAGAACTGTTTGTTCCCTGCCTAGACTCAGGTGGGCTAACAGTGGCCCTGTATGCTAGCTGGTCCAAGGAGGGGGTGCATGAAATCAGTCTGGCACCATCTTAAGTTTGTGTCATTCACAAACGTGCAGTTCATACTGATTAGTAAAAATGTACGACATGGTGCAGCCAACATTAGTTGGTTTCTTATTTTTGTATGGATCAACAGAGTAGTTCAATGGTGCTTCCTCTGAGATCCCTACACAATTTTTATACCGGATACGTCTGTGGTGGTAGGGAATATCCTCCTCAGCTGAGTAGGTATATCCTATGTATTGTCTGTTGGCAAATTCAAGTTTGAAAGGCTATTGTTCCCGCAGTGTTAGCCGAACTATGTAATTAATTTCTTACACAACATAGCACAGAATATTTCAGAGAACTGCAGACATGCAGTTACTCAAGAACTACTACAACATGGCATGGGACTAGCTGGCGGGGATGTTACCTTTGTTTTAAAGGCACACAAGTCATTTAGAACAGAAGGGTTTTACTCTTGGGCTACATTCTCTGCTGCAGATGATGCTACACAGGTATTTCACAAATATATAGTAGGAGAAATGCCAGAGGAACATACTCCTTATGAGGAGATAGAAATCCCTCTAGTCTACAATGAACATACTAATCGGTTTAAAGTTGCCCTACCCCATAGAGTAGAAGATGTGAGACTGGGCCCCCTGCTGAGGGGGAAACATTGCCAGTCCTAGCCAGTTACAGATCACATCCCGGTATGGATAGTTTGACTGCAGGCCAGCTGCTGGTATTATATAATAATTTGGTAACAATATATAGTTTTACATAATTTGTGATGCGAACATTAACACTCGCTCCTGCGCAGACTGTTCAAGTGGTAGCACCACAATTAGCTACGCCAGGCATTAGTCCTCAAACATTGAGGGTCTCATTTACAAAAGTGTGTTGCAGCATGGCAGCGCAAGCCCTTTGGATGCGCCATGCTGCGGCACTTTCAAAGCATAGGGCTGCCTCATATCTCCAAGGATATGACAGATCCCGCTGCTCTCCCCTGCACTGGTGCACAATTTGTTGCCATGCTTCGATGCAGGCACCATTGCAGTATGGTGCATGGATGTCTACATCATGGGGATGACTTTTTATGTGCAGGAAGGTGTCCCTTTCTGTACATAAACAATCTGAAATTGTGTTTTTCAACTCCTATATGTACTGCATTAGCAAACATAGAACTTGAAAAGGTCATTTTTCTATGATTGTTAATGTGCAGGAAAGGACACCTTCCTGCACATAAACAATCACCAGAGGTGATTTCCGTGTTCTATGTGTGCTGCAGAATGCAGCATGCATAGAAAGAGGAAAAGACGAGGAGAAATTACTACATTTCCCCTCATTGCACCTCCCTATGCCTCCAAAGGGGCGGCGCAGCGTTCGGACGCATTTCTAGGTTTACGATTTCTCGTAAATCTGGAAGTGTGTCAGGTTCCATGGGTGCTGCATGGGAACACCCACAGCAACACCCATGGAACGCCCCTTTCACGCAAAGTGCTGCATGTAAAGGGCCTTATTTACAAAGACAGGAAAAGCCCGACAGAGGTTACCAGTCCTTGTAAATATAGGGCAGCAAATTGCACCACCAGTGAATCACAAAAAGTGATGCAGCAGCGGCACAAGGGGCTTTACAATAATCCCCTCAATGCAGTGATGTGAAATATTCCTACCAAAAGGGAAGAAATTCCATTTTGGATTGCACAAAAATCAAAGTAGTTTAAAGCAGTGTTTCCCCATATGGCCCAAAGAAAAAAATTCTAACAATTTGCTTGCCAATGGGGATGGCTCCCACAGTAGAAGATTGTGTAACTTGGGGTGCAGTCTTTGGCGCAGTATATACCAGAATTCATGATACCCCTTCTTTGTGGGTTTATCCAAGGTTTTAAAACATGTACAAAATGAGCACAGGACAGCACCCAGGACAGCACCTGCCCTGGATTTAGGGATGAACTTGATGGGCAATAAGGACACAGCATCTGCCGTGAAGTTGAGTAACATTAAAGGGGAAGCAGCAGCGTTAGCCATACGCCCACATCTAAGGGCTTTGCCTTGTGCACGACAGGGGCACGAATTGGCTAAAATTATTGAAGACACCTATCCTACACTAGGTAGACATAATTTGGGAGCCAGACCAGGAAAACCACAGGTTAAGAGTAATTCTGAAAAGGATGACTTTAAGCAAGCACCCAACTCTTCCACAAAGAAGAAATGGGACAACAAGAAAATAAAGAAAAAGCAAAATCACCGGGTGGATCTCGTACACAGGAATCTATTGAAAATCATTAGAATTTACGTAACCGTGATAACATTAAACCGCCTGATAGGTATCAGGATACTAATACACGTTCCTCTATTTCCTTTCGGGATTCATGAGATGGGCATTCGGAGAGAAGGGGAGGGTCAGAGCGGAGATCTGAAGTGTATGTGAAACAAGGAAGGGCTCACAACGCTCTGCTTCTGAACAGGGAGAGGGCAGAGGGCAGAGGGCAGAGGGTAGAAGTCACAATAGTTCACCAGAACCTGATGGATTGTCTGGTGGGAATAGCGCTTAGGGAGTAAATCACGGTGGAAACATCGGATACCAGGATGAGGGTTCCACACCATTTATATGAAGTCCAACTATGGTTGGAAGAGGAGGCACCCATATTTATAAATGTTCTCTTTTCGGAGGAGCTCACTCATGACATTTCTGCCATTTACCACAGGGGTAGAAGAATAGCCCTGGGCTGTTTTCAGCCAGAGTGACAGAATTATTTGAGAATCGTGATGATCAGGCATTGTCATATGTCGATGACATATAATTAACAGATGATGACCTGATGGAGCACTTGACCAGAGTGGACCATATAATCTTGAGTGTCACTGACATGAGCTCCCCCAGCGACGACAGGCTCTGCGACGACACATGCAGCGATGGTAATCTTCCCACACCGGTCTGGTGCATCCTGCGAATGAAGGATGCGATGACTCCGGCAGCGGCAACAGGTGCTGCGACGATTTCGGCCTTCATAGCGGTGGGAATTTCCACACACAGACGGGGATGCTCTCTGCAAGCGAGCGATGCGACAAAACTTGCAGAAAGTCTTTAAAATCTTGGTTTCCAGCTTCCCAACACAGGTACAACTTCCAGAGGCACCACAACTGGCCCAAGCACTCTAGGAAGGACAGAACTCTCTCAGCCGAGTTCAGGGAAGCTGGGGGTGAAGTCCTTTTGTTCCTGGGACTTTTTAACAGGGAGCCAGCTCTTCCCAGGCCCTTGGAGATACCTTCAAGTAAGGGGACACAGCACCAAAAGCAAAGTCCTTCCCCTCTCTTTGGCAGCACAGCAACAGCAGGTCAGTCCAGCAGAGCAACAGCAGAACAGTCTTCCTTCTTCAGTTTCAGCTTTCTCCTTGGCAGAGGTTCCTTCTTGATTCCAGGATGATCTAATTTTCTGTAGTCAGGGGTCCTGTACTTACACCCCTAAAAGTCTTTAAACCCTTTGTGCAGGAAGGCTCTGAGCCCGGTCTGAACCAGTTCTGGGTGTTCCTAGAGCACTGTTTTTCTGGCCTCTCCTTTCCTTTCAGGGAGAGGGGCAGGGTACTCAGCCGCCCAGCAGGAGGTGGAGCCAGCATTGTGGAAGGCAGGCACAGCCCTATTCAGGCCCAGGTGCTATCCCCTCCCACCACTCAAGTTGCAGAGGCAGTCATTCAGCCTAGGGCTGACTCAGCCAGGCTCCTGGGGGCTCCCAGCACCTGTCACTCTCAAACCAGACAGCCAATTCACAAACAGGCCAAGGCACACAGAAGGGTCAGACAAGAGAACAGCAACTTTCTAAAAGTGCTGTTCTCAAACACAGGATTTAAAAACAACCTTTCCTAAAAGATGTGTTATTAAATTCTGAGTTCAGGGATACCAGACTTGTATGAACTATCTGGCTCCTATGGGAAGATATGGTGGTAGCCACTGTATCCAGCATCCCTCATGATAGCCTATGGGGCAAGATAGCCTTACAATAGTGAAAAACGAAAATGGCTGTAATTCACTACCAGAGCATGTCACCTGCACAAGTAAATGCTCTACCTTTCACTTACACTGCACCCTGCCTAAGGGGTACCTTGGGCCTTCCGTAGGGGTGACCAATGTGTACAGAAAGGGAAGGGTTATGCCTGGCCAGTGGGGACACTGACCAGGAGGACATGGCAGTTCACAGACTGCACACAGGCACTGCGGTGGCAGTCCTGATACACCCTTTTAGGGCTACTCATGTGGATGGCACAGTCAGTTCTGCAGGCCCACTTGTAGCATTTTTTATCACCAGCCCTGGCACACTCAGTGCACTTTACTAGGGACTTCTTGATGACACAAATATGCCAACCATGGATAACCAATCTCAATAACAATTTACACAAGGAGCACTTGCACTTTGACACGGAACAGCAGTGGCAAAGTGCCCAAAGCATCTAAACCAACAAAAACGAAATCCAGCACAGCATCAAAAATACAGGGGGTAGAGGCAAAAAGATAGGGGGAAACCACGCCAAAGATGCCAGGTCTAACAGTATACATATGTCACGTTCAATTTAGGTGGCACAGTACCGAATGCATTTAAATCGAATCTCTATGGAAGTGCTGAAATGCGTTTTTAATCAACTGAAAAAATACTGACACCAGTTCAGACTGCTGTAGTGAGAGACAGTGCCCTGACTCAAGGGAAACTAATCATTGTTGTGATCTAAGTACCGACTTTAGATGCTGTTACCATAACAAGTGTTCTGAACATGAAAATTCTACATCAAGATGGATACAATGGGCAAACTCCCTTACTGCAACAGGTGTAGACTTCAGACTTGGCGCTACATTACAGTCACAAGCATTTATCTAGTATGAGAAAGAATATCCTCTGCCAAATGAAATAATGCCTCTACAACACTATGGGCCAGAGGTATCAAGTGTTTTCCCTTTCACAAACGGGCCGATTCGCAGAATTGACCCATTTGCTATAGGGAAAAAGCCTGTTGGGATGTATCATCCAAAAAGGCATTTGCAGTGTATTTAAGGAACCAAAATTTGTAATTCCTGAAATGTAATGCAGAAAGCAAGAAAAAATTGTGACCTGTCTTTAAGGAATCGCAAATTACCACCAACTTCTAGTTAGTGGTAATTAGCAAATTCCTTTAAAAATGCATTTTTCAGCACTTTTATAAGTGGCATGTGGTGCACATACATGCTCTTAGGGCATGTATGTGCCCCACATGCGTGCACATGCATATTTCAGGGGTGCAACAGGGTGTCTTTTTGGCACGCTTGTACCCTTGAAATTGCATGCGCAATTTGGGAGTACCTATTTGGTACTCGCAAACTGCGAAAGCAATCCCATTAATTTCCATGGGCCTCTAGGCAATTTGCGATTCGCTATTAAGGAATATGTAGGAGTCGCACATTTTTTTGCAAATCTTATATACATTGCATTTTGTGATTCTTAAAGACCGAATCAGTAAAATTTGCTGTTTAAGAATAGCAAAAGCAATTCTTGATACATCTGACCCTAAGACTATATCATTTACACTGATGCACAGTCGTAAAAGGCCATATGCACGATGGAATTTTCCATACTGCGAAAACCTATACCAATGACTATGTGCTTGCACAGCACAGCTGGCAGAACTCAAGGTTCTAGTACTAGCACTACTGAATACAGATGGTTGATTCCCCACATTTATAGTATGTGATTCGTATTATTGTGGGCAGTCATATAATACGTCTCTTCATTATTGGAGCCAGAATGGATTCAGGGACTTGAAAGGCTGCACAGTGAATCACAAGTTGCTTTGGGAACAGGTGATGAAGCTGAAAGAATGCTTGCCATGGGCTCAGTCATACATAAACTGAGTCATCAACGTGTTGGCATTCACTTTGCCGTGGTTGCTGCGATACCTCACTCAATTTTGAGAATAGACAGAGACATCATGGTGGTCATCCATGCTGCGCAAAATGATACACACCTGCAGAAAGGCTTTCCACTCAAGTAGTACTACAAGCTAGATGCACAAAACACTTTGCATGCTCGGATTCCAGGAGAGGGGACAGAGTAATACCAAACAGTGACCACAGACTGGGATTGATTCTGGCTGCATATGAGGGTATGACTTCTGCATGTTCAGGGGTGGCTGCTACAATTTCACTATTGCAACAATGCTACTGTGATTAGGATTTTACAAACAAACCAATGAATATGTCCTGAAATGTAATATCTGTCAGTATATGAAGGGTTCAACTGTGGTGGTCCACCCCAGAAACCTCTTTTGATTTTTGTATGCATTTAAACCACTGTGGCCCCCTATCATCTGAAGGGGCTTACAAGTACATCTTGGTGGCAGTGGATCCCTGCTGTCAATTTCTGTGGGTATGGCCACATCAATCAGCTAACGCCCAAACTGTTATAAAGGATCTGCGAGTCTTTATTGGGACATACAAAGTTGCCACATTACATTCCAACCAGGGTCTGATGTTTGGCTGTGGGGTCTACAAATAGGTCAGGGAAAGTTTGGGTGTGGCCCTGCGCTTCTCATCTCCATATCATCCTGAGGGAAACACGGTGTGGAGAGGAAAAAACAGAGCTGAAAGCAGTCTATAACAGCAAGGAATTAGGCACTGGTCGCAGTTGGGTTCATCACCTATGTGGGTCCAGAGGCTTTAAATAACATGCCATGAAAATCCCTGCGTGGGCGAACTCCTTAGGAGATCCTATTTGGGTTAAGATGTGGGTCCCAGACCTCGATACTGCCAGCACAGGGTTGTAGAAACACTGTTTTACATCAAAGAATGTTTGCCTCTTTTACAGGAATTGAGCGATATCCAGGAGGAACAAAGCAACATCCAAATAAAACTCACTACCTCTGGAGAAGTGAAGGTTGTTCTGGCAAGAACCAGCTGGATCTCCAAGATTGGGTTTCTGGTCCGAGAAAAGATAGTGGACAAGCAAGAGCTTTGGACATCTTACAGAGTGCCTGTGCCGGACCTCACAGTTGAAGGTACACTAATTGTACTTCTCCCGCCCCTTGTCGGAAACCGAGACAAAAGTTTTTTCTCTATTAATTTTATCAAACCACATTATGTGACCGATTCTCAACAGTTCACCTTGTGATCTTCTGGGTAGCTACCAATCTCCTCTCGCTACCATACAGGTGTTTCAGATGGAAGCTTAATTACAAATTAAGCCTGCTCTCTTCAACAAGAAACAACAATGAATAACAATGAAGTATGCCTTCTGCCCATTTCAAAAACAATTACTACTATGCAGTCTACAAGTACAGAAATACAGATTTAAATCCAGAATCCTGAGAAGAACAAAGTCCACATCAATGTACCACAGATCGAGTCTTCATCTAATTCAAACCAGCCTTCTGAGCTGCCCAACCGGACAGTGTCTGTATAATTCATCGGCTTTGATGACTTCTCCTCTGACGCATCAGAGGTTCCACCGCCCCCACCGCTTCTGCCATTAGAAGTAAAGATCAGTAGCGGTCGGCAGTAGGTGTTTCTGCAGGGCGGTGACATGGACAGGGGGAGGGGCAGGGTGGGTGGTAGTTATGTATGGATTATGGAGTTTTACAGGTAAGTAAACATTTAAATAAATAAAACGAATTTTGTTGCGCGAACTGCATCACCAAATGTGATGCAGTGCGTGCAACGAAATTCATTTTATTTATTTAAATGTTTACTTACCTGTAAAACTCCATAATCCATATATTACTACCTCCCACCCTGCCCCTCCCCTGCCCACGTCACTGCCCTGCAGAAACACCTACTATGGACCGCTACTGGTAAAGATATGTGTCTTCTATCATTGGCTGAAAAGAACATACTTTGTTTCTCCATGGGTATACCTTTGGATTATAGTTGCATTACTTTTCCTTGATCCTTTGGATTGGTTTTGAGACTGTGATTTTCTTTCTATTAAATGGACAATTCTCCCAAGAATGCACAGCAGTACACCCTGTCATGTTGGTTTTGAAACCATATGCATCATCACACCAAATGCAAAGAGACTTGTCCCTGGTGAGCGTTTCCACTGTTCAAGTTCCGGGTGGGATGGTATCGGACGGGGTATCATTTGATCTGTATGGTCCCACTGAACTCTTGCAAATTCTGCATTTGTTTAAGATTTCTTTGAATTATATTATCACTCCCTATACTATTTCTGATGATTGGGAAATTGATACAGTATCTGATATGCTGAAGGATCTAGAGCATTCAACTGTGTTCTTCTGATGAGTTTTATGATGGTACAGCACATTTTTTATTAAATCTTCTGTTTTCAACATTACAGTCAGCATTTCCTACACAAGGCTAGAACACCTTGTGAAGTGTTTAAATTTACACAAAGGGAACATTGCCTAACACCACTAAGGGCTAGTTCAGAAGCATTTGCACAGAAGTTTGACTATTTTTCTGGTTATGACATATCTGACGAGCCTCATTGTCGTTACACTGTCACCTACACGGAAAAATTTTACTTGATACTTAGTTGATTTGCTCTGCTTCTTTCCTTTCCCAACACTCTGTACAAGGCGTTTACTTTTGGAGGGATAGGATGGATGTAAAATCTATCAGAGGGACTAAGGATTGGCAGGCTCAGGGAACTCAGGTTTTGTTTAGAGCCTGTTTTATACCTCAACAGATGATTTTTTTTCTGAACATAACTGTGCAACAGATAACATGTCATAGTCTAGGGGGGCACTAGGGGGCGCCAAGCAAGATGGCCACACCTCTGTGAGGCTCCTGCCACTCCAGGTGAGATCCAGCAGATAACCTTCCTTTATCCAGCCCTACATGCCTGCAACCGGACTGAAGTACTGGACCTAATACTCGTCCATCCATGCGATACCCATTTGGCCAAAGCACCGCAGAAAACCCCAACTACTGGTCCCGCTCACATCGCGTCCAACTACGACAAAATGACCAGTAGTGTGAATGCAGAATGCATCTTTCCCTGATCTGCACCACTTACCAAGCCTGAACGTGACGGCGCGGTCTCCTCCCGGCTGTCCGGCCCAAGGCCTCCGCACTGCTGGTGGGGGTGAGCGCAGGGCTCTGGAGCGGGCTTTGGGCCTGGACCCTGTGACTGTCCAAGACTTCCGATGAGCCTGCCTGTGCTGAGGTCCTGCCATGATGCCTCCTACCCAGGAGTGCCTGATCTGCTACATGGTGAGCGGTGTTGAGCACGGTGAGCGTGGCCCTGAATCTTCGCCTGAAAGTGGAGAAGCTTCAACGAGGCAGTTGAGGTACCGCCAGAGGTGCGTGGAGGCTGCAGCAGCCAAAGAGGAGCTCCTGCACCACTGAGCGGCCTGCAAAAAATGCAGTGATACCCTCCCGCTGCTTGCTGCTCCTGCCTGATACCCTACATCCTTCAGCTGCCCCCTTAGTAAAGATCACACCCCCCCTTAGAACCTACCCACGCTCCTGGGCCTGGAAGCAGGGACTCCTCCCTGAAGCTGATACAGCCTTGCCAGAGGAGGTAGGGAGGCCGAGAGAGTCAGGGAGTAACGCTTGCACCGCTGAGCGGCCTGGCTGGCTGACACCCTCCTGATGCAGCATTGCTGAGACTGACACTGTTGCTCCTGCCTGCTGCCAAACATGCCCAGCTGCTCCCTTAAGGAAGGGAGCTCACCACCGGGACCATATTCATGTGGCTCGACCGCGCTGGGCTGCCATTGTGGGACGAGGTCCCCTGCAGTCTCTGCCATACGCCTGCTGTGTCGGCAGCGCTGCCTGGGACCTCCAATCCACCCTTCCACCCAACTGCTGAGGCAGACTCTCAGACTCTGGAGATCCACCTGAAGGGAAAAAAAACGGGGCGATATCCACCCACGGTTGCTGCTGGTCTCCTGAAAGGCTGCAGAAACTCTGGCTAACCGCAATAAAACACGGTACTTGACTGAAATCCAAGATAGTGCCTCACCCCTCACTGGTTTGCTACTTTGTCTACCTCCTCGAATGCTCCTTTTTCTATGCGCCTATCTGCAGTGAACACTTTAGAGCAGGGCAAACAGCCCTCATACATGTTGGGGATTGGGACCCACTGGACCCCCAATGCAAATATGCCTTGGCACCTAGCTGGCGTGGTAGAGGTCAACTTGCAGATCCACCAGTGCCCTTACGACGCAACACAATTCCATCTTCAGCTTCCCCCTTTGCAATTATCATCTCGCCATGGGCCGCACTGACGCCAAACAGCCCAAGCTCAACTTCGAAGATCGGAAATCCTCAAGATCCCAAACGTAAATGGAGGACGAACAATCCACAATCTCAGAACAACCCACATCTACAGATGACTTGAAAACTCTCCCCCTCACTATACAATCTAGCCTAACTTCCATAGAAACAAAAATGGATACCATGAACGTGCGCATTGACCATCTAGCGCACAAAAGCAGCCAGCATGACAAGAGGCTAAAGGAAACTGAGCAGCATATTCCTGATCTTGACGATGCCTCCGCTACCACGTTACCAAAACGCTGCATATGGAACAAATCCTGAAGTTAATTGCCATAAAAAATGAAGATTTAGAATCGCGCTCTAGGCGCAACAACTTGAGAATTTTAGGAATACCAGAATCCACCGCTACAGGTAAAATGAGGACTATATAGAGCGTATGCTTTTGGCTGTCTTTGGCAGAGAGGCGTTCTCCCTGGTGATCATTGTCGAAAGGGCGCACCCGCTCGCCGGCCCCCTGTCCGTTGCCTGAAGCTCCTCCCCGCCCAATCATCGCAAGGGTTCTCAACTACAGGGACCGCGACACAGCCCTTCGACTCACCAGAGAACACAAGAAGGTACTATTTGACGGCATTGAAGTGTAAATTTATCCAGATTTCATCCAGGCCGTTCAAGAAGGGCGCAGGAAATTATTTACGTTTAGTGAAGAAAAAACTTCAACACATGAACATCGAGTATGCAATGCTCTTTCCTGCATGTCTTAAGATCACCCATTTGGGGAAACCAAATTTTTTCAAGAATCCTCATCTATGATTTTCTGAAAACTCTCCTGAAGACAGCTACGAATCGTTCATCCCCCTCCAGACGCTCACAAGAAGAAGGCGACATGTCAGACGTGGAATGACAACTGCATCCTGCACCACAGAATCTATTTCCATCTCCACAAAAAGCGCACTAAGATGGAGAAATCCTCCCACTACTTCCTTCACACTGCATAAAAGGTTAAGCATACAGTACTGTATTCAGCAGCACCATGCGCTGCTGGTGGACCTCATCAGATACGCACTGGAAAAGAACACCACTCTTACCCCCAGGCACCCTTTTTGGAACAAGGGGTGAATGGATGCCCTCTAGCTGCCACCTGCTCAGGTGAACCCTACAATGACTTGTGTTGTAATGGTTAAAATGTTGGTTCCACCATCCCCTGTTGGGAAGGTGATACAGGGAATCTACGGGGAGGGAGGAGGGACATGTGACAGTGGGTTTGGGCTGCTGCTGTGGGAGGGGGGAGGGGGGAGGGGACCGTCACGACGAGTTAGGATGTTACTGTGGGAGGGGGGAGGGAATGGGGAATGTTATGACGCCACTTTTTACTGTACCACTTGGAATTTGCATGCCAACGTTCAAAATTCTGACTACAAGACAAGCACTCTCCATCTGTATTATTCTGTACTTCTGCAATGGAGTCCCGACCAGCCCCCTTCAATATAATTTCTTGACATGGAACGTACGAGGTTTAGGGGATCTCCGCATATGCCTCTACTTCCTATCCTACATAGACCACCACAACATTTACTGTGCCATGCTCCAGGAAAAGCATCATGCTCCTACCACATTCCCCACATTCACAGCCCGATGGGCAATAAGCAGATGCTTCTCGTCTTACTCTTCATATGCCCGGGGAACTCTCATCCTGGTGAAACGCACACTCCCCTACACCCACACTGGCTCCTTTAAAGATCCTCCGGGCTGCTATAGCATCCTATTGGGAAGGCTACCTGAGCAAATCCATCGCACTTGTCTCTTGCTACGGACCCTACACTGATGACCCGGAATATTTTCGGATCCTTTGGGGCAAAATACTGGACATAGGTTCTACCCACCTGATATAGGGGGGAGACTTCAATGTTACCATAAACCCGACTATGGATAGGTCGCACCCACAGACTCACCACTATTCTAATAGCAACATGCCCTGAACAGCATTGGAGATGAACACAACCTCAGATGATTGGACAGCTCTCCACCCACAAACCCGAGAAGGTTCTTGCTACTCCACTGCCCACTCTTCTTGGTCACGCATAGACAGTTGGCTAATAGACAAAGGATTAGCACACTGAATGTCGCATGCATCTCACCTCTCTCGCACAAATTCAGACCACTCTCCCGTACTCCTCACTCTTACACCAGCTCATGAAGACCCACCCTACATGTCTTGGCATCTCAACCCACAAACATTACTAGATCCCGTCTTTAAAGAAGAACTTGAGCAAGAAATATCAGACTTCTTCCCTCAAAATGACAACTCGGTCCCGCATTATTCTACGGTATGGGAGGCCTTTAAGGTCAACATAAGCGGTATCTGCATTGCCAAAAGTGGGGGTGTCTTAAAAAATATAATCGAACCACACTTCAGAAATTAGAACTGGATATCAAACAAACGGAACTGTCTATTCAAACCTCACCTACCCCTGAATTGTAAGAGCACCTACGCACCATACTCACTGATTACCAACAGACGGCTGAAAGGGAGTGTAAATTAAGAGGGAAATAACATCAGGTATGTCACTATGGTGATGGAGAAAGGCCGGGAAAAGCACTGGCCTCTGCGGTCGCCCCCCACCACTTTGCCAATACCATACTAGAGATGGAGGACAAAGATGGCCAAACACATAGAAACACCTCAGACATAGTAGACATCTTCAAAAGATTCTACAACAAACTATAAAAAACGCACAGAAATCAATCAGTAGATTTTACCCCTTTCTTTGAGGACACTGCAATCGCCTGGCTAGGAGATGGTCAGAGGCAATTCCTCTTTGCGCATCACGAAGATGAGGAGATTTTGTCTGCTATAATGTAACTACAATTTGGCAAGGCCCGGGGCTGGATGGCCTCCCGGACGAATTTTACAAGACGTTTCGTCATCTTCTCATTCCGGTGCTGCGCCATGTCTTTGAAGAAGCTCATGAGTCAGGCACTCTGCCTCAAACAATGCAAAACCAACAGTTTGCATATGGCCATGTCTGAACTGGGGTGTCAGAGTGGGCTAAAGAACGGTGATGGATTAAACCCAGATCTGTTGACTGGGTGTGAGTGTTTGATTGGTTCAGATGCTCCGTCCATCACCACCCCCTTTTGTACCGCTCAAACAATGCGCGAAGCACTAATTATCTCCCTACCTAAACCAGGGAGACTGCACAAGTTGACTCGCATAGACCCCTGTCCCTTATTAATGTAGATGCCAAGATTGTAGCTAAACTAATTGCAAATCGCATTAGTCCTCTTATGCCCGTATTGGCCCTCCCTGACCAGTCGGGTTTTGTGCCGACCAGGGGCACTTCCCATAATTTGCGCACCCTCTTTGCGACCCTCCATGATATCGATCCCGACACGAGTGCTGCCGACATTTTTCTTGACGCCACTAAGGCGTTTGACTCCCTAGAATGGGACTATTTATCCTTTGTACTACATAGCATGGGCTTCCCTCTCCCATTCCTGGCCTGGATAAACCTACTATACACGGTCCTGCAAGCTACAGTGATGGTCAATGGCATGTGATCCTCTACCTTTACAATAGCATTAGTCCCCCTATCTCCCCTCTTGTTTGCCCTGGCTATCGAACCCCTCACCGCTAAGGTCCGCCAACACTTTCGCGACCACGCCATCATCTACCCAGAAAGACAAATATTAATTTATTTATATGCAGATGACTCACCCTTTACTTGCGAAACCGAGATGAAAGCTTGAACCCCATTCGCAGACTATTCATCCTCTTTGGGGGACTCTCTGGGGTCAATATCATTTGGGTAAAATCCCAAATCTATCCCCTCACCGATTCCACTCCGGGATTCGAACCGGATTGTCTCCTAAAATGGTGCGACGACACACTCACTTACCTCGGTATAGTTATTTCCCGCAAATGTGAGGAACTAATGAGGGCCAATTATGGACGTGCACTGGATTCAATAACTGAAAAAGTTACAATGTGGATTGCATTTCCCCCGTCTATGGCTTGCAGGGCTGCTCTTATAAAAATGGTAATATTGACCATACTATTATATCTGTTCGTCAATATCCCCTACGCCCCAGCCAACGCTTTTTCTCGACCATTAAGACTCAGCTCATAGGACTCACATGGAGAGGAAAACTAGCCAGGCTGCGATGGGACACTCTCACGCGGCCCTGCTACGAAGGCAGATACGAAATACCGGACCTGGAGTTATACTTTAGCTGTGCCCAAGCCCATTTTGCCTCATATTGGATAAACCCCCACTACATGCCCCACCTTGCGATTGAGGACAGATATATGGCCCGACTCCATGCACTGCCTACCTGTGCACTCCCGTTGTCCCAAGACGTCTCGCCTCCACTACTGTACAATGCACCACTAGCGCATGGCAAGACCTGGTGAACCTCACACAATGCATGCTGCTATACTCCCCCCTCCAACTCCTCTCCAGTAAACAGGATATCACTGTTATACAAGAAGGCAGCTTCGTAAACTGTCCATACCAACCTGGGGACAACTTTACGCTGCAGGCAAGTTCTGCACGAGCGAAGAAATATTTGGCTTCACAAACCCCTCCCCCTTAGAGCGCCTCCATTATGTTAGGCTACGTCAAGACGTGAGAGCCCTTACTCCCTGCTTCCCACAGGAGCCCCCCACCATGGCCCCCCTACACGCCCTTCTACAACAAACTGCTCCCACACAAGTGATATCACTACTATATCACACAGTACAGAAAGATAGAGAGTATGACCCCCCTCTAGCTAGGGGCAGATTGGAAGAGGAATTGGGACACCCTTTAACTGACGAGCAGTGGTCTTTTTGCTGAAGGCAAATGGGAGATATATCCACTAACAGCAAATATAGAATTATTCACTATAAATATGTCCACCGTCTCTACTACACGCCAGCCCGACTACATCGACTACGACTTCGCAACAATGACAGATGTGACCGCTGCGGTAGGGAAGGCGCTGACTTCAAACACATAACCTGGGACTGCCCGCTCGTTCACCGCTTCTAGACAGAGGTACTTGCAGCATTGTACCACATGACAGAACTGCATGTGCCTGATGACCCCCTGACCACACTATTAGAATACAATGAACCTCTGGAAACCAAAATCCGAAAATACACTTCCCTCGCACTCCTCCTTGCCAAGAGAAGGATTGTTTGCAGGTGGGGAAGAGAGAGGACGCCAAAATGTAAAGATTGCAAAAACAACAGTTGATGGACAGAATGCAGAACAATGTCATACATTCACCCCAGTACAGAGATCTGGCCCTAAATCCATTGTTTTTTTGCACTCCACACCACCCTAGTTCAGACATGGCCATATGCAAATCAGTCTGACCCTGTGCCTCTTGGGAACAGTCCAGCCCGAAATGCCAAGCCATGTCTTTCCTGGACCGGAATCAAGCATCCTAGGACCGGTTTCTGGCTATCAGCCGTTTTCAGCCAGGATAGCGCCAGAATGCTGAACAATGTCATACATTAACCACAGTACAGAGATCTGGGCCTAAATCCATCGTTTTTTTGCACTCCACACCACCCCCGTTCAGACATGGCCATATGCAAATCAGCCTTGACCCTGTGCCTCATGGGAACAGTCCAGCCCGAACTGCCAAGCCATGTCTTTCCTGGACCGGAATCAAGCATCCTAGACCGGTTTCTGGCTATCAGACGGCTGAAATGCCAGAAACCGGTCCTCGGAAGCTTGTTTCCGGTCCAGGGAAGGCATGGCTTGGCAGTTTGGGCTGGACTGTTCCCACGAGGCACAGGGTCAGACTGATTTGCATATGGCCATGTCTGAACTGGGGTGCCTGAGTGGGATAAATAACGGTGATGGATTGAACCGAGATCTTTTGACTGGGTGTGAGTGTTTGATTGGTTCAGGTTCTCCGTCCATCACCACCCCCTTTTGTACCATTTTGTTCGCCATAAGTTGGCAGGGTATGCTCAGACGTAAGTCCCTTGCTCACTTTGCCACTGGATTCAAGCAAGCCGGGCTGAAGATGGCTGAAATGCCAGAAACCAGTCCTCTGAAGCTTGTTTCTGGTCCAGGGAAGGCATGGCTTGGCAGTTTGGGCTGGACTGTTCCCATGAGGCACAGGGTCAGACTAATTTGCATATGGCCATGTCTGAACTAGGGTGGCAGAGTGGGCGAAAGAACGGTGATGGATTAAACCCAGATCTGTTGACTGGGTCTGAGTGTTTGATTGGTTCAGATTCTCCGTCCATCACCACCCCCTTTTGTATCATTTTGTTCGCCATAAGTTGGCAGGGTATGCTCAGACATGAGTCCCTTGCTCACTTTGCCACAGGATTCAAGCAAGCCGGGCTGAAGACCACTGAAATGCCAGAAACCGGTCCTCGGAAGCTTGTTTCCGGTCCAGGGAAAGTATGGCTTGGTAGTTCGGGCTGGATTGTTCCCATGAGGCACAGGGTCAGACTGATTTGTATATGGCCATGTCTGTACTGGGGTGGATGGAGATGGATGTGGGGGACTGGAGCAGCCCAAATGAGTTGGTAAGGGGGGGATGGAAATGTTGATTACATCAGATCAAGGAAGAAGGATCAAATGGGACAGAGTGGTACCGGCGGTTTTCCTGGAGGAACTGGCTATAGAGGCCGATATAAATTTGGAAATCTGCCCAGATAGCACGGCTCTCAGCTCAGAGATCATTGGGGCATATGAAGAAATCTGTGGACAGATTGCTAAGAAGTTAGAGTTAGAGTCCAAAAGAAACCAGAAAAAGGAATATAAATGGTTTGACAGCAGCTGTACAAAGGCACATGGAGCCCTGATACAAGCCTTAAATACTAAACCTAGGGATAGGATATTGGTTGCAAATGCCCGTAAATCATACAAACTAGCCATAGCTGCGTGGAAAAATCACCTCAAGGAGGAAGTGTGGGAGAACCTCCTCACTACCGAGGTGCTGCGTGACAGCAAGAAAGTTTGGACCACTATAAACCAACCCTTCCTCTCTGGCCAAGATAACGCTAAAATGGACTGCGTCATCCCTGATGACGGGTGGGTTAGTCATTTTAGCGAAATTTATGGCGGAGTACACATGGATGCACTGGCTAACCATAATACGGTACCCGACTGTGCAGGTGTAGGAACATTAATATTTATGGCTAGTGAGGTAATGAAAGCTATCAAAGAAATGTCGAAAAAAAGGCACCGGGACCTGACGGGGTGCCAGCACACCTCTATCGTTCCCATCCGGGCTTCTGGGCAAAGATCCTAACCAACGTTTTTAATGCCTCCAGTACAGTGGGATTCCCGGCATCTTGGTCTAGATCTATAATAGTCCCAATTTTTAAAAAAGGGGACAGAGGTGACCCGGCTTGCTATAGGCCAATCTCCCTCCTGGACTCTGCAGTGAAAATTCTTGGCATAGTGATTCTATATAGGTTGAGGGATTGGCTTGAGGGCAAGGGGGTCCTCTCCAATTTACAATATGGTTTTAGAGAACGTAGGGGCACCCTTGACCAATGCTTAAACTTACACCTTCTCATTAACAAGTACACTCGAGCAAAGAAGGGCCATTTTTAGATGGGTTTTATGGACCTCTCGTCCGCATTCGACCTAGTCAATCGATCGAAATTGTGGGCTATCCTACTTAATATAGGACTGGACCCCCCACTTGTTAATTTCTTAAGCGACTTGCATAGGGAACTCCTATCCGCAGTAAGGGTGACTAGAGAAGGTCGGTGTACCAATCATTTTAATTCCAGAAGGGGAGTCAGACAGGCTTGTATCCTGGCCCCTCTTCTGTTTACGATATACATTAACGCCATGGAGAAATCACTGGGGGTGGTTACACCGGATGTGCCGCGTATAGGGGATTCGGTTATTCCAGTCCTCCTATACGCGGATGATGCGGTTTTACTCTCACGTACTGGTATAGGTCTTCAGAGGCTGCTGGATAATTTTGGCGGCTTTATGGACACTTTAGATTTAAAAATAAATGCTAAAAAAACGCATGTTATGGTGGCAGGGTCCAGCAGGAGGAAGTTCAAGACAAAATCCTTTACCTGTAATGGTTCTGTACTATCAAGAGTCCCAGTTTTTACTTATCTTGGGGTCCTTTTTGGCGAAAAAGGTACTTGGGGACCCCAACACAAGTTGAAAAGCAATACTGTAGCTAGGTCAACACCGGCTCTTTTGGGTTTTTGTAAGCGGCTTGGAGGGAGACCAATGGAGGCAATACTAAAGATATATAAATCCAAATGTTTGGCCATTGCGTCCTATGGTGCTTCTCTAAGATGCTACACGCCAACATCCAAGAGACAAGTGGTGGAAAATAGGTTCCTCAGATCTCTACTGTCACAGAGTGGGCTAAAGAACAGTGATGTATTAAACCCAGATCTGTTGACTGGGTGTGAATGTTTGATTGGTTCAGATTGTCCGTCCATCACCACCCCCTTTTGTACCATTTTGTTCGACATAAGTTCGCAGGGTATGCTCAGACGTGAGTCCCTTGCTCCCTTTGCCACTGGATTCAAGCAAGCTGGGCTGAAGATGGCTGAAATGCCAGAAACCGGTCCTCGGAAGCTTGTTTCCGGTACAGGGAAGGCATGGCTTGGCAGTTCGGGCTGGACTGTTCCCATGAGGCACAAGGTCAGACTGATTTGCATATGGCCATGTCTGAACTAGGGTGGCAGAGTGGGCTAAAGAACGGTGATGGATTAAACCCAGACCTGTTGACTGGGTGTGAGTGTTTGATTGGTTCAGATTCTCCGTCCTTCACCACCCCCTTTTGTACCAAAATGTAAAGATTGGCTTCAAGACCTTATCTATTGCCAAGACCAGTTGCACACTTATGTGGAACTCCTAACTCCTCCTCCCGACCACAGGATTTATGGGCCCCCCTACAAATATACTTACTGGAACACACCACCACCACAGAATCCACAACCCCCCCCCGCAATATCCCAATGTAGTAAACTGAACTGATACGACGGGAACCCCCACCTTGTATGAAACACGCTACACACAGGAGACGATAAATCACCACGCAACATCACTCCATACCCCAATGATCAGAATGCGTCAAAGAATACAGGCATGCTTAATCTACACACAATGCGATAGTGGAATTGTTATTTTTAATAAGTTGTTGTTTAATACCACATGCTTGCTCATAACTCTATTGCCCTTGGGACTCCCTACTCAAACTGACGCGGCCGGCCCAATGTGGTTGTAGGCGGCTTGCTGTGTACTCCTTTCCCGCCTTTAACAACTCGCTATGCCGGCCCTTTCAGGGATGTAGGCATTATGCTGTGGATGACAATTTTTATCTTTAATAAAGGTTTTAAAAAAAAATAAAAACATGTCATGGCCTAGCCAAGATGAAAGATTTAAACGCACCGAGGGTTCTCACTCTTAAACGATTTAACAACAGGCCCCAACACCATATGATGAAAACACTATTGATACTATGCTGCGTAAGAGTAGACATAACTAATCAGACCCCAATTGGAAGGAATGGTTAGTATGGCTACTGGACACTAATAAATGTCAGGATAGATTTGTAGGTAACATTGATGGATTTACAGCAAACAGGCCTGACATGCAATATGTGCAGAGTGAACATTTGGATAATAGTAACTACTTACAGTGTTGGGAAATTGTGCCTTGATTTTCTAAAAACCTCAACACTGTCTCAGATAAAACAGGACTTGTGCCTTTTAACTGATGAACTAGATTTACAACACTTCTAAGTGGGTCCTCCGTAACCACGTCAAAAGCACTTCCTTTACGCTGTCTGTAACGAGATATGGAAGATAGATCAACAAGAAGCTGCTGAAAGGCTGCAGGAGATTAACAGGGCCAATTTAGAACAGGCTCTTGCAGTAGTAGTCAATGGTATGACTACTTTATCATCTAGAATTTATTCTTTAGGTAAGATTGTCTCATCTACAATAGATTTGCTTCAGCAAGACATGTCTGCATTATAACATGGGTAAATCCCAACTTAGGTAAATTCTATTGTTGAGCTGGGCACTACAAACATTGCGTTTTGGTCACTTGCCACATTAACATCACAAACCTGCTTTGACTTTACCATCTTACTGAACAACAGATCACTATAGCACCAAAAAAATGCAAAATACACAATGATACAAATTGAAAAGCTAGAGAAATTACCTTGTACCGTTGCTGCGAAATAGCATCCTCGGATTGGATAATCCTTGGATACATCACACTGCCAATCTCGATTTTCCACTTTCAGTACTGTCTACAACATCATCAAGTGGGTATATGTGAAGCATTAGGTAAAGGGTTCATACATGAAGAATTGGAGCTTCCTTTCACATTCCAGTGTTGGAATAAGGATACTGAAGTCTTTCTCAGCGGCTCGGACTGCGAGAATACTTTAAGTGGGTCCAAAGTATGCCAGGACATTTCATTGCATGGGCATGTAATGCATCTGTGGCAAACCTGTCTTGCTACTTGAAAGGGTCTCCAGCAGTCATGACATGTCCAACTTTCATATTACTCTTGAATGGGAGTTACCTGATGTTGAACAGTCAAAGTTGCTGTGGGAGGAATACAGGGATCGCCTATGCGGTATCTTCCATTGTAAAATGTTGCAGACAAGTCCTGTTTCCGCCTGTCCGTGTAGTTAGAAAAGATACACTGTGGTCTTCAATTATTCTTACTAAAATGTGGTTTTACGCCCTGAGCAAACAGAAAGCCTTATTATTTCGAAAAGATGTGGACTTAACTTCAGGAGACTATGCCCAGCAATGAGGGATGGGAGCGGTCGAGCAGTATGTCGAGGACAGCACTGAACTCCCCACCCAGCACCCACAGGCATATTGTCCAACCCACTAAGACTGTTGACAAGCAAGCTAAAAACTCAGCCTGTGCAGTGTTGGGTTCATAAATGTACCTAAGTACAATTAGAGTCCCATCCAATTCGCCACTGAGCAGCAAATATCACCCCAGAGTGTTGCTTTGTGTATCTAATATTGCAAACAGGACCCTGACATAGAGCCATATTGAAGCTCCCCTTGCAAACACAGAGTAGGATGTGTAAAACAGCTGTCCCCTCCATTTATTATGGAGTTTCTGAGCCTCAGCGGGCGTGAGATGGGTCACCTATAAAAATGTTATGAGAGCATGGCACCTATGTAATTGGGCAGGTACCTGTGTCCATGTTTATGTATGCCATTTTCCACCACATGCTCAGCCAGTGCAATGTTACAATGATGATGTATTATGGAATGTTGGGAGTCTGTGAAGAAAAGCCACAGTTGCGATTAGGCTGAGCAGCATGCTGGCTGCTCCTGGTGGGGCTTATCCACATTTCTTGTAACCTACTTCAATAAATCATCCTGAATTATATCAACCGCTCTGGACTTCATTACTACAGTACCCTATGTCTTTTGTACACAGAGCAGAGCCCTCGCACATTCCAGGAAAGATGTGACAGCATTCAAGCCTGTAGGCATTGCTCAGATAGAAATGGACTACCCCCCCCGGCAGGACCCACAGTGTCCACAATACACCCCACACAGCTGCAAAGGAGAACAGAAGGTGACTGAAAGAAACATTTATATACAATGACCCAATACTTGGTCCAGCGAAACAATGTTGCTCGACCATATAAGAGAACAGCAAGTAACATATTCATTGTTGAAAGAAGGCTGCCTACGTCTAAGGGGCGGACAAAGGCAAGATCCAGTTGATTGAGTACAATGTAAGCACACCCTGAAATTACCTCGACTATTTGGGACCCCGGGACTCAGAGCCCCACTATAGTAGTGCAGCAATCAATTACAGCACAAATTAGAACATTCAGCAATCAGTGCAGTATATAAAATTAGCTGGCCCTCCCAGGTTCCTAAGGCCCTGTGGGTGCCCTGGAAAACAAAATTGTGCAGCACCATAATTACTCACAACCTTCAACCTTCAAACCGATGGAGTTTGTTCTACATAAGGAACTACTATCTCAGCAAATGCCTTGTAGATAGTGGTCATGGTGGATGTATGACACTACAACGCATGCTTTTACCACGCATGCTGTTACAATGCAGTTTTTACAATGCATGCTGTTACAACGCATAGCGCTTTGGGGTGCTTTATAGTGAATAGTTTAATTTACTATTCCAACTCCAGTCCCCGTGGATAGTAGGGAAGGTGTTGGATAGTAAATTAAATCTATTCCCTATCCTAGAGCGCCCCCCAGTGCAATGCGTTGTAATGGTTTTCATTGTAAAACCTGCGTTGTAATAGCACTGCGTTGTAAAAGTTTCATTGTAAAGGATGTTTCCCGGTCAGGGTCTTTATGTTATTTGTAATACAAGGCCATTTGATCACTAATGAAGGATACACAAGTTAGGTCACTGTGCTTCTTTATCGAAATGCCTTGTCATTTCTAGGCAAAGGAGGTAATGATCACTTTCCTCTCTTTTGATGATCTTGAAGCCAGATGTCCTGTCCCAACTATTTGTGCTATGAATGATGTAGTCTATCTTTGATTGGGTTCTGTCCCTTTTAAATGTGTGTAGGGGGAAATTATCGTCCTTATTGTAATTCACCCTTCCATCACATGCCCCTAAATCATGTTCTAAAGTAAACTACGTTAACTGAATCGCAGCTGTAGTGCATGCTACCCATGGGCCGACATCTAACTGGAGAGCCCATTGGCCATTTCCTCCTCCTCTGTTATTGCTTCATAACCATTTATTGGTTCATATGTACAGTTGCAGTTGCCACATACTATTATTGCATCGTGTAGTTTTGCTCAATCAAGGGCACTGTTTAATAGATCTACAGTCTGGGAAACAAGGTTACATCTGTTCTGTCTATCAGAGACATGAAATAGATGGAGACTGGTCTTGTCTTTGGTATCTAGACTGACCCTAAGAATGTTGTGTGAGTCTATGTTGTGAATGCTAATTCCTGTAGTTATTTTGACCCAGAGTACCAGAGTATACATCACGTAAAATTACCTTACCTGGGATTATGCTGCTTGAATAATAAATCTTAGAATTTGTAGGAAACCAAAATATTATTTACTCACTGAGCCCTGCAACCTTGACACCCAGCAAGTCGAACAGGTCCTGCTCCTAGTCAAGGATGTCTGCCAAGTGTTGCGCCAGCTGCCGCTGGGTACGAGCAATCCCAGTGCAGTAGCACATAACCTGCTTCACTTGACCTCAGAGCACCTTACTCTCCTGCAGGGCAGGGCCTGCTGACAGCTTGCTAGGGAGTTGGTACTGCACCCAAAAAATGAGTGCAGCCACCTACGAATCCCTGAAAATTGCATGGGCTCACACCCTGGGGTGCGGAAGGCACTCGTGCTGCCTGCTTCTGTCACTGGGAGTGGACAGAGTGGAGTGGAGTTGGGAGGGAAAGTAAGGCAAATAGGATGAAGGACAGACAGAGGACAGGCCATGAAAGGAAAACAAAAAACAAAGTACAAAAATGTCACCAAAATGTAGAATAAACCCGAGTAAAGTGAGAAAATAAGAAAAAAAGTACAAAAAAGTTGGAATTTGGAATAGGGAAGAAAAGATGGGTTTGGATTTGGTTGGACAGAGAAGGAAGCCAGCAAGGAGAGACTCAGAGGAACAGAATCAGGCAAAACAAAATTAGGGCGCCCCTGTCCACCGTGTGACGTCATTCACACCAATGTGTCAGTTCAGAACGCACTACTGTGCTGAAAAGGCAGTGTGAACGGCCAGATGGACATTTTTCTACCTGTTCAGAGTGTTCTGCTGAATCTCACAGAGTTTTTTTGTAATTCCATGGAATTCCGCAGAGCAAAACTCTGTTAGTTCAGCCCAGGCCTAGTAATTACTTTAATAATAATTTAAATATTTTTATTGTATTTTCATTTACATGGAACATACTTATAAAGATATACAACAATACCCTCTTGGTTGGACATATCCGTGTCTGCTTTGCATTGGGCATACATTTCTTGGTCATTGCTTGTTCTTAAACATATAACAAGTAAAACATATAACATATAGTTGTTGTCTGCTAGTTGGAGATCGGCTTGTGGTACTGTACTTGTTTTAAAAGCAGGTGCGTGTGCGGGTAGTGTCTATGGTGGCTTTAAAGGGTCTAGGGCGATGTCTAGTGAGGACCACATCTCTCTGTTGGGTTTCTTCCATGGAGTGTATTTTAGAACTGTGCTGTCTGCTCCCCTTAAGAATGTTACCCAGTTTAATTGCACTTTTTATTTAATTTTGTTGCTAGCGCTAAGGGGTACGGTGTGAGAGTGCTTCATATCACAGACATATTATACAATGAATTATAGAACAGTGTAAATCAATGTACAATTATTGTGCACAGGAGAATGAGGGCTACAAGGTGTAGGAGTCACATATCATCCATCTTGAAAGGTGTTGTATATTAATAGTGCTTGGTCTGGTGAAACACAAATTCATAATAAAGTAGTTGGGGTTGTCTATATAAACAACATGTTATCACTATCCAAATGGAAGCTTTTTTCGCAGTCCTAGAATAACGAAAGATTGTAAAAAACGGTTAAGGTTTTTGAACCTATGCCTTACAGTGTACATGTAACTCCTGGGTTCCAGTTCTTACCACGCTACACTGTAAAAGATGTGCTGTAATTTAAAAACGGCAAGTAAGAAGAGGTGTGCTCTGCAGTAGGCACATTAACCCACTGTGCTACTTTTCAGTGAGTCAAAACTGTTATTTGACAAAACACAGATCTTTTTAATTGGTGAATTAACCAACAGATTAATTTTAGCAATATTATTGATCTTCTTTTATCTCATAACTGGCCTCAAACACAACTTGCAACATAAAAGTGGAGAAGGAGAGGAGTTGTTCAGTTTCAGGCCCAGTCACTGTTACTGGAGGACTGGCCACATACTGGGCAGGGTTATTTCAAACAGGGCCATCATTCAAACAGTTTTCATGCATTGAATGAGAACAATGGCCCTGTCACCAAGAAGCCCCGGGGGTAGTGCCAATAATGAAACAAGTAGTTATATTAAGACGCTTGAGCTGTCCTTGCACATTAATGTAACTACTTATGTCATTATTGCATGTGTGCAAGTGATAAACGGCTGCTGCTGCCTCAGAGTTTGGGGACTGGAAGGGGTTGCTCTGGGAGAGGGGAGGACTTGAGGACTTGAGATTGCTTAAGGCAGGCAGACAAAGCGAGGAAAGCAGCCATCTATGCTCTGAGGCAGTGTGCACATTGCGTGCACTGTGCAACCACAGACATCGATGAGCTGCCACCTCATCTGGTAAAAAGATGCAAAAAGGGACCAAACGAGCTCAAAAAGCTGTCCCCCGCCAGGGGAGTTTTTTTTCTCACACATGGGACAGAATGTCACCCATTTTGAGGAAAAGTGCCCATTCTGGGAATACTGTCTCCCAGAGTGTTCTAAAGAAAAGCTATAGAGCTAACATTCTTACTTCTGACAAAAAGTAGCACGTCAGAAGCCATCTTGATTGAATCAAACTGGTAAGACTTAAATCATTTCATTTAGAAAGGAACAAAGGGGGGGGGTCATTTTTTCCATAGACATTATAGTTAGTGCTGTAGAAAGCAAAATTAGTTCACATTTTAAATACGTTCTCAAATATCTTCCTCCTCTATTTCATTAAAATAGTATGAGACTGAAATATGCACTTTCAACACCAGCAGCACACTGTCAGTTAACTCCCTGGTGATCAACACCTTTACCACAGTGTTCTAATAATCATGGGAGGGGGAGCGACCCTTAACCCCACCAGGTAGGTTGCTCCCCCTCCGCACAGCACTGCCTGTGTCTCCCTGCCCCAGCTGCCGGTGCTGAGGAAGTTCGAGGCCCTCCGCCACCCGCAGGCTACCACCTGCACCTCATGCCTGGTGGCCAGTGGTAGGCCGTAGGTAGGTTTGTTCATCCTCTGCTTTATTGCTTTTATTGTATTGCCTGTATTTTTATTGTTGTGTCTGTGACTGCTGTTGTCTGTCTTCCCCTGCTGCCTGTACATGGTCCGTGCACTCGTTCTCTCTCTGCCTGGTCTTTTCTTCTGCACCCCTCGCTGCTCCTGAGCCTCTCTGCCCGGTTTTCCCTTCTGTTCCCCTCACTGCCCCGTATCTCTGCCTGGTTTTCCCTTCTGTTCCCCTCGCTGCCCCTGTGTCTCTCTGCCCGTTCTGCCTTCTGTTCTTAGCTGCCCTGTATTTCTGTGTTCTGTATTTTGCCTCTGTGCCACTCATTTTTCCGGTGATTCTGTGCACTTTTGCCTTCTGTTCAACTCGTTTTTTGTGCCCGTCTGCCTTCTGTGCCACTCGTTTTTTCCCTCGTTTTTGTGCCCCTTTTGCCTTCTGTTCCACTCATTTTTTGTGCCCTTCTACTCTCTGTTCTACTCGTTTTTTTTGCCCTTCTGCCAACTGTGCCACTCGTTTTTGTGCCCCTTTTCCCTTCTGTTCCACTTGTTTTTTGTGCCCTTCTGGCTTCTGTGCCACTCGTTTTCCCCTTGTTTTGTGCCCCTTTTGCCTTCAGTTCCACTCATTTTTTGTGCCCTTCTGCCCTCTGTGCCACTCGGTTTTCCCTCATTTTTGTGCCCTTCTGCCTTCTGTTCCACTCGTTTTTTTGTGGCCTTCTGCCCTCTATGGCACTCATTTTTCCCTTGTTTTTGTGCCCCTTTTGCCTTCTGTTCCACTCGTTTTTTGTGCCCTTCTGCCCTCTGTGCCACTCATTTTTCCCTTGTTTGTGTGCCCCTTTTGCCTTCTGTTCCACTTGTTTTTTGTGCCCTTCTGCCTTCTGTGCCACTTGTTTTTCCCTCGTTTTTTGTGCCCTTCTGCCCTCTGGTCCACTCGTTTTTTGTGCCCTTCTGCCCTCTGTTCCACTCGTTTTTGTGCCCTTCTGCCCTCTGTGCCACTCGTTTTTCCCTTGTTTATGTGCCCCTTTTGCCTTCTGTTCCACTCGTTTTTTGTGCCCGTCTGCCTTCTGTGCAACGCAATTTTTCCCTCGTTTTTTTGTTCCCTTCTGCCTTCTGTTCCACTCGTTTTTTGTTCCCTTCTGCCCTCTGTGCCAATCATTTTCCCCTAATTTTTGTGCCCCTTTTGCCTTCCGTTCGACTTGTTTTTCTGCCTTTCTGCCTTCTGTGCCACTCATCTTTCCCTTGTTTTTGTGCTCCTTTTGCCTTCTGCTCCACTTGTTTTTTGTGCCCTTCTGCCCTCTGTTCCACTCATTTTGTGTGCGCTTCTGCCCTCCGTGCCACTCGCTTTTCCCTTGTTTTTGTGGCCCTTTTGCCTACTGTTCCGCTCATTTTTGGTGTGCTTCTGCCCTCTGTGCCACTCGTTTTTCCCTCGATTTTGTGCCCCTTTTTCCTTCTGTTACCTTTGTTGTCCCTCACCGCCCTCTGCGCTGCGTCCCCTGCAGCCCCGCCCCCCCTGACAGCCCACTGCCCATTCGCTGCCCCCGCCTCCCGCCTTCCGACTGCTCCTCCCTCCCACCTCACCATATATGGAAGGCTCTTCTAAGGCAAGCACATCTGCGCCTGTCCACTCCTGGACCGCTCCCAGCTCCAGAACCCCTGGCCCCCGCACCCGCCACGACGACTGCCGGCACTACGAGGCCAGCACTATGCACGCTCTCAAGTCCAGACGGAGCCACACCTGTTTCAAGGCCACGCTGAAATGCACACACAGCCCCTTCACCTGCCTGAACTGCAGCTACACCAGCCTCAGAGCCGAAGAACCACCCGCCAAGAAAGACCCCAACCACCTCCGATGCATACTACTGAACACCCGCTCCACACGCAAGCATGCCATGGAGCTCTAGGACCTGCTTGACACAACATCGCCAGACGTCGCCTTCCTGACAGAGACCTGGTTTAACGACTCCTCCACACCCGACATCGATCACCCGCTGAGACTGAACCAACGGAGTCGGAGGAGGAATCGCCATCATCCACAAGGACCCCGTCAGGGTCTCGACTAGCACCGACGACGCGCTCAGCACCGCCGAACACATGCATTTCCAGATCCACACAGACCCTAACTCTACACTCAGAGGCACCCTTATCTACCGATCCCCCGGACCCCGCCCCCAGTTCAGCGACTCCATCGCCGAATTGATCAGCACGCATGCCCTGACCTCCACTGACTACATCCTCCTCTGAGACCTGAACTTTCACCTTGAGAACAACAACTCCACAACCCTGATTGATAACTTCGCCAACCTCGGACTGCAGCAACTCGTCACAACGTCCACCCATTCCGTCGGCCACACGCCTGACCCCGTCTTCTCCTCAAGCCTGCACGTCTCCATCAGCCACACCAACGAACTCCTCTGGACCAACCACTGCTGCATCCACTTCGCCTTCCAGAAACCCACCACATACCACCGCACCCAACAGATCCCCCGCCGCTGCTGGAGCAGAATCACCGAAGACCAACTACACGCAAACCTTGCTCTCAGCCCACCCACCGAACCCTCCAACACCAATGACGCTGGCCACAGCCTCAGATGCTGGATCGAGGACTGCGCGAACACCCTCGCCCCGTTGAAGAAACTCCCCCACAGAGACACCAGCAAGAGGGCCAGCTGGTTCACCCCAGAACTCCGAGCCTCCAAGCAAGCCTGCCGGAAACTAAAGAAGAAATGGCACAGTGAACAAACTCCGGACAGCCGCGCAGCACACAAGGACGCCATCCGCAACCACCACCACCTCATCAGGGCGGCCAAGAGGACCTCCTTCAAAGACCGCCTCAACAACAACACACACAATAGCTAGGAGCTCTTCAACATTGTGAAGGAACTCTCCAACCCCAACTCCAACACCAATGACATCCCACCGCCGCAAGCCCTGTGCGACTCCCTCACCACCTTCTACCACCGCAAGATAGCAGACATCCACGACAGCTTCAACACCCAAACAGCCCCAGGAGACAGCAACACAACAGACCCTCTGCACACCATCGACCATGACCCCCTGCTAGTATGGGCCAGCGTGAGCATCGATGACACCATTAAGACCATGCATACAATCCACTCCGGCTCTCCGTCAGACTCATTCGCGTACCACATCTTCAACAGAGCACCACAACTGCATAACGTCATCAATCTCTCCCTAGAGACCGCGACCTTCCCAGAGACCTGGAAACACGCAGAGATCAACGCCCTACTCAAAAGACCTAAGGCAGACCCAAGAGACCTTAAGAACTTCCGACACATCTCTCTGCTCCCCTTCCCGGCCAAGGTCATCGAGAAAACCGTCAACAGACAGCCAACCCAATACCTCAAAGAAAACAGAATCCTGGACCCTTCCCAGTCAGAGTTACGCAGCAACCACAGCACCAAGACTGGCCTTATTGCCGCCACCGATGACATCAGGACCCTGCTGGACAAGGGCGAGACCACAGCACTCATCCTCCTAGACCTCTCTGCCGCCTTCAACACCGTCTGCCACTGCACACTACGTGCACGCCTTCATGCCGCAGGGATCCGAGACAAGGCTCTGGATTGGACCACCTCCTTCCTCTCCGGCAGAACCCAGAGCGTCCGCCTCCCCCCATTCCGTTCCAAAGCATCCGAGATCATCTGCGGCGTACCCCAGGGATCCTCCCTTAGCCTGACGCTGTTCAACATTTACATGGCCCTGCTCACACACGTAGCCCGACAGCATGACCCCAACAATCTCCTACGTTGAAGACACTCAGCTGATCCTCTCCCTCACCAAGGACCCCATCGCCTCCAAAGCCAACCTTCACGAAGGAATGAAGGCCGTCGCCGACTGGATGAAGACCAACCGTCTGAAGCTGACCTCGGACAAGATGGAGGTCCTCATCCTCGGCTCCAACCCTTCAGCCTGGGACGGCTCCTGGTGGCCGACGGCACTGGGGGCAGCCCTGACACCCACCGACCATGCACGCAACCTGGGAATCATCCTTGACTCAACGCTCTCAATGACCAAGCAAGTCAACGCAGTCTCCTCCTGCTTCAACACCCTCCACATGCTCCGCAAGATCTACAGATAGATCCCGACAGATACAAGAAAGACAGTCACCCAGGCCCTCGTCAGCAGCAGACTCGACTACGGAAATGCCCTCTACACGGGAGCCCCGACCAAGCTCATCAAATGACTACAACGTATCCAAAATGCCTCGGCACGACTGATCCTTGACATACCACATCACCCCCACCTGAGAAACTTGCACTGGCTCCCTGTCAACAAGGGGATATACTTCAAGCTCCTCACCCATGCACACAAGGCACTCCACAAGACCGGCCCAGCCTACCTCAACCGATGGCTCTCCTTCTACATCCCCAACCGCCAGCAATGCTCCGCCGACCTCTCACTCGCCACCGTCCCGCGCATCCGAAGAACAACCCCTGGTGGGGGATCCTTCTCCCACCTCGCCGTCAAGACATGGAACACCCTCCCACTGAGCCTACGACAGACCCAAGACCTAATGACCTTCAAGAGGATACTCAAGACCTGGCTGTTCAATCAGTAGTGCCCCCCCAGCACCTTGAGACCCTCGCGGGTAAGTAGTGCGCTTTACAAATGATTGATTGATTGATTGAATGGTTGATCTAGATGGCTGACATTCTGAATTTATGTCTTCTGAGGACACTGCAATAACTGAGAAAATTAGGGAGCTTCCTAACAAACAAGTCTCACAAGATGGCCACCAGGGAAAGAAGAGCCCCTGTGTCACTCACATGTAGTCTAAGTATAGCCCAATGACAAAAGTGTGCAAAAAGCTTATGTTATATTTTTTGGCAGTTTTATATAGCACAGACTTGACCCGAATGTATTGGAGATTTTTACTTGAGCATCAGTTACATTACACAAAGACACATTTATTTTGGTTTTAGGCATGGGGAGATTAAGTGATTTGCCCAGAATCACAGGATGTTAAGCTGCCTCCAAAACACAAACATGGTTCTCCAGTTGCAAAGTCGGCAGTTCTGGTTGTAACTTCACATCCTCTCCCCAATGTGCAATCAATAATCAAGCGATCAACTGGGTAAAAAAACATACAAAAATGTAAAATTATTTAAAAGTGCTTTGCTGCTATTTGAGAACTCTGAAAATGTGTCCCCATTTTAGTTTTTTAGAGCACTAACCATAATTTCTATGGAAAAAGGACCCCATAATTTTTGTAATTTCTAAAGGAAATGCTTTAGACATTACAATTTTGATTACATTAGGATGACTCCGGGTGTGCCACATGTTTGTAATAAATATAAAATGTTAGCGATCTAGTTGTTCATTAGAACACTGTAGTGAGGCAGAGCTCAGGGACATGGACTCGGACAATTGAGGGCAGGGAATAGGGGACAGAAGCAGCAAGTGGACCACACTTGCCAGGTGGGAGAGGCAGTGCCAGAACAACAGACCAGGGAAGGCAGGGGAAAGGGTCGCAGGGCCAACAAACCACCATGCAGGTTAGGCAAGAGAGGCTGTGGCAATACAACAGACCATGGAGGGCAGAAGGTAAAGGTAGTGGTAGTACAATTATGCATGCCAACAGACCCAATTCAGGCAGGAGACTCCAGATGTTTTAAGCCCAAAAAAGCTTTATTTTAGCCATCTGTCACCTAAATCTCCTCTTTTTCAATGTAAGCTGATGAGGAATTCCACAGATTTTCTTTGTCAAAATCTCCCTCTTACCAAGTTCAAAATGTTGGCATGTATGGGGTGATATCCAGAAAATGGAAGACAGGAGAGAAGTGGGCAAGGGCACCAAACTAACCTTACAGGGCAGGCCCCAGGGGTTGCAGCAGCAGTATAAACCACACATGGCAAGCAGGAGGGCATGACAGCATAGAAAGTAGCAGGGAGGGGACAGAGTCATGCACATAGACATTTGAAAACAGAGGGGAAAGAGGCAAAGGCAGGAAGCTGACCATACCGGGCAGACAGGAGGGGTAGTTGCAGTACAACTGACCATGAAGGGCTGGAGGGAGAGGGAAGAAGCACACTAATGGACCATGGAAAGCGAGAGGAGATAGAGGCTTGCACATGCAAAATGGCAGGAAAAGGACTTTGTTCACTGCTCGCGCCCTTGCGTTGGCATTAATTCCTACCTGTAAGTGCATCCCACCCAGGGGCAAATCTTTCTTCCATTTTTTAGCGGCTAGCCCGGTCGCGGGTTTGCACTACCGCGGAAAAACTGCGGGTCCACAGCTACCTCATTTGGGCAGCTTACTGTGGTACGGGAGGTGCCTTTTACTTACGGGGTGCTTGCGGGGACATTGGCAATCCTTTACTACTTTTTTGCATGTGAATGGCGCGGCGACCCACTTGGGTTCTACTAAACCACCAGTCCCAGAAAGCATTGCTTCAGGTGTTACACCTGTGTAGAATTACTGTGGGTATTTACTGGTGCTTGCAGCCTGCCGTCATGTCACATGGTCTGCCACTGAAGAGGGCGTTGGCCCGAAACGCGTCTGGCAGGAAAAGGACTTTGTTCGCGGCTCGTGCCCTTGCGTTGGCATTAATTCCACCTGTAAGTGCATCCCACCCAGGGGCAACTCTTTCTTCCATTTTTTAGCGGCCAGCCCGGTCGCGGGTTTGCACTACAGCGGAAAAACTGCGGGTCCACAGCTACCTCATTTGGGCAGCTTACTGTGGTACGGGAGGTGCCTTTAACTTGCGGGGTGCTTGCGGGGACATTGGCAATCCTTTTAATACTTTTTTGCATGTGAATGGCGGCGGCGACCCACTTGGGTTCTACTAAACCACCAGTCCCAGAAAGCATTGCTTCAGGTATTATACCTCTGTAGAATTACTGTGGGTGTTTACTGGTGCTTGCAGCCTGCCGTCATGTCACATGGTCTGCCACTGAAGAGGGCGTTGGCCCGAAACGCGTCTGGCAGGAAAAGGACTTTGTTCGCGGCTCGTGCCCTTGCGTTGGCATTAATTCCACCTGTAAGTGCATCCCACCCAGGGGCAACTCTTTCTTCCATTTTTTAGCGGCCAGCCCGGTCGCGGGTTTGCACTACAGCGGAAAAACTGCGGGTCCACAGCTACCTCATTTGGGCAGCTTACTGTGGTACGGGAGGTGCCTTTAACTTGCGGGGTGCTTGCGGGGACATTGGCAATCCTTTTAATACTTTTTTGCATGTGAATGGCGGCGGCGACCCACTTGGGTTCTACTAAACCACCAGTCCCAGAAAGCATTGCTTCAGGTGTTACACCTCTGTAGAATTACTGTGGGTGTTTACTGGTGCTTGCAGCCTGCCGTCATGTCACATGGTCTGCCACTGAAGAGGGCGTTGGCCCGAAAAGCGTCTGGCAGGAAAAGGACTTTGTTCACGGCTCGCGCCCTTGCGTTGGCATTAATTCCTACCTGTAAGTGCATCCCACCCAGGGTCAACTCTTTCTTCCATTTATATAGATATATATAGATATATATTCACTGAAAAAAAACATAGGTTTCAGGGGTGTTATAATTAGCTGGACATTTCACTCGTATAAAACCCTTGAAATTCCCCCGTTATAGTTAGTTGTATTAACTATAACTCGCGCGCCCGTAATCCACTGCTGATGATGTCACATATTACATCATTCATGGCATGGTCAGTGACATCACTGATTACATCACTGATGACATCTCAAATGACATCACTGATGACATCTCAAATGACATCACTGATGACATCATCCAGTGAATGTGGTTTGGTTCGATATTTAAATGTTATGTTATGTTATGTTAAATCTGCTTGTATAGCGCATGGCTACCCCAGCAATGGGGCGTCTCAGCGCTGCGGACCTACCTAAGAACAGAGCAGCACAACAGATGAAATGAAGTTAAATGGAAGAGAACAGCCAAGTTTTAATTTGTTTACGGAACAGCAAGTGGTTAGAAGTGGCACGAGCCTCGAAGGGAATCGAGTTCCACAACACACAAATAAATAAGTATTATATATATATAACAATCAGCCTTGAAGACTGAGTTGGTGTATACGTGTCTGAATGGAGGATTTAGTAGCAATGTCATTGACTGTCTAAGTGATACATTTAAAGTGTCTCACTAAATATATGGAATAGTGATTAAACTGTGTGAATACCTGTATCACTCTATCTTTTGTTGTGTAAACTACTACATTAGTTGGTTACTAGCTATGTGAAAGTCTATATTAGTTATTAATAAGTTTAGTGAGTATTTGTATGGGATAGTGAATGAATGTGTGTGTGGTTGGGTGGGAGGTGTGTGACTGTCGAAAGATGTGTAAATAGTTGATTTAGTAGGTATTTGAGGTAAAGACTGTATGTGGAAACAGTTGTTTGGGTGAATGAATCTCTTTATGGATGTGGTGATGACTAAATATATTTCTTAATGATACATGTCCAACAAACTAGAAATATAAAAGGCAGTGTATGTGACAGTTATTGTATATAAATAAGTATGCATAATACTCAGTGATTGTATGATTGATGTCTGGATAACTGTATACTTGTCATACTAATTTTCTAACACACTAAGTATGAGTTACTATCTATATGAGTAAATAAAGTGGTGTTTGTGTAAGTGAGTAGCTTAGTAAATATAAGTATGATCAATTGTTTGCATAAGTGAGTAGGATGTCTGCATAAAGGAATAGGATATGTGCTGGTGTGTAATGTTGATATAGGTGTATAAGTATATTTAATAGTGTTCTATTAATCTTTGTTAGCATGTATGAGTGAAACTATATGTAAGTGTTTAGATATGTGTAGATGTAGGAATTAATGAGTGGGTTTTTGGAAACTTGTACTGGTGTGTCAATGCTTTCAAATATGGTACTTCATATTGTATAATGAGTGTTGAAAGGTTATGCTACTGAATGGTGAGGTGTATTAGTTTGTCACGTGGATGATGTCATCAGTGATGTCATCAGTGATGTCATTTGCGATGTCATCAGTGATGTCACTGACCATGTCATGAATGATGTAATATATGACATCATCAGCAGTGGATTGGGGGTGCACAAGTTATGGTTAGTACAACTAACTATAACGGGGGAATTTCAATGGTTTTATACATGTGAAATGTCCAGCTAACTATTACAACCCTGAAACCTATGGTTTTTTCAGTGAATTTCTAAGGTTTTTTAAATGCTAATTCCTAACTATAACTTGTCTGAAACCTATGGTTTTTTCAGTGAATTTCAAAGGTATTTTAAATGCTAATTCCTAACTATAACATGTCTGAAACCTATGTTTTTTCAGTGAATTTCAAAGGTTTTATAAAAGCTAATTCTTAACTATAACATATGAAAAATCTATGTTTTTTTAGTGAATTTCAAAGATTTTATAAATCGTAATGTTTAAATATATTTAATGTTTTTAAAATATTTTCTAACTATATTTTTTATCATTTTATTTTTAGATGTTATTTTTTAATTACATTACACATTTTGTAATTATTTTTTTTACATAAAAATATATATTTTTTCATTATTATATATTGTTCATAATATACTTAAATAATTTTTATTTATTTTTTTCTTATTTTATGGAGTTGCGCACCGTACTAACACCGTGCTCGTTTACAGCGCAAAACATGTCCGCCATTTTACGGTCGTTGTGTAGGATCCGAGTAGGGTGCGTGACGGGTACGACTTTTCCAATGCGGTTGCTATGCAACCTGTGCGCGATGCCTGGCGCATACGTGACATGTACATATAACGTGACATGACGGACACACGGTAGCTCGTGACGTCATATGCATATTGGAAGCGATGGGTGTGCTGCTTCCGTGATTTTTTTAATGTTGGAAAACTTCTTTCTATATATTTATTATAAATATTAAGAGAAGATATTTTCTAAGGTTATTATAAAAATGATATTCTTAACTTTCCTAAAAAGTACATAACTTTTTAATGCAATTTAGCAAACTCGTGCTGGACGTGAGCACGATGCAAGCAGCATGCGTATTGACTGTCCACATCCTACGCGCATTCCTACCCGCACCCCATGTGACTTTAAAAACTGAGTTTTCATTGGTTCATTCCACGTCCTATTGAAACTATTATAGGACCCCACCCATTTCAATGACTCTTATTATAACTTTTCTGAGGGAAAGACCTCCTGTAAAAATCTGCTTCTCTTTCTTTTTTAAAGAAGAGATTCATTTAAAGAAACTATGGCTGCTAATCCACCATCATCCTCTGATTCAGAGAACTCATCACAGCAATAATTTGTTTCTGAACCTCCAATAAAGCAAAAATAAACCAGCATTGTCTGAAAATGTATCACCTTTCCACCAGGCTTAAAAAAGGGGACTGCAACAAAAGTTACTTGCCGAATATGCAATGAAGTGCTTTCAAGGGGGGACTCCAACAAAAAGTACTCATGCGGAACTGCAAGCTTGCGGAAGCACTTGCAATCTAAGCATCTGGTCAACTTTGCAAAGGAGGAGTTAAGGAGATTGAGAGAGGCTCTTCCTGCTTCATCAGAAGGCCCAAGTATGAGTCGACCAACACCATCAACCTCTGCCGCACAACCTGATATTCGTCCTCAATTTGGTAAACTTAGAATGACCTGTGTAAAATGTGGATGGCTGATAGCTTATGGAGAGCGGTCGTGGATCTGGTGTGTCGAGCTGTTGACCACCACCATTTTTAGATTTCTTTTCTCCTCTCCTCCCAGTTTTTAGTTCTGTTCCCAAAAAAAACAACAAAAAGAAAAAAAGTTATTTTCAGAACTAACTACTCTGATTAAAGAAAGATCTAAACCAGTATGCTAGTGTGTGAAAGTTGAGATGAATGTATGTGTAGTGCATAACTGACTATACAAATACATTTCTGATGTGTTGTGAATGCACAAGTGCAGAATTATAAGGAAGTGCTGCAGCATGACACTGTAAACTGTTTAACTACAGCAAGCTGTGGTACTTCCGAAGCACAAGGATGTAACATATGTACATAAATATGTTGTAACTGTGCTTCTCTCTGCACAGCTGCAGAAACTGCAGGCATGTGATGACACAGGCACTCTTGCACCATGGAGCAAAGATGTCCGTGTCATGTGGAGATTGTTTTTGTGCAAGAAGGGACACCTTCCCGCACAAAAACAAACAGTAAAGGCATTTTTCTTCTTCAATATATGCTGTGCATTCCAGCATATATTGAAAGTGAAAAAAATGAGGAGAAATGAAAACAATTTTCCTCGTTGTGCTTTGCTATACCAATAGAAGGATAGTGTAGCATTCACAAACATGTCCAGATTTATGATTTCTGATAAATCTGGAAATGTGTCTTCTTTTATGAGTGCTCTGTGCAAACATGCACAACAAAACTTATAGAACACCTTTTCAATGCAGAGTACTGTGTATAATGAGATTATATTCACATGGAAAAGAAAAGGTATACAGAATGCCTTTTTCTCACCTTATAAATAAGAAAGAGAGTTAATGGATGGCCATTTGTTATTATAGTAGTACATTTCGGTACTGATAAAAGAGAACAAGATACATTTACAACTATTTATGTTTTAGGGAACTAATAGGACATGTTTATATCTTACTGAAGGGAAGAGATGCGACCTAATGTGACATTTGCAAAAACACTGACTGACGTGGTTTAAATTAAACAGTTTCATTTCTTTTAATTCTAAATTACCAAGACCTGCAAAAGAATCATATTAGTCTATTCTGTAGTATACCATATATCTTGCAGACAGGTGTTCTGAAGCTGTCCCCTATTTTATACCTTTTTGCATTCCAATTTTATAACAGAAATCTAGTCCATCCATGTTCTTTTTCTTCCACTGTGTCGAAACACAGTTCATTCTCCATTTTAAGACTTACTAAAACTTACCTCAACAGTAATACACGTAAAAAAAGGTACACATTTTATTCACTTGTTTTTTATAATTTAAATGGTAGTAAATATGATAATATCTGTAAAAAAAAGAAAAAATAGTTATAACATATAATAATACATTTTAACAGCACAGCATAATTTCAACATTTTACAAAGTAATTTCTTTGCCTTTTTTGCTGTTATATCAGAATATATTGAATTTCACCAGAAACAGTGATTTCAGTTGTACTCATCACATAACAGCGGGCAAAAAAAACCAATCAATTAGATTGTTTAAAAAAAAAATACTTATATAGTAAAATACTAGATAATGCAAATCACACATATATCAAATGATTACTGCTAAGAAAATGTTATAACTTATATTTATAAACACTACAAATAATGCCACTTAAAAATATACATCGAGACAATGAGCAACAAAAAGTCCATAATTCAAATAAATACATTTCCTTGAGGCCAAATTGTATTTGTGCAGTAATTTGTATGTACATTGTCCAATGATAATCCTATAAAATGATAACAATAAATTCCTCAGAGGCTGAATTATGTTCTCAAAACTTTGGCTTTAAAAATATTAGATAGGAATTTGGCAATTTGAGATATGCAGTGTAATGTCCTGATGTTATTGAAGTACCATTGTGGAAAATATTGCTACTGCTACAAAAGTCCTTCCAGATATTGATAGTTGTGCAGCAACAAAATGTTTTATTAAAGTGTCCAATTTTCTTCCATCAGCTGTACAACGTTGCATCATTAAAATTATGTAATTTCCATATCTTTGGATAAATAATGTTGATAACATTTCTGAGTTGCATTGCCTACACTCCATGTTTTGGTTTGCAGCTTTAACTAATTTACTGAAAGACACTGATTTACAGTCCCGTAATGTCAAATATAAAAATCTTTCACTGTCTACATTAGTGCTACATGTATACATACACTTTTCACATTGATGTTCCCATTTATAACACAGGCCAAAAATATTCTCTATATCTACACCTTCATTTTCCAATTCTGTAAGCATATACATTAAAAACTCCTGAGCATCTTGTTGGATATTTTGTGTAAATTGTGTAGAACCAGAACATACATCCAAAAGATTACGAACATCAGAAACGCTTTGTATTTTACTTTTATCTATTCTCAATTTTTCATAAAGAGAATGTAACAAAGAACAACATCTTTTTTCCCAATTCTCCATAATTTGCTGTTGCAAACCTTCAAGAAAAAACAAAACATTGACCACTACATTAGCATAGCAGTTGACACCAGAACTGTTTTCAAACTGAAAACCAACAATCTCTTCAACAGTGTCCTTTTTTTCTTTTTTCTTGCAATCACCTTTTCTTGTTTTTTTCCCTTCTCTACACCTTCAGTTCAGATATTCTCATTCTTCTTTTTCGAGCAAGTACACACTTTTCAAATACAGGATATTGACCTAAATTAGGAGCATATGTTCTTCGTAACCTATTCTATTCTTTGACACAGTTGGCATCTGCAGTAATCTTGGTATCATCAAAATCAATCAAAAACAAACCAGATAATGTTCTGACTCTGGACAAAGCAACATATGCAATACCCTCTTTAAACACAGTACTTCCAATGTCCACCAAAGCTCTGTCAACACTTAAACCTTGAGATTTATAAATAGTCACTGCATATGCCAGAGAAAATGGAAACTGTTTTCTACGTACATATATTAACAAGCAAAAAACGAACAGAACAACAACCAATTTGTTTCACTTCTTAAATCGGATCAAATTTAATCTTTAAGAATGCAATACCATCTTTATTTTGATAATTAACAAAATCCACAACTTTGCCCATTGCTGCATTAACTAAACCTTTTTCTACATCCAAATTATGCCTTAAAATGATCCAACAGTTTCTACATACATAAAGATTCTTTTCGAAACCAGCAGTTTTAGATATTGATTTTTCGAAAGAATCCAATTTTGTCTTCAGTTTTTCGTTCAAAATAATAGTGATTCCTTCATGTTCTATTTCATTGATGGCTTCCAAATTTATTATTTCTTAATTTTCCAGTTTCAAAAATTGTTCGTTGAATATAGAACACTCACGCAGTGTTGGCATTAAGCAGATTAAAGATTTCTTATCTGCAATTTCCATGTATATTTTCTCAGGAACTATACTTTCATTTGGAAACAAATTGGAAAGTAATTGAGTCTGTAAAACTCGTTTGCCATGTTCTGTCAGTCGTCCAATTCTTATATATTGGAGAATACTTCCATAATCAACACCATTTGCCTGTCGCATATTTGTAATGAGTTCTTTGTATTCAAAATATGACCAAATGTTCACCTTTCCAACACTACCCAGAGACTTTCAGGTGTCTTCATGCGCAAGTGTTTTAAAAACTGGTTGTCCTTTTACAGGAGTCAGTTGCAGTATATCTCTAAAAACTATGACATGTTTTCCTCCAAATAATATGTCATACTCTGTTTTACCGCTCCAGCTTGATGATATGTTCCTGGAACATTAACGGCCTTGATGGAAAACTTCAATCCACTAACAGTCTGGAATTCCTGAAAAAACCAACATCATACTTCTCCATGAAACCTGGTCTGTATCAAGCTCCCCTATCGAAGGTTATCTAGAATTCAGGGTACCAGCAATAAGAGTGCACAAGCCTGGCCGGCGACGAGGCAGCCTTTCGATCTACGTCGCCTGTAAATTATCTTTGAACATCAAAACGTTGGAAATCAATGAAGACTGGATTACCGGCATTAGAATCAGCAGTCCAAACGCAGCCAGACAACTTTTTCTGCTTAACATTTATGTTGCACCTTACTCCAGCAAGAAAAAAGCTAAATTCGATCGGCTGATTGACATCTTGTCCAACCTGATAAAAGCCAATGGCGCAGTCCCATGCTTAATTTCTGGAGATTTTAATGCCAATCTACACTCAACCACCCAAGACGAAGATAACTAAATACTCCCAGCCGCTCCATTGTACCTAGTGCCCCTTCTCAAACCATCGGGCATCAGGCCAAGCAAGTTGGGTGAATATGTTGCTCTACAACTTAACAGCCTGGGTTTTACTGTATTGAATGGGAGATTTTCTATGGATTCTCCACCAGCCTGGACTCGAACTAACAGCCGCTCCTACTCATTTCTTGACTACACGCTTGGAAACTTTGAAATACTCCCCTTAATAGAGAACGTTTACATTGCACCTCCGGGCGTCAGTGACCATCGCCCCCAAATAATTGCCTTATCCCTCAATCTTGCTCATCACTCAGCAATAGCCCACACTACAACTGGCATTCGTACAGAGAACCTTAAAAAATTTAAATGGACGGACCATCTACTCCCAGCAATAATGTACAAATGTAGATCGCTCCTAGTAGAATGGAGTACAGGAGACATTGATCCAATTAAAACATGGGAGTTCCTCGTCCATCAATTGCTTAGTCAATTTCCGTCTTCAGTACACAAACCTCAATACCCTGTACAGAATCTCATTACAGCAAAGACAAAAACACTAAAGACCAAACGCAATATTGCATAACGCCTCGCCAGGAAACGCCCGGGTGATATTCATGCATTCTCTGACTATAAGCAAGCTCAGAAAGCATTGAGAAAATCAGTCATCAGGGACAAACATATAGCCGACGACCAGTTCTGGCTGAAACTAGTCCACGCCAGCAAAAATTCCAATCCTAAACCCTTTTGGACACTGGTGAATAGGAGGACACTGGGCACAACTGGCCAATGCAGCGCCAACATAAGTGAAGCTGATTGGGCCCTTTTTCTAACAGAGCACTTCCAAGATCAAAATAAAAAAAGGGATCAATTGAACATCACCTCACCACGGAAAACAACGAGAAACGTCACATTAACCATAAATGATATACCCAATGTCTTCAACTCACTTATTAATAAAGAGGAAACGACGTTTCAGCAAGACCCTCAACTTTCAAATTTTTGGTCCTCCTATGAAGGCATGAGACAAAATATTATTCGCCGTATTACCAATGCCCGTTCGGATGGGGCCCCGGGCCCTAATGAACTCCCGCAGGCCCTGTTTAAAGCTTATCCCATGCTTTGGTCAGGACATCTGGCCCCACTATTTTTGCATTGCCCATACACCTACGATATACCGAATTCATAGGAAGGAGCAAAAATTCACCCAATATTTAAAGGAGGCAGAAGAGCTGATCCTAAAAACTACAGGATGATAGCACTCTTAGACGTAGACTCCAAGTATTTCGCCAGCCTCTTGTTGGAAGATCTGTCGTCCTGGGCGCTAAAAACCCAGCAGCTGCCATTTAATCAGACTGGCTTTGTGGCCAAATCAGGCACTACTAGCAACCTACTGGCCCTATCCATACTTATGGAGAAAGCAGCATCCTCAAAAACACCATTGCACTGCCGCTTTGTTGATTTTAAAGCGGCCTTCAACTGGGTGCCTAGGGCCCTTTTATGGCACAAATTACAAAAATGGGGAATCCCATGAGAGGTAACGACCTCGAAATACATGCCAGGGATGGCCAGCACAACGGTGGATATACTCGACATTATATCAGAAGCGCACACGCTGGAACGAACTGCATTTACCATAATGCCCAGGGGCCAACTCGCTGGTAGGAGGAGCAGTGTGCGACCATATGGATTGTTGTTTATTAAGGCTCCCTTGAGCCGGTCGAGCTGACGAGCTTATGGTTACCCACCTGCGTGCCGCGAGAGGTATCAAGACCTGAGAACACTTTTGGCAGCCTATGCAGCAGCCCCATACACACGCCTATTACTTGCTGATGAGAGGTAACGAACTCGAAACACGTGTCCAGGGATGGCCAGCACAACGGTGGATATACTCGACATTTTTTCAGAAGTGCACACGCTGGAACGAACTGCATTTACCATAATGCCCAGGGGCCAACTCGCTGGTAGGAGGAGCAGTGTGCGACCATATGGATTGTTGGGGAATCCCGAGTATCCTGTTAAAATTAATAATCCAACTTCATTCAAACACCTGGATTTGCATTAAATTGGGAGATGGCTCACACGTCTCAAGAAAAATACGGACTTCCTCTGGAGTCAAGGAAGGGTGTGTGTTGGCCTCTTTTTTGTTTAATCTTTTTATCTCTGATTTATCCCATCTACTGGACAAGGCCAATTCTCATCCCCCCTCACTTGGTGGAACCCGAATTAGTAACTTGCTTTATGCCGACGATCTTGTGTTGTTATTCAGTCACACGAGGGTCAGTTTACAAAGACTTCTTGACCAGCTGCTCTCTTTTACATTGAGTAATGCTCTGGAATTAAATCTTTCAAAAACGAAAACTATCACCTTCGGAAATCCGAAGCAGCAAACCGGTGGGTGGTTCTTTAATGGCAAAAAAAATTGAAACTGTGACATCATATAAATATCTGGGTATTTATATGGATTTCAAGGGCTCTTTTGTAAAACAGAAAGAAGCAGTCAAAGCAAAAGCACTGTCCTTCGAAGCAGCAATGATGAAAGTTTCGGCACAGTTACTTGGCCCAAGTTTATCCCCCCTCCTGACAGTTATGAAGGCAAAGATTATAAACTGTTTTACCTACGGCCAGGAAATAATGTTGGGGAGCTATTTGTTAATGTTGAATAAAACAACAACCAGAATCTACAAACGAGTCTGGCACCTTCCGAAATCGGCCTCTCCGGCCCAGATCAGGCTCGAGCTCGGCCTGCTGAACCACGTGGGCATTGGTGCAGGCGCATTCATCAAATTGTGCCACAGGGAGCCCTATACATTGCCATGATTGCTGTGACAACCCGGGGTCAAACCCTTTAGCTACTAGAACACCCCAAAGATACTCCCATGATACGCGGTCAAATGCTTTTTACGCATCCAAGAGGATCATAGCCAGATAGCCATTAGTTTCCCCAGTAATATCAAATAGGGCCGCGGCTCGTCTCATATGATCAGTTGTATCTCGACCTAGTACGAAGCCATGTTGCCAAGGTGACACAAGGCTGGCTATGACCCTCTGGTAACGGTTTGCCAATATTTTAGAATACATTTTTGCATCCGCGTATATTAGGGAGATAGGCCTGTATGAGGTGGGCTTATCCAGTGGTTTATCTTTCTTGGGAAAGATGACAATATTAGTACCCTTCCAAGAGTCCAGCGGAATTCAGAGATGTTGAACCCCTAAGAATAAATCCCAGAGCAAGGGAGCTAGCTATTCCTGAATAATTTTATAAAATTCAGATGGAATCTTGGCAGGGCCAGCTGCTGTATCGCTGTCTGTACCTCCTCAAGTGTAAATTCAGTCTAGAGCCTCTCACTTGTATCCCTCCAAAGTCCTATATTCTTTACTAGCCCTCACATAGACATCTCCATGAAGTCCTTGCTTCTCCTCCATATAAATATTTTGATAAAATGTATGAAACACGTCGACAATATCCCCCCAATCTGTATATGAGATCCCCCCACTACATATCGAAGATATCTGGCTCTTCATTATTTTTTGTCTTGTATTTAGGGCGAGTAGCTTCCTGACTGTTTCGACATATTCATAGCTCCCCGTCCTAAGAGTCTGGTAGCCTGCTGCAGCTTTTTGGGAGTAGTAAGACCCTGTCTCTTCTTTAACCAAGGTGATATCTAATTGGGTTATTGCTGCCTCCATCCCCCGCACTATCTTGCCCAGATGCTCGCTTTCCAAGTCCCTGAGCTTGGCGTGCAGCTGCTTAATCCTCTTCCCTTCTTGTTGTTTTCGATTAGATACAAAACCTACGATATCTCCCCTTACTCCTGCCTTAAACGCATCCCAAACCATATTGCGCGAGATGCTATATCTGTTCATATTAATAAATTCCTTCATCCAAGTTTTAAAATAAAAAACACATTCCTGATCAACCAGCAATTTCCGATCAAATGTCCATTGCGTTTAACACAAATGAAACTGCAGCAGTCTTAGCCTAAGAGTCAAAGTCGCTAACTCTATTTCCAGATCTTCAAATATTTTGGGCTCGTCCTGATTCAAGCCATACACTGTTACGATTGTTATCCCACATTCAAGCTCTGCCAGAGCCCACCTCCCTCCTGCATTGCCTATGGTGCGCCTAGCAGAACTAATTCAAGGTCTAACTAAAATAGCCACCCCTCTTACATTAGTGGTTTGCGTAGAACAGGCAATTAGAGTAAAGCCCTTTATCGTAATTAGTCCACTCCTTTCCCATGGTATGTGTGTTTCTTGAAGTGCAATTATATCGGGATTATTAAATGTAAGCATTTCCATGGTCCTATTTCGCTTGTTCCTATCCCCTAAGCCACCTATTTTAACCGAACGAACAATCATCTTACCCATTTACACTAATATATTGTTCCTTTTGTTTTGTTTTAGTCCGTCCTTCCTTAACGCAAAAATACAAACCTAGGTATACGTAAATACCTCTCATTTCTATCATCATTCTTAGTGTTTTAACATTTTGTTTACATTTTTTATCCATTATATCTCTGAATTTTTTCACCCTATTTTGTGGCCCCCACCCAAGACCTCTTGACCCCCTGGGCCAATCCGCCCCTGTCCCTCCCCCAATCCTACTACCCAGCCCTGCCCCCATTCCCTCCCTCTCTCCCATCTTCGGGAAGTGCCCAGACCTCAAATCAGTCTGTTGGCAGAGATGGAGAGCGGTTTTCAAGCACCGTGAATCGCTCATACAGTCTTTAGTTTTTTTTAGTTTTTTTTAGGAATAGCCCTATTGGTGAAGATTTAAACAGAAAAAGAAAAAGTCTTGTGATTTCACACACCCTGATATACCAAATTTAAGAGTATCTAACTATCCCTTCCCCTCCCCTACGGCTTTCGTTCAGCCAGAAATTCTTGACCCTTTACTTAAGATGTGAAGAACTTAGTTCCCCCTTGCCAGACCACCTTCAGGGAGGCAGGATTGTTCAAAAACACTTTTGCCCCTTTATCCTGAAAGGGGTTTATCAACTGGTACAAGCGCCACCTCCTCTCAACAGTGACATGACAGAAGTCTGGTCTTACAAAAAAAGAAACATCATCCACACCTCTTCTGGCCTCAGGCATAGCTTTTTCAAACACCACCTGTCTCAGGAGAAAGTTGCCAAAAAAACCAAGATGGCTCTCGGCTTTGCCCTGTCCCTGACTGGAATCTTCAGGGTAAATTGTGTCCTATGAATTTGCTGAACCTCTTGTTGCCAATTCCAGTCTTTAAGTTCCGGGAAGACTCGTTGAAAAAGATCCAGCACATAAGTCCAAATATCTGATGCCTCCTTCCCTTCCTTGACTCCCCGGACCCTCAAATTGTTGCGCCGCTGACGAGTTTCACTTTCTTCCAGCTTCCATTGAAAGGCTATAATTTGTTCCTCTTGTTCCTTAGATTGATTAAGTTTCTCGGCAACTTCCGTCTCGACATTATTAACTCTAGTTTCAAGCTCCGTGATTCGTTCGCCTATAGTATTGCATGATTTTGTCAGCGTCTTTACTGCACCATGAACTTTCCGTGCAGCATTCTGCGCTTTACGAGCATCTGCCCGTGTCTCATCTCGGTGTTGTATTATTGTCTGTAGTACAGTCTACTATGTCGGGGCTTGTAAGCAAGAGGTATGTTGGGGTACTACATTTTGAATGAGGTTAACTGTATCAATTAATGAATAGTCCCATTTCAGGGTTGCTGACCTTTGCGTATGAAACCCAGTTCACTTGCCGCTAACCCGATGAATGGTCATTATAGAGAATCTTCTGCTTTCTCCAACTCACTTTCATTTTTGTTTTCGCTTGATAAGATTGAAGATCCAGGGTTGTTACCGGACCACTCAGGGCTGTCAGACAAGGAGGGTCTATGTCCACTTAGGATTTACAGATGACGCCCCCTGCACCGAAGTTTCAGAGCTTAGCTGTTTTGTGGGTGTCCTTGGTATAGCCAATGGTGCTATCTCTATCTCTGTTTTTGGTAGCCTTGTGTCTGTGTCAGCCTCAGTGGTCTTCCCCTTACTTATCTCCCGTTCACCCTCATTTGCCCCGCATTGTTCCGGTAAGCCCCCACTGTGTCTCAATTCATTTCCCACTTCGCTCTTCAATAAAATGGGATATTGGACTGGTTCAAGACTTACTTTCTTTCTTCCAGCAGATAGTTCCTCAAGCGTATCACCCTCTATGACCATCGCTGAATCATTGCCCGGACGTGAATCTTGAGGGAGAGCCTTCTCTTCGGCATCAGCCGTTCCTTCGTCCTTGGCAGTATTCTCAGGCTGTTTGTCACTGGAGGCACACAGCATATCTAACACAGAGTCCCCCGGCACATGCCGTCCAGCCAAAGTTCTCCCTCTTCCCCTAACTGAAACCTTCTCTATCTCCGGAGCCGGCCTCACTGTAAGCGGCGTCCGCCGGCCGCCCTGTTTCCCCTCAGGGCCTGCAGCATCCGCCGTTGCACCCGTATTCTCCTTGATATAGCCGGCCACCTTGGGAGCCATTCGGGCAGACGCTCTTCGTTAACAGCGCCGGCAGCCAGCAAACGTGAGTATTCGCTCAGGCAGCGGTCCTAATGCCACAATGCCCTCCCGCGTCTGATTTCCCCCAGGGCCGTTCCTGGGTCCTTGGCCAATATCCACCGCAGTATTCAAGCCTCCTGCATCGACAACCATTAGACAAGTAAGTGCTGTCTTTAATTTCCCTCCTTTGGGCTAGTTCCCCACTCTGTCAGGGACTCAATTCTTGGTGCTCGTCTGGCAAGTCCGCTCCAACAGCCTCAAGCGGCCGCCATCTTGCTTCCCAGCCTAATCTTTGTTTTTTCTCAGTGTATTACTAAAGGTTTTTAATTCTATTTCCTAAATATAACATCCCTGTAACTTATATTTTTGTCAGTGAATATATCTATATATATATTCACTGAAAAAACCATAGGTTATAGACCATATATAGTTAGGAATTAGCATTTACAAAACCTTGAAAATTCACTGAAAAAACCATAGGTTATAGACCATATATAGTTAGGAATTAGCATTTACAAAACCTTATTTTACTCACACAAAACCATTGAAATTCCATATATAGTTAGTTGCACTAACTATATATCGCGCACCCGCAATCCACTGCTGATGATGTCACATAATACATCATTCATGACATGGTCAGTGACATCACTGATGACATCACTGATGACATCTCAAATGACATCACTGATGGCATCACTGATAACAACATCCAGTGGTTTTTTGTTTCTGTAAAGTTTAAATATGTCTTACATATTGAAGAATGAGTGGATGTGTAAGTGTCTGGACGAAGGATTTAGTAGGTGCATGACTGACTGTATGAGTGAGTGATTAAATGTGTCTCACTGAGTGCATGGGTTAGTGACTAAACTGTCTTAATTTGTGCATCATTATGTCTGTTGTTCTGTAAACTGCTGCATGTGTTGATCAGTAGCTATATGACTAACTATATGGGTTATTGATTGATTGCCCAAGTATTTGTATGGGAGACTGAGTGTGTGTGTGGCTAGCTGGGAGGTGTGTGACTCTGTGCAGATCAATGTGTACTTGTATCAATGATTGTATAAGAAGGTAAGTATGTGTTAGTATATGTTTGAAAATGTAAGGTGCTCTATGTTTAACTGTATAGACAAGAAAATGGAAGTGTCATTGATTCTTTACAGGACTGACTAGGTGTGTGAGTAACTCCATGGATGAGTGGCAGATTGTGAGTGTCTGTATAGGTGTATGAGTGCATATGATAGTGTTGTAAAGATGAGTGATTGTATGTATGAATGATTGTATGGGTGAATGAGTGAAGGTGTGTGTAGACGTAGCAATCAGTGAGTGCGTATGTAGTAACTAGTATTGGTGTGTCAATGGTTTCAAAAATTATACTCTGTATTTAACACTGGGTGAAACAGAGGTTATATTAAAATGTGAGGAGATGCATTGTATTGTCACATGAATGATATCATCAGTGATGTGGTCATTGATGTCAAATGAGATGTCATCAGTGATGTCATTTGAGATGTCATCAGTGATGTCATCAGTGATATCACTGACCATGTCATGAATGATGTAATATGTGACATCATCAGCAGTGGATTGCGGGTGCGCGATATATAGTTAGTGCAACTAACTATATATGGAATTTCAATGGTTTTGTGTGAGTAAAATAAGGTTTTGTAAATGCTAATTCCTAACTATATATGGTCTATAACCTATGGTTTTTTCAGTGAATTTTCAAGGTTTTGTAAATGCTAATTCCTAACTATATATGGTCTATAACCTATGGTTTTTTCAGTGAATTTCATTGGTTTTTTAACAGCTAATATCTGTAGCTGTAAAATGTATTCTTCTTTAAATCCCAAAATATATTTTATATGTTTATGAAGAATTTTTTTTTTAAATATTTTTTTTTCTTCGTTCCCGCTTCGCGAATCGGGAAGCTTCCCGTTAGCTGACCTTGATGCCGCGAAATAGACCGCGAGCCGGTAAACGTTTCTTTACCGCAACTGCCGCGTTAGAAAACAACATCGTGACGCCTCCCGTCCGCATGACGTTTCACGTTGTCGCGTGATACGTCATATGACGTGCTACGTTAGCGAACTGGTATGCGAAGCGAGTCGCAAAGCGCAGGTTTCTGGAAGCAAACCGGGAGGCCCTGCAAAGCGCTTAACGTAAACACAGCAGGTCATGTGACTTGGTAATAACACTTTTCATTGGTTCATTTCACTTTTGGTTTCCTAATGATGTAAGACTAGGTCATATAATATAAAATGAACACTTTTCATTGGTTGAGAACTCTTGTTTTTCCCAAATGATGAAAATCCCTCCTTCTTTCCTCACTCTGACTTTCATCATTGTGAGAGAAAGACCCTTTGTTACCAGTGAGCAATGGCTTCTTTAGTAGCTTCAGCTGGTGCTTCCCCACCACCTCCACCACATCCAAGGAAGAGTGGACCACCTGCTCAAGTTATAATTCAACAAGAAGAGGAAGAAGAGGAACAGGACGACGAGCACGAAGAGAGGCAGTTTTTGCCTGAGGAGCCCAGGACGTCTCACCGGAAAGAAAACTTCATTTGGCAATTTTTTAAAATTCCCAAAGGTCAGAAAAAAGTAAATGCAAGATACGTAACTTGCCTTATATGTCAAGATAGACTGTCCAGAGGGACCGAGAAAAAATACAGTTTCGGAAACTACACAATGCATCGCCATATGACTAGGTGGCATCCTAACAACTACAGTGCTGCACAGTTTCGGAACGACCTAGATAATCTCCCTATTATGGCCAGAAGATCTGTTGTACCGGAAGTAACGGGACCAGAGGGCAGGGAGATAGTGCCAAATATACAAATGAGATTTGGTGAAGTAAAACACGTCTGCGTACATTGCGATGGATTCATTTGCTACGGAGAAAGAAGCATCACTCTGATCAACAGAGCTATTGACTATCATATGCAAGTTTGTACGAAACGCCCAAAATAATAAATACTTTTTTTTTGTTTTGTTGCTCCTGTTGAGCCCTTTACAATGAATCGTTTTCATTGCCCCCTCCAAGAAAAACCCAAAAAAATATAAAACTGTTCAGAAAAATTCAAAAAAAGTAAAAAAATGTTCAGAAAAATAATAAAAAAAATATAAAACAACAAAAACAATAAAAAAAAAAGTTCTTTTCAGAACTACCTCCCCGTTATTAAAAAATTGGTACAATATTTGGAACTGTGCCAACCTCTATTTCTCGTAGTTCGCTTCCCAGTTCGCTCGCCGGTACGCGAACCGGAAGTGAACCAAAAAATTTAAAAAAAAAAAAGAACAGTAAGTATAAGGGAAGGAAACAGACACTTATGTTAAAAGAAAGACAGCTATAAGGGAGTAAACTAGAGATACTATTACCCGTAATCCACTGCTGATGATGTCACATATTACATCATTCATGACATGCTCAGTGACATCATCAGCAGAGGATTGCGGGTTTTTTGGCAACGTGCCTTATCCACGGTTTAATAACGCTGCCTTTTGCTTTATATAAGTTTTCAAATTGTATGAAATATATACCAATAGGTCGTTATGAACCTTTAGGTAGTGCTTTTCTTCATGAGGTCTGGTCGCTTCCATACACATACAGATGTTTCAAAGATGATCAAGAAGTTTATCTGAATGGAGAGGAATGCACTGAGACGCCACATCATTCACTAATGTGTAGGCACATACAGTTACACGGTTCATGCAACAAACACCGACCAAATATGGCTTGCGTGTTGCAAGGCACGCCAGTTCCTGCTATCATCCCCACGTTCAAGTTGTTGGAAAATGGTAGTTATTTGATGCTCAATAATGAAGATTGTTCTGGGTTAATTAAAAGTATTCCTTTTATCGTAACAGTAAGTGAACGGGTTATTTGCTGCAGAAATGTTCTATTTTCTCCCACACATGAACATAGGGAGTTTTCAATCTCGCCACAAATACCAACCTTGGGAGCAGATTTCAACGGCATGGCAAGAATAAGAGCTCTTTTGTCTCAGAGAGAGGTGGCCTTGAGTTCGGCCCGTGAAACTTTCGTGCTTCACATAGCGAACACCCGTACAGAGGTGCAGACCCTTTTCAATACAGATTTGCCTTTCCATTTCAGCAAGATGGTTCGGACTATCTTTAACGCGTCCTCCACAAAGGCCCTGGCGCACTTTTTTAAAGTTGTTACCAGTGGTCTCGTGACTTCATTTGAGAAAATCTTTGGAGTCATCCCTGCTTTCTTTCATTCTATTTTTTCCACTCTGCTTCGTGGATTCCCATTTTTACTTGCATTACCAGCGGACGCTCTTGTGCTTTTTTACATTTTTAAATATGGATGTCCCTCCTGTGCAAGCTCCCGCCCTGCAGCTGCTGACACTGTTCCGCAATCGCATGCTAGAATATTATGGCACAATGCCGTTGGCGATATTAAGCACAGCATATGGATTATCTTTTCGATTCTCCTACTTCACCTGTGTCCAGCCTGTATTTCACTGCCTGACCTGTGATTTCGATTGGGCCATTGATTTGTGTCTCTGCGGACCGGTTTCTCCTGACGTCGACTTTAATCAGCTGATGACTCCTATCATTACTCACGAGTTGGTTTGTCCTGGCGAAAGGATTATGGCTGTGGCATTGATGCATGGACTAATTGGTCCCTGGAATTTACTGGCGGCAACACAGTCTTTCTTGGAACAGAGCTTTCTTGAAAACCCACCGAGCTGTCCTCTGATGGTGATAGAGGATCCGGTGCTGGGAGAGCACGTATGTTCTTTTCCGCTTTTAAATTGGATGGCTGAACTCTTTTCGGATGAAGACGGTGACTTCCTATTGGAGGCTGTTGCAGCTTATTTTGCATACACAGTTATGTCATAGACCTTTTTCATGTTTGATATGCTGAGTACTAGCATTTCATTGACAATTCATTGACTTATTTGTCAAGTTTTTATTATTTAGCTTGCCTATTGGCTTAAGACTCGATAAAGTACTTGGCTGTTTTATTTTTCTTTAGCATTAAATTTTCCTAGTTTTTAATGCTTTACCTTGCGGACCGTCCACATATAAACTTGCAATCTGCTCTCATGAGATGGCACTTCTATTATCTTATTCAGTTCGTTTCCGGATCATGGGGAGGTGTCATCTAGGTCCTGGATATCTTTACACCGTGTTAAGTTAGCATGGGCTCATTACCGGTTTAAACGCCATTTTTCCTTTTTTGCAACTTCTGCACACGACACTTAGTTGTTGCTTTAGCTTTCAACCTAGTAGTTCATCGTGGTTTACATGAGAATAATATGTTCTTGCTCTACTATCTGCTTTGCTTGTTAAACTATATCTGTACAGCGAGTGCTGAAGTTTCAAGAACAACACGATACAGAATTGTTATGAGGTCTGATCTCCACGACTTCATACTCATAACATAAGTGCAACTTCTGCCAATTCTGGGCATGAGGCGGGTTTTATATTGCTTTGCCGAACACACATACACAACAGTTGATGCGGTTCACATGAAGAGAGAGCTGGTGTATGCTGATGTGATTCCTTCAAATCTAAGACACTAAAGTATGGGCACGCCCTAAACCAACACAAAGAGACCTTCTTAGCAAATAATATAATATGTGTATTAGGGAGGGTGAGATATAAGCAGCCGCGGGCCGTGGAGGGAGTTACGGTGGGGCAGGGAGGCGGGGAGGGGGAGGGGCAGGGTGGAGCCCTCTCCACCCTGCCCCTCCCCCTCCCCGCCTCCCTGTCCCACCGTAACTCCCTCCACGGCCCGCGGCTGCTTATAAGTGTTGCTAACTCTTATTCATTTACAGCATGTTAACATACTGTCACCATTCGCTTTTTATGTACTAGTAACTATGCTGGTAATTTTGCTACTGATAATATGTGTACTTGTATTATCTAAGAACTACGCCTGAGAAGACGGCATTAGTAAATAAACATTTCAAATACACATGTGTTCTTCTTAACTCCATGTTCTGGTTTCTAAGAAATATATAACGACCGACTATTCATGAGTTCCACGTATCCTGAGGTACTATAAGTTCATATTCTGGATTGTCTAAACATTGAGAGTTTGTTATATCCAATGTGACACTGTACCTAGCTTGCTAAGGGGTTTTGATTACTAAGGTGAGTTCTGGGACACCCTAATTCGCCGAGGTTCCAATCCTCTGTCCACAGTTCTGTGTGAGAACAGAAACCCTGCGACAGGGGCACCCCTGAGCCTTGCTGGAGCTTCATCACACTTGCGATACAACTCCAGCAATGCGCCACCTTTACGGCACAGATACGTCACGCATCTGTGCTGTTTTTGCCCCATGATGCGCCGCATTGTAAATGCAGCACACCATAGGTGACGGAACAGCGGCACAGAATGACTAACACATCCCTGGTGATGCGCCAGTCATCATAAATCTATCCCTATGCTTCTTATCTTGTTAGAGATGAACCGCCATATGTATCATCAAAGTTTTTTGCATTTCCTAAATAGCGAACTTTAAGGAATAAATAGCGATTCTTTACCATTCCTAGTTTGCGATGACCTATTTGCTAATTATAAATTACCCATTCATTTCCATGCAGCAGGAGGCCCATAGGAATGAAGGTGCAATTTGCGATTAGCAATTACCTCATCGCAAATTACGAATTTTTCCGAGGGTGCAGGGGTGTCTCAAGAACACCCTGCTGCACCCCCGAAAAAGAAATTTGGGGGCATATGGCGCACATAAATTTTGAAAACATTCCTTTACCTCAAAAACGATTTTCTTTTTTTTTATATATTCATACTTTGAGTTTCAAAACAGTCTCAGAAACACACCAATTTGTCTTCAGCAGAGCAAAAGGTATGCACTCCAGAGTCTGCAGCTATCAAAAGCACAGAAATGCTGTAATTCCTCACACATATCTCTCATGTCACACCAATCAAAACTCTTCCCTCACTTTTTTTCAAAGCAAAACCCTGCCCCCTCTCTGCTTTTTCTGCATAGCAACCACCTCTTGCAAGACCTCTGGTGTTTCCAAGTTCACACAACAATGTTGCAATTGAACTCTGAACTCTCAGTGCACCTGCATATCCAGAGCATTCTTTCATTTAATGATTTTTTCTTCGCCACTCAAAATACATCTTTCAACGAACTCATCCATGCACACTAACTTTCTGTTTTCAGCAATCAAAATCCACCAATCACTCTTACTGCTTCATTAACACAGAAACTCCTCAGTTTTTTTCATTTTACACTCTCATTTTTTCAACTGCCATTTCATTGCCACACTTCATCTGACTGCAGCAGAACCTTCTCTCGCCATGTTTTCTGTCTGGATTGTTGGACATAGTTATATCTATTGGGCTCAAAGGTACGCTGAAAACAGGAATTTACCTAACCTCAATTTACAAGATGTGGAAATTAAGTGGTTTGGCCACAGAGGATTAAAATGTCACCAATTGATACCATTGGTGAAAACCTTTATGCATTTGCCAAAACCTGACCTGTTAATTGTGCACTGTGGAGGTAATGATTTGGGCACTTTGACTGGGGTAGGTCTGGAAATGCTTTTCAAGGACACCTTTGAGCAATTGATGGCACTTTTTCCTCAGACTGCCTTGGTATATTCAAATATATGCCAAAGACAAAAATGGAGGTGGTCGAACCAATTTTGTCCACAAATTGAGAAATCGAGGAAGCATGTAAACAAATCTGTTTCAGCTTACATGAGAGACCATGGAATGGGCTCCCTGTACAACAATAACTTGCGTTACTACATGCAAGATATCTACAGAGGAGATGGAGTTCACTTCTCAGATGAGGGCAACAGAATTTTCACTCTGAATTTAAGACTGTGCATTGGTACCTACTTATAAGTACCTAAATGTACCATAAACCCAAAAGCTCTTCTCAGAGCTACCCTACATCTGATCACTCACAATTATTATTTTACTCTAACTTTTTTCACTAATTTTCAAGAAAGTACGCTCCCCAGAACGCTTCCCGGTTGGCGAACCGGGCGCACTCCACGCAAAAAAACTAAAAAAACTGTATATTTTTTTTTTGCCCTGCGAGACCCTTTCAAAGCCTCCACATCAAACCTAGGGGGTCAGGGACGATCTACTATGCCCCCTTATGGTCATTTGCCCCTTCGCTTTGGCCTCCTCTTGTCTCTCGATCCTACCGAGAGACAAGATGGCGGCCGCTACGGACTGTTTGGAATGTTTACAGACGCCGAAGAACCAATCAGCTTCGCAAACCTCCGTAACGCGAAAAGTACACGAAGCGGAGCGCTGTTACAGATATATATCTTTTTTTGAACGTTAATTTCTCAAAATCCACTGGAGCACATATATTGAGACCTAGCAAAGGCACATCGGGCTACCAGTCCCTAATATTTTACCAAGTTTCGTGCAAATCCATTCAGCCGTTCGATTATTATTATTATTATTTTTTTTGCCCCGCGGGGCCCTTTTAAAACCTCCACATCAAACCTAGGGGGTCAGCGAGGATCTACTATGCCCCCTTATGGTCATTTGCCCCTTCGCTTTGGCCTCCTCTTCTCTCTCGATCCTACCGAGAGACAAGATGGCGGCCGCTACGGACTGTTTGGAATGTTTACAGACGCCGGAGAACCAATCAGCTTCGCTTCACAAAGCTCCGTTGCGCGAAAAGTACGCGTCCTGGAGCGCTGCCCGGTCCGCTGTTACAGATATATATCTTTTTTTAAACGTTAATTTCTCAAAATCCACTGTAGCACATATATTGAGACCTACAAAAGGCACATCGGGCTACCAGTCCCTACAATTTTGCCAAGTTTCGTGCAAATCCATTCAGCCGTTCGGGCTAAAAGTGAGGCCAACCGCCCTATGGAAAACTCAATGTTAAAAACACGTTTTGGGACCCCCCTTTTTTCTCAGCCCCCCCTTGACGAACCCCCCTTCAAATTTTCAAGGGCTGCTCAGAAACAAAATGTGCCATTTTCCTGAAAATTTCAGCCAATTCCGTCCACAAACGCCAAAGTTATTAGACATAGAATTTTCAAAAATCCCATAGAGAAAAAATCCTAACTATATATACCTACTGGCGACCGCCAGTAGGTAATATACATATACATATATATGTATATATGTATGTGTGTGTGTGTATATATTTATATGTATATTTATATATATATATATATATATATATATATATATATATATATATATATATATATATATATTTATTTATTTATTTATTTATTTTTACAAAAAGAGAGGTGTCCTCGATGAGGTAAACTCCAAATAGGTTTCTTCCTCTTTTATTTAAGCTACAACAAACTCAGAAAAAGTCACCAAATTCATTCATCAGGCTTAATGAGTTTCAAACTTAACAGTTCTTGTTCAAAAGCCATATGTCGAGCGGAGCAGCGATAGCAAAACAAACACCTGATCAACTTAAATAGTTCCGCCCCCCGTGGGCCTCTCAGTGAGTTTAACAAGTGCATGCTGGTTTTCATAGTTTTGCTAAAAGTACTATCACCCCAGTGGGTCCACTCCTGCTTGGCATAAAATAACAATGAACGTGTACACCCAACAGTGGGCTAATCCAATGCACACTCCTGGAATTGTTGGATGTTTAATAGCCCCTTCGCTGCTAGGCCTTTTCCCCTCCTGTGCTAAGGCTTTTTTTGGCGTTTTGGGGTAGTGCGCGCTTAGGCCCTTGTAACTTTTAGACCACATAAGGTATCCACGCCAAATTTGCGTCCTTTTCTTCCAACATCATGTGGATTCTAAAGGCGCCCAGGGTTTGTGGATTCCCTTGGAGGGGCCCCAGAAATTAACCAAAATATAGTGAATTTTTTGTTTTTTTCAGAAAAATGGGAAAAACGGGCTGCAAATGAAAGCCTCTGCGTTTTTCCCTGAAAATGTTTTCAAAAAAGGGTTTGTGGGGCTGAAATCTCCATTTTCTCAGCTTTTAGGGAATGACAGTCTTTTGTCAGAGAACCGACATTTTTCACACAGTTTTGGCATTTTTCTGGGACATAGCCTATTTTTGCTATTTTTAGAGCTTTCCACCTCCTTCCAGTTAATGGTAGAAATGAGTTTGAAAGCAATAATAGATCCTGGAAAGCTGTACATTTTCGAAAAGTAGACAAAATTCTGAATTCAGAAAGGGGTCATTTGTCTAAAACCATGAAGGTTTCTTTATAGAAACTAACAGTTAAATATTGGAATAATTGAACATTTGTTGAAAAAAACAGCCTTTTGTCTCAACGTTTTCACCTATAACTTTTTCTAATTTTGAGAGCTCTTGGAAAGCAATATATCGTTACATCCGTTAGACCTTTCTGGTTGTGGGGATATATAGGACTTGTAGTTTCACCAAGAACCCGACGAACCCAAATCCAAAAACTGAGCAGCAACTTAAAATGGTATTTTTTCATTTACTGGGTATAGAGCACTTTGTCTTGGAAAATGTATACATGGAAAAATCTGTATGAAAGACACCTATGTATTTCTGAATTGGGTACAAATCATAGAGTTCAGAAACAGTATATAATTGCACATTTTCAAAATTAGGAATACTCATACTAGCATGAGAATTATTGGTCATTTTTCAAAAAGATTTTTTTTTTACACAATGTCTTTCATTGAAAGGGAGAAATGCATGAAAGCTCAATTGGTAATAACTGTTGATTTACAAATCTGACTTACCCCAAGTCTCCCGATAAAAACAGTACCTCACTTGTGTGGGTCGGCCTTGTGCCTGCGACAGGAAACGGCGCAAAATGCAACGTGGTCACACCTCAATTTTGCATTTACAAATTGACCCTTTTATGGCAAAGTGCCTACCTGTAGTTTTTGCACCCTAGCTCTGCCGGCACCAAGGGAAACCTAGCAAACCTATACATTTTTGAAAAGTAGACACCCAGGGAAATTCAGGATGGGGTGACTCGACTGCCTACCACCAGGTTTTGTTACCCAGAATCCCTTGCAAATCTAATAATTTGACAAAAAAAACACAATTCTGTGGTGGAAAGTTCTGGAATATGCGTGGATCAACAAATTTCCACCCACCCAGTGTTCCCCCAGGTCTTCCAAAAAAAATGGTACCTCACTTGCGTGGGTAGGCATAGTGGCTGCGACACGAAACAGTGCAAAACGCAACGTGGTCTCACCTCAATTTCCCAGTGAAATCTTGTGCTTTTTGGACAAAGAGACTACCTTTTGTTTTTGAGTCCTAGCTCTGCTAGCACCTAGGGAAACCTAGCAAACCTATACATTTTTGAAAAGTAGACACCTAGGGAAATTCAGGATGAGGTGACTCGTCTGCCTACCCCCAGGTTTTGTTACCCAGAATCCCTTGCAAAGCTAAGAATTTGACAAAAAAAACACATTTTCCTCACATTTCTGTAGTGGAAAGTTCTGGAATCTGCGTGGATCAACAAACTTCCACCCACCCAGCGTTCCCCCAGGTCTCCTGAAAAGAATGGCACCTCACTTGCATGGGTAAGAATAGTGGCTGCGACATGAAACAGCGCAAAACGCAACATGGTCGCACCTCAATTTCCCAGTGAAATCTGGCCTTTTTGGGCAAAAAGATTACCTTTTGTTTTTGAACCCTAGCTCTGCCCCCACCTAGAGAAACCTAGCAAACCTATATATTTTTGAAAACTAGACACCCAGGGGAATTTAGGATGGGGTGACACGACTGCCTACCACCAGGTTTTGTTACCCAGAATCCCTTGCAAAGCTAAGAATTTGGCCAAAAAAAACACATTTTCCTCACATTTCTGTGGAGGAAAGTTCTGGAATCTGCATGGATCAACAAATTTCTACCCACCCAGCGTTCCCCCAGGTTTCCCAAAAAAAATGGTACCTCACTTGCGTGGGTAGGCATAGTGGCTGCGACATGAAACAGCGCGAAACGCAACATGGTCGCACCTCAATTTCCCAGTGAAATCTGGCCTTTTTTGGACAAAAAGACTACCTTTTGTTTTTGAGCCCTAGCTCTGCTAGCACCTAGGGTAACCTAGCAAACCTATAAATTTTTGAAAACTAGACACCTAGGGGAATTAAGGATGGGGTGACTCGTCTGCCTACCCCCAGGTTTTCTTACCCAGAATCCCTTGCAAAGCTAAGAATTTGACAAAAAAAAACACATTTTCCTCACATTTCTGTGGTGAAAAGTTCTGGAAACTGTGTGGATCAACAAATTTTCACCCACCCAGCGTTCCCCCAGGTCTTCCTAAAAAAATGGTACCTCACTTGCGTTGTTAGGCATAGTGGCTGCGACATGAAACAGCGCAAAACGCAACATGGTCGCACCTCAATTTCCCAGTGAAATCTGGCCTTTTTTGGACAAAAAGACTACCTTTTGTTTTTGAGCAGTAGCTCTGCCAGCACCTAGGGAAACCTAGCAAACCTATACATTTTTGAAAACTAGACACCCAGGGAAATTCAGGATGGGGTGACTCGTCTACCTACCCCCAGGTTTTGTTACCCAGAATCCCTTGCAAAGCAAAGAATTTGACAAAAAAAACACATTTTCCTCACATTTCTGTGAAGGAAAGTTCTGGAATCTGCGTGGATCAACAAATTTCTACCCACCCAGCGTTCCCCCAGGTCTCCGGAAAAAAATGGTACCTCACTTGCGTGGGTAGGCTTAGTGGCTGCAACAGGAAACGGTTCAAATCATACGGTGGTGAATTTACAATACCCTATTGCAAAACTACCTTGATTTTTTGGGGGGGGCACCTGAGTTTTTGGCCAGGGGCTCAGTGGCCATCTTTCGAAACTACCAAACCCAAAAAGTTCTGAAAACTAGACACCCGGGGGAGTCCAGGGAGGTATGGCATGCGTGGGTCCCCCAATGTTTTCCTACCCAGAATTCCTTGCAAACCTTAAAATTGGGTAAAAATGTAACTTTTCCAAACTTTTTTGCGTGGGATCTCCGTGCCGGCAAAAATGTCCTACCACCCAGCGTTCCCCTTGTTTTCCCGAGTAAAAGGATACCTCACTTGTGTGGGTGCCCCAAAGCAGAACAGGTTAAAAATGAATTTTTAAAAAAGTAGTATTTAAATTTGATAAATTAAGCCCCCCTACCTTAGTCACAGGCCTTTGGCCCACCCACACAAGTGAGGTATCATTTTACTCGGGAGAACAAGGGGAACGCTGGGTGGTAGGACATTTGCGCCGGCAGCGAGATCCCACCCAAAAATGTATGGAAAAGTGGGTTTTTTAACCTCAATTTAAGGTTTGCAGGGATTTCTGGGTAGGAAAACATTGGGGGACCCATGCATGCCATACCTCCATGGACTCCCCCGGGTGTTTAGTTTTCAGAACTGTTTGGGTTTGGTAGTTTCCAAAGATGCCCGCCAAGCCCCGGGCCAAAAGCTCAGGTGACCCCCTCAAAAAATAAGATTGTTTTGCTAAAGGTAATTTTTTGGTCTCCACAGTACGAATTGGGCCTTTTCCTGTAGCAGCCACTATGCCTACCCACGCAAGTGAGGTACCATTTTCATTGGGAGACCTGGGGGAACGCTGGGTGGGAGGTAATTTGTGTGAGCCCAGTGATGCCACTCTTTCCCACACAAAAAAATTTGAAAAAACTGATTTTTTCCGGCTAAAATTGAGGTTTGCAAGGGATTCTGGGTAAAAAAAGGAACGTTGGAGGATCCACGCAAGCCATACCTCCTTGGAAGCCCCCGGGTGTCTACTTTTCAGAAATGTGTGGGTTTGGTAGGTTTCCCTAGATGGCGTTCCCCTTGTTCTCCCGAGTAAAAGGATACCTCACTTGTGTGGGTGCCCCAAAGCAGAACAGGCTGAAAATGAATTTTTAAAAAAGTCCTATTTAAGTTTGACAAATTAAGCCCCCCTACCTTAGCCACAGGCCTTTGGCCCACCCACACAAGTGAGGTATCATTTTACTCGGGAGAACAAGGGGAACGCTGGGTGGTAGGACATTTGTGCCGGCAGGGAGATCCCACCCAAAAATGTATGGAAAAGTGGGTTTTTTAACCTAAATTTAAGGTTTGCTGGGGTTTCTGGGTAGGAAAACATTGGGGGACCCACGCATGCCATACCTCCCTGGACTCCCCCGGGTGTCTAGTTTTCAGAACTGTTTGGGTTTGGTAGTCTCCAAAGATGCCCGCCAAGCCCCGGGCCAAAAACTCAAGGGAACCCCCTTGCAAAACCAAATTGTTTTGAATGAATTAAGTTTTCAATTGGAAAACGTGCGATTCAGGGGACAAAATCGCATGAAAATTGTGAGAGACAATTTCAAGTTTGCAAGAGATTGTGGACAAAAAACAACAATAGAATTCACCAGAAAGACATGAACATATACTACCATGAATTAACAATAATATCTAAATTTAGAAAGTTATTTATAGCTATAATATACACTATAACTGAGTTACTCAAAAGACAAAGAATTAAGCACGGCTATCTATTCCTCAAAGACACACACATACAGGTTGGATTTGGCACGAGGGCAAGTGATGGTTCAGTACATAAAATTTTATTAACATGATATTTCAAAAAAATGAAATGCTCTGTTAATAAATAAATGCATAAAAACCGAACCAGTGACTCGCAACTCGTGAGCTGTAAAGCCACGACAAGGCACCAACCGTTTTAGAGGCCATTCCCGCACCTTTCATACCTGATACAAACCAGACCACTGACACCATCTGGAAGGAAAAGCAACACATTACAACAATCACAATAAGGGACAAGGTACACCCTACTGCAGAAAGACAAAAAAAACTAATATTACTTCACAGCCATCTAATCCGCAAGCACACACACATACTGGTTGGATTTGGCACGAGGGTGAGTGATGATTCAGTACATACAATTGTATTCGCAAGTAATTTCACAAAAAATTAAATACACTGCGTATAATTGAAAGTATGATTAACTGAACCACTGACTCACAGCTCGTGAGCTGTAAAGCCAGGTCAAGGCACCAACCTCTTTACAGGCCATTCATACACCTTTCGTACGTGTGACACATTCAAAACATTCACACCGCCAGCCGTGGACCCATCACATTTCAACACTCACACCAGCAAACAGCGCCATTCAAGGGCCCATCACTTTCAGATGCCCACATTTCTGACACTGCAACTACACAAAATGATGGACTGCGTGGAGTGTCACTTTACTAGCAGTGTCTGTAGTGACCAACAGAAAGTAACTACTCACACACCGCCAGCCGAGCGCCAGTCCACCCACACCACCATCCAAGCACCAGACCATGCACACTGCCAGCCAAACACCACTCAGCGCACACCGACAGCCAAGCACAACTCCGTGCATAGATAGCCAAGTACCACTCCACACACACCACCAGCCAAGCACAACTCCGTGCACAGACAGCCAAGTACCACTCCACACACACCACCAGCCAAGAGCCACTCCACACACACCGCCAGCCAAGCACCACTCCGTGCACAGACAGCCAAGCACCGCTCCACGCACACCATCCAGCCAAGTACCACTCCACACACACCACCAGCCAAACACCACTCCAAACACACCACCAGCCAAACATCACTCCATGCAAAGACAGCCAAGTACCACTCCACGAACACCACCAGCCAAGCGCCACTCCACACACACCACCAGCCAAGCACCACTCCGTGCACAGACATCCAAGCACCGCTCCACGCACACCATCCAGCCAAGTACCACTCCACACACACCACCAGCCAAACATCACTCCGCACACACCACCAGCCAAACACCACTCCATGCACAGACAGCCAAGTACCACTCCACAAACACCACCAGCCAAGCGCCACTCCACACACACCGCCAGCCAAGCACCACTCCGTGTACAGACAGCCAAGTACCACTCCACACACACCACCAGCCAAGTGCCACTCCACACACACCGCCAGCCAAGCACCACTCCGTGCATAGACAGCCAAGTACCCCTCCACGCACACCACCAGCCAAGCGCAACTCCACACACACCGCCAGCCAAGCACCAGCCTGCACACACCACAAACACATTTAGAATTCTTTTTTTCAAAATAACACTAAACAAATGGAAATACCTACAAATCAGCTAACACAAATTCTTAAAATAAACACTTTGCACTAATGCCAATCCTTGAAACAAAGTGACATTTTTTACAGAATGCAGACCAGGCAATTCACTTTACAGCTCATTAAAACTCCCAAAACGTCTTTTGCGTGTGGTATGATTTAAAACAAGCTGACTGACACAATCCAGGCTTAGAAGGACAGTCAGGACAGTATATACGAGACTCCTTCCGCATGCCTCTTCACCAACAGACTCTGCATCTTCTAGTCGGAAAGTCTCTTGCGGTAGTGGAAGGAATAGATTCAGGAAAGTGGCGATCTTTCAATCTATTCAGAAAAGGGGGTGGTGATGAACAGAGTGTCTGAATTAAGCAGACCACTCTTACCCAGTCCAAAGATCAGGGCTTGATCCATCACCGTTATTTAGCTCACTGCCCCATCCCAGCTCAGAACCTGGCTATATGCAAATTAGTCTGTCCCTGGCCCAGTGCATCATGGGAACAGGGCAGACCAAACTACCAAGCCAATTCTTCACCAGAAAGGAGACAAGCTTCCGGGGACCGGTTTCTGGCATTTCAGCCGTCGTCGGCCCGGCTTGCTTGAATCCTGATGGAGCAGTGAGCACGGGACTCATGTCTGAGTATACCCTGCCACACCTATAGTGGCCAAAAACGATTCAGAAAAGGGGGTGGTGATGAACAGACTGTCTGAATTAAGCAGACCACTCTTACCCAGTCCAAAGATCAGGGCTTGATCCATCACCGTTATTTAGCTCACTGCCCCATCCCAGCTCAGAACCTGGCTATATGCAAATTAGGCTGTCCCTGGCCCAGTGCATCATGGGAACAGGGCAGACCAAACTACCAAGCCAATTCTTCACCAGAAAGGAGACAAGCTTCCGGGGACCGGTTTCTGGCATTTCAGCCGTCGTCGGCCCGGCTTGCTTGAATCCTGATGGAGCAGTGAGCAAGGGACTCATGTCTGAGTATACCCTGCCACACCTATAGTGGCCAAAAACGATTCAGAAAAGAGGGTGCTGATGAACAGAGTGTCTGAATTAAGCAGACCACTCTTACCCAGTCCAAAGATCAGGGCTTGATCCATCACCGTTATTTAGCTCACTACCCCATCCCAGCTCAGAACCTGGCTATATGCAAATTAGTCTGTCCCTGGCCCAGTGCATCATGGGAACAGGGCAGACCAAACTACCAAGCCAATTCTTCACCAGAAAGGAGACAAGCTTCCGGGGACCGGTTTCTGGCATTTCAGCCGTCGTCGGCCCGGCTTGCTTGAATCCTGATGGAGCAGTGAGCTAAAAAACGGTGATGGATCAAGCCCTGATCTTTGGACTGGGTAAGAGTGGTCTGCTTAATTCAGACACTCTGTTCATCACCACCCCCTTTTCTGAATCATTTTGTCCACCATAAGCGTGGAAGGGTATACTCAGATGTGAGTCCCTTGCTCATTGCACCATCAGGATTCAAGTAAGCCGGGCCGACGACGGCTGAAATGCCAGAAACCGGTCCCCGGAAGCTTGTTTCCTTCCCAGTATAAGAATTGGCTTGGTAGTTTGGTTTGCCCTGTTCCCATCATGCACTGGGACAGGAACAGACTAATTTGCATATAGCCAGGTTCTGAGCTGGGATGGTGCAGTGAGCTAAAAAACGGTGATGGATCAACCCCTGATCTTTGGACTGGGTAAGAGTGGTCTGCTTAATTCAGACACTCTGTTCATCACCACCCCCTTTTCTGAATCATTTTGTCCACCATAAGCGTGGAAGGGTATACTCAGATGTGAGTCCCTTGCTCATTGCACCATCAGGATTCAAGCAAGCCAGGCCGACGACGGCTGAAATGCCAGAAACCGGTCCCCGGAAGCTTGTTTCCTTCCCAGTATAAGAATTGGCTTGGTAGTTTGGTTTGCCCTGTTCCCATCATGCACTGGGACAGGAACAGACTAATTTGCATATAGTCAGGTTCTGAGCTGGGATGGTGCAGTGAGCTAAAAAACGGTGATGGATCAAGCCCTGATCTTTGGACTGGGTAAGAGTGGTCTGCCTAATTCAGACACTCTGTTCATCACAACCATCTTTTCTGAATCATTTTGTCCACCATAAGCGTGGAAGGGTATACTCAGATGTGAGTCCCTTGCTCATTGCACCATCAGGATTCAAGCAAGCCGGGCCGACGACGGCTGAAATGCCAGAAACCGGTCCCCGGAAGCTTGTTTCCTTCCCAGTATAAGAATTGGCTTGGTAGTTTGGTTTGTCCTGTTCCCATCATGCACTGGGACAGGAACAGACTAATTTGCATATAGCCAGGTTCTGAGCTGGGATGGTGCAGTGAGCTAAAAAACGGTGATGGATCAAGCCCTGATCTTTGGACTGAGTAAGAGTGGTCTGCTTAATTCAGACACTCTGTTCATCACCACCCCCTTTTCTGAATCATTTTGTCCACCATAAGCGTGGAAGGGTATACTCAGATGTGAGTCCCTTGCTCATTGCACCATCAGGATTCAAGCAAGCCGGGCCGACGACGGCTGAAATGCCAGAAACCGGTCCTCGGACGCTTGTTTCCTTCCCAGTATAAGAATTGGCTTGGTAGTTTGGTTTGCCCTGTTCCCATCATGCACTGGGACAGGGACAGACTAATTTGCATATAGTCAGGTTCTGAGCTGGGATGGTGCAGTGAGCTAAAAAACGGTGATGGATCAAGCCCTGATCTTTGGACTGGGTAAGAGTGGTCTGCCTAATTCAGACACTCTGTTCATCACCACCCCCTTTTCTGAATAATTTTGTCCACCATAAGCGTGGAAGGGTATACTCAGATGTGAGTCTCTTGCTCATTGCACCATCAGGATTCAAGCAAGCCGGGCCGACGACGGCTGAAATGCCAGAAACCGGTCCCCGGAAGCTTGTTTCCTTCCCAGTATAAGAATTGGCTTGGTAGTTTGGTTTGCCCTGTTCCCATCATGCACTGGGACAGGAACAGACTAATTTGCATATAGCCAGGTTCTAAGCTGGGATGGCGCAGTGAGCTAAAAAACGGTGATGGATCAACCCCTGATCTTTGGACTGGGTAAGAGTGGTCTGCTTAATTCAGACACTCTGTTCATCACTACCCCCTTTTCTGAATCATTTTGTCCACCATAAGCGTGGAAGGGTATACTCAGATGTGAGTCCCTTGCTCATTGCACCATCAGGATTCAAGCAAGCCGGGCCGACGAAGGCTGAAATGCCAGAAACCGGTCCCCGGAAGCTTGTTTCCTTCCCAGTATAAGAATTGGCTTGGTAGTTTGGTTTGCCCTGTTCCCATCATGCACTGGGACAGGAACAGACTAATTTGCATATAGCCAGGTTCTGAGCTGGGATGGTGCAGTGAGCTAAAAAACGGTGATGGATCAAGCCCTGATCTTTGGACTGGGTAAGAGTGGTCTGCTTAATTCAGAAACTCTGTTCATCACCACCCCCTTTTCTGAATCATTTTGTCCACCAGAAGCGTGGAAGGGTATACTCAGATGTGAGTCCCTTGCGCATTGCACCATCAGGATTCAAGCAAGCCGGGCCGACGACGGCTGAAATGCCAGAAACCGGTCCCCGGAAGCTTGTTTCCTTTCCAGTATAAGAATTGGCTTGGTAGTTTGGTTTGCCCTGTTCCCATCATGCACTGGGACAGGAACATACTAATTTGCATATAGCCAGGTTCTGAGCTGGGATGGTGCAGTGAGCTAAAAAACGGTGATAGATCAAGTCCTGATCTTTGGACTGGGTAAGAGTGGTCTGCTTAATTCAGACACTCTGTTCATCACCACCCCCTTTTCTGAATCATTTTTTCCACCATAAGCGTGGAAGGGTATACTCAGATGTGAGTCCCTTGCTCATTGCACCATCAGGATTCAAGCAAGCCGGGCCGACGATGGCTGAAATGCCAGAAACCGGTCCCCGGAAGCTTGTTTCCTTCCCAGTATAAGAATTGGCTTGGTAGTTTGGTTTGCCCTGTTCCCATCATGCACTGGGACAGGAACAGACTAATTTGCATATAGCCAGGTTCTGAGCTGGGATGGTGCAGTGAGCTAAAAAACGGTGATGGATCAAGCCCTGATCTTTGGACTGGGTAAGAGTGGTCTGCTTAATTCAGACACTCTGTTCATCACCACCCCCTTTTCTGAATCATTTTGTCCACCATAAGCATGGAAGGGTATACTCAGATGTGAGTCCCTTGCTCATTGCACCATCAGGATTCAAGCAAGCCGGGCCGACGACGGCTGAAATGCCAGAAACCGGTCCCCGGAAGCTTGTTTCCTTCCCAGTATAAGAATTGGCTTGGTAGTTTGGTTTGCCCTGTTCCCATCATGCACTGGGACAGGAACAGACTAATTTGCATATAGCCAGGTTCTGAGCTGGGATGGTGCAGTGAGCTAAAAAACGGTGATGGATCAAGCCCTGATCTTTGGACTGGGTAAGAGTGGTCTGCTTAATTCAGACACTCTGTTCATCACCACCCCCTTTTCTGAATCATTTTGTCCACCATAAGCGTGGAAGGGTATACTCAGATGTGAGTCCCTTGCTCATTGCACCATCAGGATTCAAGCAAGCCGGGCCGACGACGGCTGAAATGCCAGAAACCGGACCCCGGAAGCTTGTTTCCTTCCCAGTATAAGATTTGGCTTGGTAGTTTGGTTTGCCCTGTTCCCATCATGCACTGGGACAGGAACAGACTAATTTGCATATAGCCAGGTTCTGAGCTGGGATGGTGCAGTGAGCTAAAAAACGGTGATGGATCAAGCCCTGATCTTTGGACTGGGTAAGAGTGGTCTGCTTAATTCAGACACTCTGTTCATCACCATCCTCTTTTCTGAATCATTTTGTCCACCATAAGTGTGGAAGGGTATACTCAGATGTGAGTCCCTTGCTCATTGCACCATCAGGATTCAAGCAAGCCGGGCCGACGACGGCTGAAATGCCAGAAACCGGTCCCCGGAAGCTTGTTTCCTTCCCAGTATAAGAATTGGCTTGGTAGTTTGGTTTGCCCTGTTCCCATCATGCACTGGGACAGGAACAGACTAATTTGCATATAGCCAGGTTCTGAGCTGGGATGGTGCAGTGAGCTAAAAAATGGTGATGGATCAAGCCCTGATCTTTGGACTGGGTAAGAGTGGTCTGCTTAATTCAGACACTCTGTTCATCACCACCCCCTTTTCTGAATCATTTTGTCCACCATAAGCGTGGAAGGGTATACTCAGATGTGAGTCCCTTGCTCATTGCACCATCAGGATTCAAGCAAGCTGGGCCGACGACGGCTGAAATGCCAGAAACCGGTCCCCGGAAGCTTGTTTCCTTCCCAGTATAAGAATTGGCTTGGTAGTTTGGTTTGCCCTGTTCCCATCATGCACTGGGACAGGAACAGACTAATTTGCATATAGCCAGGTTCTGAGCTGGGATGGTGCAGTGAGCTAAAAAACGGTGATGGATCAAGCCCTGATCTTTGGACTGGGTAAGAGTGGTCTGCTTAATTCAGACACTCTGTTCATCACCACCCCCTTTTCTGAATCATTTTGTCCACCATAAGCGTGGAAGGGTATACTCAGATGTGAGTCCCTGGCTCATTGCACCATCAGGATTCAAGCAAGCCGGGCCGACGACGGCTGAAATACCAGAAACCGGTCCCCGGAAGCTTGTTTCCTTCCCAGTATAAGAATTGGCTTGGTAGTTTGGTTTGCCCTGTTCCCATCATGCACTGGGACAGGAACAGACTAATTTGCATATAGCCAGGTTCTGAGCTGGGATGGTGCAGTGAGCTAAAAAACGGTGATGGATCAAGCCCTGATCTTTGGACTGGGTAAGAGTGGTCTGCTTAATTCAGACACTCTGTTCATCACCACCCCCTTTTCTGAATCATTTTGTCCACCATAAGCGTGGAAGGGTATACTCAGATGTGAGTCCCTTGCTCATTGCACCATCAGGATTCAAGCAAGCCGGGCCGACGAAGGCTGAAATGCCAGAAACCGGTCCCCGGAAGCTTGTTTCCTTCCCAGTATAAGAATTGGTTTGGTAGTTTGGTTTGCCCTGTTCCCATCATGCACTGGGACAGGAACAGACTAATTTGCATATAGCCAGGTTCTGAGCTGGGATGGTGCAGTGAGCTAAAAAACGGTGATGGATCAAGCCCTGATCTTTGGACTGGGTAAGAGTGGTCTGCTTAATTCAGACACTCTGTTCATCACCACCCCCTTTTCTGAATCATTTTGTCCACCAGAAGCGTGGAAGGGTATACTCAGATGTGAGTCCCTTGCGCATTGCACCATCAGGATTCAAGCAAGCCGGGCCGACGACGGCTGAAATGCCAGAAACCGGTCCCCGGAAGCTTGTTTCCTTCCCAGTATAAGAATTGGCTTGGTAGTTTGGTTTGCCCTGTTCCCATCATGCACTGGGACAGGAACATACTAATTTGCATATAGCCAGGTTCTGAGCTGGGATGGTGCAGTGAGCTAAAAAACGGTGATAGATCAAGCCCTGATCTTTGGACTGGGTAAGAGTGGCCTGCTTAATTCAGACACTCTGTTCATCACCACCCCCTTTTCTGAATCATTTTTTCCACTATAAGCGTGGAAGGGTATACTCAGATGTGAGTCCCTTGCTCATTGCACCATCAGGATTCAAGCAAGCCGGGCCGACGATGGCTGAAATGCCAGAAACCGGTCCCCGGAAGCTTGTTTCCTTCCCAGTATAAGAATTGGCTTGGTAGTTTGGTTTGCCCTGTTCCCATCATGCACTGGGACAGGAACAGACTAATTTGCATATAGCCAGGTTCTGAGCTGGGATGGTGCAGTGAGCTAAAAAACGGTGATGGATCAAGCCCTGATCTTTGGACTGGGTAAGAGTGGTCTGCTTAATTCAGATACTCTGTTCATCACCACCCCCTTTTCTGAATCATTTTGTCCACCATAAGCATGGAAGGGTATACTCAGATGTGAGTCCCTTGCTCATTGCACCATCAGGATTCAAGCAAGCCGGGCCGACGACGGCTGAAATGCCAGAAACCGGTCCCCGGAAGCTTGTTTCCTTCCCAGTATAAGAATTGGCTTGGTAGTTTGGTTTGCCCTGTTCCCATCATGCACTGGGACAGGAACAGACTAATTTGCATATAGCCAGGTTCTGAGCTGGGATGGTGCAGTGAGCTAAAAAACGGTGATGGATCAAGCCCTGATCTTTGGACTGGGTAAGAGTGGTCTGCTTAATTCAGACACTCTGTTCATCACCACCCCCTTTTCTGAATCATTTTGTCCACCATAAGCGTGGAAGGGTATACTCAGATGTGAGTCCCTTGCTCATTGCACCATCAGGATTCAAGCAAGCCGGGCCGACGAAGGCTGAAATGCCAGAAACCGGTCCCCGGAAGCTTGTTTCCTTTCCAGTATAAGAATTGGTTTGGTAGTTTGGTTTGCCCTGTTCCCATCATGCACTGGGACAGGAACAGACTAATTTGCATATAGCCAGGTTCTGAGCTGGGATGGTGCAGTGAGCTAAAAAACGGTGATGGATCAAGCCCTGATCTTTGGACTGGGTAAGAGTGGTCTGCTTAATTCAGACACTCTGTTCATCACCACCCCCTTTTCTGAATCATTTTGTCCACCAGAAGCGTGGAAGGGTATACTCAGATGTGAGTCCCTTGCGCATTGCACCATCAGGATTCAAGCAAGCCGGGCCGACGACGGCTGAAATGCCAGAAACCGGTCCCCGGAAGCTTGTTTCCTTCCCAGTATAAGAATTGGCTTGGTAGTTTGGTTTGCCCTGTTCCCATCATGCACTGGGACAGGAACATACTAATTTGCATATAGCCAGGTTCTGAGGTGGGATGGTGCAGTGAGCTAAAAAACGGTGATAGATCAAGCCCTGATCTTTGGACTGGGTAAGAGTGGTCTGCTTAATTCAGACACTCTGTTCATCACCACCCCCTTTTCTGAATCATTTTTTCCACCATAAGCGTGGAAGGGTATACTCAGATGTGAGTCCCTTGCTCATTGCACCATCAGGATTCAAGCAAGCCGGGCCGACGATGGCTGAAATGCCAGAAACCGGTCCCCGGAAGCTTGTTTCCTTCCCAGTATAAGAATTGGCTTGGTAGTTTGGTTTGCCCTGTTCCCATCATGCACTGGGACAGGAACAGACTAATTTGCATATAGCCAGGTTCTGAGCTGGGATGGTGCAGTGAGCTAAAAAACGGTGATGGATCAAGCCCTGATCTTTGGACTGGGTAAGAGTGGTCTGCTTAATTCAGATACTCTGTTCATCACCACCCCCTTTTCTGAATCATTTTGTCCACCATAAGCATGGAAGGGTATACTCAGATGTGAGTCCCTTGCTCATTGCACCATCAGGATTCAAGCAAGCCGGGCCGACGACGGCTGAAATGCCAGAAACCGGTCCCCGGAAGCTTGTTTCCTTCCCAGTATAAGAATTGGCTTGGTAGTTTGGTTTGCCCTGTTCCCATCATGCACTGGGACAGGAACAGACTAATTTGCATATAGCCAGGTTCTGAGCTGGGATGGTGCAGTGAGCTAAAAAACGGTGATGGATCAAGCCCTGATCTTTGGACTGGGTAAGAGTGGTCTGCTTAATTCAGACACTCTGTTCATCACCACCCCCTTTTCTGAATCATTTTGTCCACCATAAGCGTGGAAGGGTATACTCAGATGTGAGTCCCTTGCTCATTGCACCATCAGGATTCAAGCAAGCCGGGCCGACGACGGCTGAAATGCCAGAAACCGGTCCCCGGAAGCTTGTTTCCTTCCCAGTATAAGATTTGGCTTGGTAGTTTGGTTTGCCCTGTTCCCATCATGCACTGGGACAGGAACAGACTAATTTGCATATAGCCAGGTTCTGAGCTGGGATGGTGCAGTGAGCTAAAAAACGGTGATGGATCAAGCCCTGATCTTTGGACCGGGTAAGAGTGGTCTGCTTAATTCAGACACTCTGTTCATCACCACCCCCTTTTCTGAATCATTTTGTCCACCATAAGCGTGGAAGGGTATACTCAGATGTGAGTCCCTTGCTCATTGCACCATCAGGATTCAAGCAAGCCGGGCCGACGACGGCTGAAATGCCAGAAACTGGTCCCCGGAAGCTTGTTTCCTTCCCAGTATAAGAATTGGCTTGGTAGTTTGGTTTGCCCTGTTCCCATCATGCACTGGGACAGGAACAGACTAATTTGCATATAGCCAGGTTCTGAGCTGGGATGGTGCAGTGAGCTAAAAAACGGTGATGGATCAAGCCCTGATCTTTGGACTGGGTAAGAGTGGTCTGCTTAATTCAGACACTCTGTTCATCACCACCCCCTTTTCTGAATCATTTTGTCCACCATAAGCGTGGAAGGGTATACTCAGATGTGAGTCCCTTGCTCATTGCACCATCAGGATTCAAGCAAGCTGGGCCGACGACGGCTGAAATGCCAGAAACCGGTCCCCGGAAGCTTGTTTCCTTCCCAGTATAAGAATTGGCTTGGTAGTTTGGTTTGCCCTGTTCCCATCATGCACTGGGACAGGAACAGACTAATTTGCATATAGCCAGGTTCTGAGCTGGGATGGTGCAGTGAGCTAAAAAACGGTGATGGATCAAGCCCTGATCTTTGGACTGGGTAAGAGTGGTCTGCTTAATTCAGACACTCTGTTCATCACCACCCCCTTTTCTGAATCATTTTGTCCACCATAAGCGTGGAAGGGTATACTCAGATGTGAGTCCCTTGCTCATTGCACCATCAGGATTCAAGCAAGCCGGGCCGACGACGGCTGAAATACCAGAAACCGGTCCCCGGAAGCTTGTTTCCTTCCCAGTATAAGAATTGGCTTGGTAGTTTGGTTTGCCCTGTTCCCATCATGCACTGGGACAGGAACAGACTAATTTGCATATAGCCAGGTTCTGAGCTGGGATGGTGCAGTGAGCTAAAAAACGGTGATGGATCAAGCCCTGATCTTTGGACTGGGTAAGAGTGGTCTGCTTAATTCAGACACTCTGTTCATCACCACCCCCTTTTCTGAATCATTTTGTCCACCATAAGCGTGGAAGGGTATACTCAGATGTGAGTCCCTTGCTCATTGCACCATCAGGATTCAAGCAAGCCGGGCCGACGAAGGCTGAAATGCCAGAAACCGGTCCCCGGAAGCTTGTTTCCTTCCCAGTATAAGAATTGGTTTGGTAGTTTGGTTTGCCCTGTTCCCATCATGCACTGGGACAGGAACAGACTAATTTGCATATAGCCAGGTTCTGAGCTGGGATGGTGCAGTGAGCTAAAAAACGGTGATGGATCAAGCCCTGATCTTTGGACTGGGTAAGAGTGGTCTGCTTAATTCAGACACTCTGTTCATCACCACCCCCTTTTCTGAATCATTTTGTCCACCAGAAGCGTGGAAGGGCATACTCAGATGTGAGTCCCTTGCGCATTGCACCATCAGGATTCAAGCAAGCCGGGCCGACGACGGCTGAAATGCCAGAAACCGGTCCCCGGAAGCTTGTTTCCTTCCCAGTATAAGAATTGGCTTGGTAGTTTGGTTTGCCCTGTTCCCATCATGCACTGGGACAGGAACATACTAATTTGCATATAGCCAGGTTCTGAGCTGGGATGGTGCAGTGAGCTAAAAAACGGTGATAGATCAAGCCCTGATCTTTGGACTGGGTAAGAGTGGTCTGCTTAATTCAGACACTCTGTTCATCACCACCCCCTTTTCTGAATCATTTTTTCCACCATAAGCGTGGAAGGGTATACTCAGATGTGAGTCCCTTGCTCATTGCACCATCAGGATTCAAGCAAGCCGGGCCGACGATGGCTGAAATGCCAGAAACCGGTCCCCGGAAGCTTGTTTCCTTCCCAGTATAAGAATTGGCTTGGTAGTTTGGTTTGCCCTGTTCCCATCATGCACTGGGACAGGAACAGACTAATTTGCATATAGCCAGGTTCTGAGCTGGGATGGTGCAGTGAGCTAAAAAACGGTGATGGATCAAGCCCTGATCTTTGGACTGGGTAAGAGTGGTCTGCTTAATTCAGATACTCTGTTCATCACCACCCCCTTTTCTGAATCATTTTGTCCACCATAAGCATGGAAGGGTATACTCAGATGTGAGTCCCTTGCTCATTGCACCATCAGGATTCAAGCAAGCCGGGCCGACGACGGCTGAAATGCCAGAAACCGGTCCCCGGAAGCTTGTTTCCTTCCCAGTATAAGAATTGGCTTGGTAGTTTGGTGTGCCCTGTTCCCATCATGCACTGGGACAGGAACAGACTAATTTGCATATAGCCAGGTTCTGAGCTGGGATGGTGCAGTGAGCTAAAAAACGGTGATGGATCAAGCCCTGATCTTTGGACTGGGTAAGAGTGGTCTGCTTAATTCAGACACTCTGTTCATCACCACCCCCTTTTCTGAATCATTTTGTCCACCATAAGCGTGGAAGGGTATACTCAGATGTGAGTCCCTTGCTCATTGCACCATCAGGATTCAAGCAAGCCGGGCCGACGAAGGCTGAAATGCCAGAAACCGGTCCCCGGAAGCTTGTTTCCTTCCCAGTATAAGAATTGGCTTGGTAGTTTGGTTTGCCCTGTTCCCATCATGCACTGGGACAGGAACAGACTAATTTGCATATAGCCAGGTTCTGAGCTGGGATGGTGCAGTGAGCTAAAAAACGGTGATGGATCAAGCCCTGATCTTTGGACTGGGTAAGAGTGGTCTGCTTAATTCAGACACTCTGTTCATCACCACCCCCTTTTCTGAATCATTTTGTCCACCAGAAGCGTGGAAGGGTATACTCAGATGTGAGTCCCTTGCGCATTGCACCATCAGGATTCAAGCAAGCCGGGCCGACGACGGCTGAAATGCCAGAAACCGGTCCCCGGAAGCTTGTTTCCTTCCCAGTATAAGAATTGGCTTGGTAGTTTGGTTTGCCCTGTTCCCATCATGCACTGGGACAGGAACATACTAATTTGCATATAGCCAGGTTCTGAGGTGGGATGGTGCAGTGAGCTAAAAAACGGTGATAGATCAAGCCCTGATCTTTGGACTGGGTAAGAGTGGTCTGCTTAATTCAGACACTCTGTTCATCACCACCCCCTTTTCTGAATCATTTTTTCCACCATAAGCGTGGAAGGGTATACTCAGATGTGAGTCCCTTGCTCATTGCACCATCAGGATTCAAGCAAGCCGGGCCGACGATGGCTGAAATGCCAGAAACCGGTCCCCGGAAGCTTGTTTCCTTCCCAGTATAAGAATTGGCTTGGTAGTTTGGTTTGCCCTGTTCCCATCATGCACTGGGACAGGAACAGACTAATTTGCATATAGCCAGGTTCTGAGCTGGGATGGTGCAGTGAGCTAAAAAAATGGTGATGGATCAAGCCCTGATCTTTGGACTGGGTAAGAGTGGTCTGCTTAATTCAGATACTCTGTTCATCACCACCCCCTTTTCTGAATCATTTTGTCCACCATAAGCATGGAAGGGTATACTCAGATGTGAGTCCCTTGCTCATTGCACCATCAGGATTCAAGCAAGCCGGGCCGACGACGGCTGAAATGCCAGAAACCGGTCCCCGGAAGCTTGTTTCCTTCCCAGTATAAGAATTGGCTTGGTAGTTTGGTTTGCCCTGTTCCCATCATGCACTGGGACAGGAACAGACTAATTTGCATATAGCCAGGTTCTGAGCTGGGATGGTGCAGTGAGCTAAAAAACGGTGATGGATCAAGCCCTGATCTTTGGACTGGGTAAGAGTGGTCTGCTTAATTCAGACACTCTGTTCATCACCACCCCCTTTTCTGAATCATTTTGTCCACCATAAGCGTGGAAGGGTATACTCAGATGTGAGTCCCTTGCTCATTGCACCATCAGGATTCAAGCAAGCCGGGCCGACGACGGCTGAAATGCCAGAAACCGGTCCCCGGAAGCTTGTTTCCTTCCCAGTATAAGATTTGGCTTGGTAGTTTGGTTTGCCCTGTTCCCATCATGCACTGGGACAGGAACAGACTAATTTGCATATAGCCAGGTTCTGAGCTGGGATGGTGCAGTGAGCTAAAAAACGGTGATGGATCAAGCCCTGATCTTTGGACTGGGTAAGAATGGTCTGCTTAATTCAGACACTCTGTTCATCACCACCCCCTTTTCTGAATCATTTTGTCCACCATAAGCGTGGAAGGGTATACTCAGATGTGAGTCCCTTGCTCATTGCACCATCAGGATTCAAGCAAGCCGGGCCGACGACGGCTGAAATGCCAGAAACCGGTCCCCGGAAGCTTGTTTCCTTCCCAGTATAAGAATTGGCTTGGTAGTTTGGTTTGCCCTGTTCCCATCATGCACTGGGACAGGAACAGACTAATTTGCATAAAGCCAGGTTCTGAGCTGGGATGGTGCAGTGAGCTAAAAAACGGTGATGGATCAAGCCCTGATCTTTGGACTGGGTAAGAGTGGTCTGCTTAATTCAGACACTCTGTTCATCACCACCCCCTTTTCTGAATCATTTTGTCCACCATAAGCGTGGAAGGGTATACTCAGATGTGAGTCCCTTGCTCATTGCACCATCAGGATCCAAGCAAGCCGGGCCAACGACGGCTGAAATGCCAGAAACCGGTCCCCGGAAGCTTTTTTTCCTTCCCAGTATAGGAATTGGCTTGGTAGTTTGGTTTGCCCTGTTCCCATCATGCACTGGGACAGGAACAGACTAATTTGCATATAGCCAGGTTCTGAGCTGGGATGGTGCAGTGAGCTAAAAAACGGTGATGGATCAAGCACTGATCTTTGGACTGGGTAAGAGTGGTCTGCTTAATTCAGACACTCTGTTCATCACCACCCCCTTTTCTGAATCATTTTGTCCACCATAAGCGTGGAAGGGTATACTCAGATGTGAGTCCCTTGCTCATTGCACCATCAGGATTCAAGCAAGCCGGGCCGACGACGGCTGAAATACCAGAAACCGGTCCCCGGAAGCTTGTTTCCTTCCCAGTATAAGAATTGGCTTGGTAGTTTGGTTTGCCCTGTTCCCATCATGCACTGGGACAGGAACAGACTAATTTGCATATAGCCAGGTTCTGAGCTGGGATGGTGCAGTGGGCTAAAAAACGGTGATGGATCAAGCCCTGATCTTTGGACTGGGTAAGAGTGGTCTGCTTAATTCAGACACTCTGTTCATCACCACCCCCTTTTCTGAATCATTTTGTCCACCATAAGCGTGGAAGGGTATACTCAGATGTGAGTCCCTTGCTCATTGCACCATCAGGATTCAAGCAAGCCGGGCCGACGAAGGCTGAAATGCCAGAAACCGGTCCCCGGAAGCTTGTTTCCTTCCCAGTATAAGAATTGGTTTGGTAGTTTGGTTTGCCCTGTTCCCATCATGCACTGGGACAGGAACAGACTAATTTGCATATAGCCAGGTTCTGAGCTGGGATGGTGCAGTGAGCTAAAAAACGGTGATGGATCAAGCCCTGATCTTTGGACTGGGTAAGAGTGGTCTGCTTAATTCAGACACTCTGTTCATCACCATCCCCTTTTCTGAATCATTTTGTCCACCAGAAGCGTGGAAGGGTATACTCAGATGTGAGTCCCTTGCGCATTGCACCATCAGGATTCAAGCAAGCCGGGCCGACGACGGCTGAAATGCCAGAAACTGGTCCCCGGAAGCTTGTTTCCTTCCCAGTATAAGAATTGGCTTGGTAGTTTGGTTTGCCCTGTTCCCATCATGCACTGGGACAGGAACAGACTAATTTGCATATAGCCAGGTTCTGAGCTGGGATGGTGCAGTGAGCTAAAAAACGGTGATGGATCAAGCCCTGATCTTTGGACTGGGTAAGAGTGGTCTGCTTAATTCAGATACTCTGTTCATCACCACCCCCTTTTCTGAATCATTTTGTCCACCAGAAGCGTGGAAGGGTATACTCAGATGTGAGTCCCTTGCGCATTGCACCATCAGGATTCAAGCAAGCCGGGCCGACGACGGCTGAAATGCCAGAAACCGGTCCCCGGAAGCTTGTTTCCTTCCCAGTATAAGAATTGGCTTGGTAGTTTGGTTTGCCCTGTTCCCATCATGCACTGGGACAGGAACATACTAATTTGCATATAGCCAGGTTCTGAGCTGGGATGGTGCAGTGAGCTAAAAAACGGTGATAGATCAAGCCCTGATCTTTGGACTGGGTAAGAGTGGTCTGCTTAATTCAGACACTCTGTTCATCACCACCCCCTTTTCTGAATCATTTTTTCCACCATAAGCGTGGAAGGGTATACTCAGATGTGAGTCCCTTGCTCATTGCACCATCAGGATTCAAGCAAGCCGGGCCGACGATGGCTGAAATGCCAGAAACCGGTCCCCGGAAGCTTGTTTCCTTCCCAGTATAAGAATTGGCTTGGTAGTTTGGTTTGCCCTGTTCCCATCATGCACTGGGACAGGAACAGACTAATTTGCATATAGCCAGGTTCTGAGCTGGGATGGTGCAGTGAGCTAAAAAACGGTGATGGATCAAGCCCTGATCTTTGGACTGGGTAAGAGTGGTCTGCTTAATTCAGATACTCTGTTCATCACCACCCCCTTTTCTGAATCATTTTGTCCACCATAAGCATGGAAGGGTATACTCAGATGTGAGTCCCTTGCTCATTGCACCATCAGGATTCAAGCAAGCCGGGCCGACGACGGCTGAAATGCCAGAAACCGGTCCCCGGAAGCTTGTTTCCTTCCCAGTATAAGAATTGGCTTGGTAGTTTGGTGTGCCCTGTTCCCATCATGCACTGGGACAGGAACAGACTAATTTGCATATAGCCAGGTTCTGAGCTGGGATGGTGCAGTGAGCTAAAAAACGGTGATGGATCAAGCCCTGATCTTTGGACTGGGTAAGAGTGGTCTGCTTAATTCAGACACTCTGTTCATCACCACCCCCTTTTCTGAATCATTTTGTCCACCATAAGCGTGGAAGGGTATACTCAGATGTGAGTCCCTTGCTCATTGCACCATCAGGATTCAAGCAAGCCGGGCCGACGAAGGCTGAAATGCCAGAAACCGGTCCCCGGAAGCTTGTTTCCTTCCCAGTATAAGAATTGGCTTGGTAGTTTGGTTTGCCCTGTTCCCATCATGCACTGGGACAGGAACAGACTAATTTGCATATAGCCAGGTTCTGAGCTGGGATGGTGCAGTGAGCTAAAAAACGGTGATGGATCAAGCCCTGATCTTTGGACTGGGTAAGAGTGGTCTGCTTAATTCAGACACTCTGTTCATCACCACCCCCTTTTCTGAATCATTTTGTCCACCAGAAGCGTGGAAGGGTATACTCAGATGTGAGTCCCTTGCGCATTGCACCATCAGGATTCAAGCAAGCCGGGCCGACGACGGCTGAAATGCCAGAAACCGGTCCCCGGAAGCTTGTTTCCTTCCCAGTATAAGAATTGGCTTGGTAGTTTGGTTTGCCCTGTTCCCATCATGCACTGGGACAGGAACATACTAATTTGCATATAGCCAGGTTCTGAGGTGGGATGGTGCAGTGAGCTAAAAAACGGTGATAGATCAAGCCCTGATCTTTGGACTGGGTAAGAGTGGTCTGCTTAATTCAGACACTCTGTTCATCACCACCCCCTTTTCTGAATCATTTTTTCCACCATAAGCGTGGAAGGGTATACTCAGATGTGAGTCCCTTGCTCATTGCACCATCAGGATTCAAGCAAGCCGGGCCGACGATGGCTGAAATGCCAGAAACCGGTCCCCGGAAGCTTGTTTCCTTCCCAGTATAAGAATTGGCTTGGTAGTTTGGTTTGCCCTGTTCCCATCATGCACCGGGACAGGAACAGACTAATTTGCATATAGCCAGGTTCTGAGCTGGGATGGTGCAGTGAGCTAAAAAAACGGTGATGGATCAAGCCCTGATCTTTGGACTGGGTAAGAGTGGTCTGCTTAATTCAGATACTCTGTTCATCACCACCCCCTTTTCTGAATCATTTTGTCCACCATAAGCATGGAAGGGTATACTCAGATGTGAGTCCCTTGCTCATTGCACCATCAGGATTCAAGCAAGCCGGGCCGACGACGGCTGAAATGCCAGAAACCGGTCCCCGGAAGCTTGTTTCCTTCCCAGTATAAGAATTGGCTTGGTAGTTTGGTTTGCCCTGTTCCCATCATGCACTGGGACAGGAACAGACTAATTTGCATATAGCCAGGTTCTGAGCTGGGATGGTGCAGTGAGCTAAAAAACGGTGATGGATCAAGCCCTGATCTTTGGACTGGGTAAGAGTGGTCTGCTTAATTCAGACACTCTGTTCATCACCACCCCCTTTTCTGAATCATTTTGTCCACCATAAGCGTGGAAGGGTATACTCAGATGTGAGTCCCTTGCTCATTGCACCATCAGGATTCAAGCAAGCCGGGCCGACAACGGCTGAAATGCCAGAAACCGGTCCCCGGAAGCTTGTTTCCTTCCCAGTATAAGATTTGGCTTGGTAGTTTGGTTTGCCCTGTTCCCATCATGCACTGGGACAGGAACAGACTAATTTGCATATAGCCAGGTTCTGAGCTGGGATGGTGCAGTGAGCTAAAAAACGGTGATGGATCAAGCCCTGATCTTTGGACTGGGTAAGAATGGTCTGCTTAATTCAGACACTCTGTTCATCACCACCCCCTTTTCTGAATCATTTTGTCCACCATAAGCGTGGAAGGGTATACTCAGATGTGAGTCCCTTGCTCATTGCACCATCAGGATTCAAGCAAGCCGGGCCGACGACGGCTGAAATGCCAGAAACCGGTCCCCGGAAGCTTGTTTCCTTCCCAGTATAAGAATTGGCTTGGTAGTTTGGTTTGCCCTGTTCCCATCATGCACTGGGACAGGAACAGACTAATTTGCATAAAGCCAGGTTCTGAGCTGGGATGGTGCAGTGAGCTAAAAAACGGTGATGGATCAAGCCCTGATCTTTGGACTGGGTAAGAGTGGTCTGCTTAATTCAGACACTCTGTTCATCACCACCCCCTTTTCTGAATCATTTTGTCCACCATAAGCGTGGAAGGGTATACTCAGATGTGAGTCCCTTGCTCATTGCACCATCAGGATCCAAGCAAGCCGGGCCAACGACGGCTGAAATGCCAGAAACCGGTCCCCGGAAGCTTTTTTTCCTTCCCAGTATAGGAATTGGCTTGGTAGTTTGGTTTGCCCTGTTCCCATCATGCACTGGGACAGGAACAGACTAATTTGCATATAGCCAGGTTCTGAGCTGGGATGGTGCAGTGAGCTAAAAAACGGTGATGGATCAAGCACTGATCTTTGGACTGGGTAAGAGTGGTCTGCTTAATTCAGACACTCTGTTCATCACCACCCCCTTTTCTGAATCATTTTGTCCACCATAAGCGTGGAAGGGTATACTCAGATGTGAGTCCCTTGCTCATTGCACCATCAGGATTCAAGCAAGCCGGGCCGACGACGGCTGAAATACCAGAAACCGGTCCCCGGAAGCTTGTTTCCTTCCCAGTATAAGAATTGGCTTGGTAGTTTGGTTTGCCCTGTTCCCATCATGCACTGGGACAGGAACAGACTAATTTGCATATAGCCAGGTTCTGAGCTGGGATGGTGCAGTGGGCTAAAAAACGGTGATGGATCAAGCCCTGATCTTTGGACTGGGTAAGAGTGGTCTGCTTAATTCAGACACTCTGTTCATCACCACCCCCTTTTCTGAATCATTTTGTCCACCATAAGCGTGGAAGGGTATACTCAGATGTGAGTCCCTTGCTCATTGCACCATCAGGATTCAAGCAAGCCGGGCCGACGAAGGCTGAAATGCCAGAAACCGGTCCCCGGAAGCTTGTTTCCTTCCCAGTATAAGAATTGGTTTGGTAGTTTGGTTTGCCCTGTTCCCATCATGCACTGGGACAGGAACAGACTAATTTGCATATAGCCAGGTTCTGAGCTGGGATGGTGCAGTGAGCTAAAAAACGGTGATGGATCAAGCCCTGATCTTTGGACTGGGTAAGAGTGGTCTGCTTAATTCAGACACTCTGTTCATCACCATCCCCTTTTCTGAATCATTTTGTCCACCAGAAGCGTGGAAGGGTATACTCAGATGTGAGTCCCTTGCGCATTGCACCATCAGGATTCAAGCAAGCCGGGCCGACGACGGCTGAAATGCCAGAAACCGGTCCCCGGAAGCTTGTTTCCTTCCCAGTATAAGAATTGGCTTGGTAGTTTGGTTTGCCCTGTTCCCATCATGCACTGGGACAGGAACATACTAATTTGCATATAGCCAGGTTCTGAGCTGGGATGGTGCAGTGAGCTAAAAAACGGTGATAGATCAAGCCCTGATCTTTGGACTGGGTAAGAGTGGTCTGCTTAATTCAGACACTCTGTTCATCACCACCCCCTTTTCTGAATCATTTTTTCCACCATAAGCGTGGAAGGGTATACTCAGATGTGAGTCCCTTGCTCATTGCACCATCAGGATTCAAGCAAGCCGGGCCGACGATGGCTGAAATGCCAGAAACCGGTCCCCGGAAGCTTGTTTCCTTCCCAGTATAAGAATTGGCTTGGTAGTTTGGTTTGCCCTGTTCCCATCATGCACTGGGACAGGAACAGACTAATTTGCATATAGCCAGGTTCTGAGCTGGGATGGTGCAGTGAGCTAAAAAACGGTGATGGATCAAGCCCTGATCTTTGGACTGGGTAAGAGTGGTCTGCTTAATTCAGATACTCTGTTCATCACCACCCCCTTTTCTGAATCATTTTGTCCACCATAAGCATGGAAGGGTATACTCAGATGTGAGTCCCTTGCTCATTGCACCATCAGGATTCAAGCAAGCCGGGCCGACGACGGCTGAAATGCCAGAAACCGGTCCCCGGAAGCTTGTTTCCTTCCCAGTATAAGAATTGGCTTGGTAGTTTGGTTTGCCCTGTTCCCATCATGCACTGGGACAGGAACAGACTAATTTGCATATAGCCAGGTTCTGAGCTGGGATGGTGCAGTGAGCTAAAAAACGGTGATGGATCAAGCCCTGATCTTTGGACTGGGTAAGAGTGGTCTGCTTAATTCAGACACTCTGTTCATCACCACCCCCTTTTCTGAATCATTTTGTCCACCATAAGCGTGGAAGGGTATACTCAGATGTGAGTCCCTTGCTCATTGCACCATCAGGATTCAAGCAAGCCGGGCCGACGAAGGCTGAAATGCCAGAAACCGGTCCCCGGAAGCTTGTTTCCTTCCCAGTATAAGAATTGGCTTGGTAGTTTGGTTTGCCCTGTTCCCATCATGCACTGGGACAGGAACAGACTAATTTGCATATAGCCAGGTTCTGAGCTGGGATGGTGCAGTGAGCTAAAAAACGGTGATGGATCAAGCCCTGATCTTTGGACTGGGTAAGAGTGGTCTGCTTAATTCAGACACTCTGTTCATCACCACCCCCTTTTCTGAATCATTTTGTCCACCAGAAGCGTGGAAGGGTATACTCAGATGTGAGTCCCTTGCGCATTGCACCATCAGGATTCAAGCAAGCCGGGCCGACGACGGCTGAAATGCCAGAAACCGGTCCCCGGAAGCTTGTTTCCTTCCCAGTATAAGAATTGGCTTGGTAGTTTGGTTTGCCCTGTTCCCATCATGCACTGGGACAGGAACATACTAATTTGCATATAGCCAGGTTCTGAGCTGGGATGGTGCAGTGAGCTAAAAAACGGTGATAGATCAAGCCCTGATCTTTGGACTGGGTAAGAGTGGTCTGCTTAATTCAGACACTCTGTTCATCACCACCCCCTTTTCTGAATCATTTTTTCCACCATAAGCGTGGAAGGGTATACTCAGATGTGAGTCCCTTGCTCATTGCACCATCAGGATTCAAGCAAGCCGGGCCGACGATGGCTGAAATGCCAGAAACCGGTCCCCGGAAGCTTGTTTCCTTCCCAGTATAAGAATTGGCTTGGTAGTTTGGTTTGCCCTGTTCCCATCATGCACTGGGACAGGAACAGACTAATTTGCATATAGCCAGGTTCTGAGCTGGGATGGTGCAGTGAGCTAAAAAACGGTGATGGATCAAGCCCTGATCTTTGGACTGGGTTAGAGTGGTCTGCTTAATTCAGATACTCTGTTCATCACCACCCCCTTTTCTGAATCATTTTGTCCACCATAAGCATGGAAGGGTATACTCAGATGTGAGTCCCTTGCTCATTGCACCATCAGGATTCAAGCAAGCCGGGCCGACGACGGCTGAAATGCCAGAAACCGGTCCCCGGAAGCTTGTTTCCTTCCCAGTATAAGAATTGGCTTGGTAGTTTGGTTTGCCCTGTTCCCATCATGCACTGGGACAGGAACAGACTAATTTGCATATAGCCAGGTTCTGAGCTGGGATGGTGCAGTGAGCTAAAAAACGGTGATGGATCAAGCCCTGATCTTTGGACTGGGTAAGAGTGGTCTGCTTAATTCAGACACTCTGTTCATCACCACCCCCTTTTCTGAATCATTTTGTCCACCATAAGCGTGGAAGGGTATACTCAGATGTGAGTCCCTTGCTCATTGCACCATCAGGATTCAAGCAAGCCGGGCCGACGACGGCTGAAATGCCAGAAACCGGTCCCCGGAAGCTTGTTTCCTTCCCAGTATAAGATTTGGCTTGGTAGTTTGGTTTGCCCTGTTCCCATCATGCACTGGGACAGGAACAGACTAATTTGCATATAGCCAGGTTCTGAGCTGGGATGGTGCAGTGAGCTAAAAAACGGTGATGGATCAAGCCCTGATCTTTGGACTGGGTAAGAGTGGTCTGCTTAATTCAGACACTCTGTTCATCACCACCCCCTTTTCTGAATCATTTTGTCCACCATAAGCGTGGAAGGGTATACTCAGATGTGAGTCCCTTGCTCATTGCACCATCAGGATTCAAGCAAGCCGGGCCGACGACGGCTGAAATGCCAGAAACCGGTCCCCGGAAGCTTGTTTCCTTCCCAGTATAAGAATTGGCTTGGTAGTTTGGTTTGCCCTGTTCCCATCATGCACTGGGACAGGAACAGACTAATTTGCATATAGCCAGGTTCTGAGCTGGGATGGTGCAGTGAGCTAAAAAACGGTGATGGATCAAGCCCTGATCTTTGGACTGGGTAAGAGTGGTCTGCTTAATTCAGACACTCTGTTCATCACCACCCCCTTTTCTGAACCATTTTGTCCACCATAAGCGTGGAAGGGTATACTCAGATGTGAGTCCCTTGCTCATTGCACCATCAGGATCCAAGCAAGCCGGGCCAACGACGGCTGAAATGCCAGAAACCGGTCCCCGGAAGCTTTTTTTCCTTCCCAGTATAAGAATTGGCTTGGTAGTTTGGTTTGCCCTGTTCCCATCATGCACTGGGACAGGAACAGACTAATTTGCATATAGCCAGGTTCTGAGCTGGGATGGTGCAGTGAGCTAAAAAACGGTGATGGATCAAGCCCTGATCTTTGGACTGGGTAAGAGTGGTCTGCTTAATTCAGACACTCTGTTCATCACCACCCCCTTTTCTGAATCATTTTGTCCACCATAAGCGTGGAAGGGTATACTCAGATGTGAGTCCCTTGCTCATTGCACCATCAGGATTCAAGCAAGCCGGGCCGACGATGGCTGAAATGCCAGAAACCGGTCCCCGGAAGCTTGTTTCCTTCCCAGTATAAGAATAGGCTTGGTAGTTTGGTTTGCCCTGTTCCCATCATGCACTGGGACAGGAACAGACTAATTTGCATATAGCCAGGTTCTGAGCTGGGATGGTGTAGTGAGCTAAAAAACGGTGATGGATCAAGCCCTGATCTTTGGACTGGGTAAGAGTTGTCTGCTTAATTCAGACACTCTGTTCATCACCACCCCCTTTTCTGAATCATTTTGCCCACCATAAGCGTGGAAGGGTATACTCAGATGTGAGTCCCTTGCTCATTGCACCATCAGGATTCAAGCAAGCCGGGCCGACGACGGCTGAAATGCCAGAAACCGGTCCCCGGAAGCTTGTTTCCTTCCCAGTATAAGAATTGGCTTGGTAGTTTGGTATGCCCTGTTCCCATCATGCACTGGGACAGGAACAGACTAATTTGCATATAGCCAGGTTCTGAGCTGGGATGGTGCAGTGAGCTAAAAAACGGTGATGGATCAAGCCCTGATCTTTGGACTGGGTAAGAGTGGTCTGCTTAATTCAGACACTCTGTTCATCACCACCCCCTTTTCTGGATCTTTCAATCTAGCCACGTCCTCCACCACTCCAAATCTAGGAACACTAGCCTGCTCCACAAGTACAAGGCTGCCTATTATAGACTCCTGAAACTTAACAAAAGGCATCTTCGTCTCAGGACAAGACTTCTGGTACACAACAAAAGCATTAAAGGATGCCAAGTGGAACAGATGGATAGCCAACTTCTTGTACCAAACGTAAGCCTTTCGAAGAGCAGCATAAGGTTCCAACCTCTGATCTACTCTGTCAACACCACCCATGAACTTATTGTAAGCTAAAATGCACACAGGTTTGCGCACTTCAGCACCCTGACCCCAAACAGGCACAGGTTCTGTACTTTCATCGTGGATAGTAGTCAGCATGTACACATCTCTCTTGTCTGAAAACTTCACAGCTAGAAGCTCCCCACATCGCAATGCACTAGACTGTCCCCGCACAAGCCTTTTGCAAACAAGTTCCTTTGGGAAACCTTTACGGTTACTGCGCATTGTGCCACAAGCAACAGTGCCCACTTTGGCCAACTCCTTGAACAACCGCACACCAGTGTAGAAGTTATCTACATATAAATGATGGCCTTTGTTAAATAATCCTCTACCTAGATCCCACACAATTTTCTCAGTCACTCCAAAAGTAGAAGGACAACCAGGAGGGTTAATGCTGGACTCCTTACCAGTGTACACCCTGAAATTGTAGACATATCCTGTCTCACTGTCACACAGCATATACAGTTTGATTCCATAGCGTGCCCTCTTACTAGGAATGTATTGCCTAAAAACCAAGCGGCCCTTGAACAACAGCAAAGACTCATCCACTGCAATTTCTTTACCAGGGGCAAAGATCTCAGAAAAACGATCTACAAAGTGATCAAGGACAGGCCGAATTTTAAACAAACGGTCACAATCAGAGTGATCGCGTGACAAAGCTAAACCATTATCAACAAAATGCATCATCCGAAGAAGAAGCATATACCGATCACGACTTATGACTGCTGGAAATATAGCTGTTGCCATCAAGGGACTAGTGGACCAATATGAAGACATTGATGGCTTCCTTAGCAAGCCCAGTTAATCCCAAAAACTTCTTCATCTCTTAAACATTTGTGGGAGTCCACCGGATTGCTCTAGCATAGGGCTTAAGGCGGGCACTGTTGGCCGTCAAATACTGTTCTGCATACAAATTAGTTTGATCAACAATCTCTTGCAAAAACACATCGTCAAAAAACAACTGAAAAAAATGTATTGGCAGAAAATTCTCAGTATTCACTCTACACCCAGGAACACCAGTGAACTCTGGCAATGCCGGCTGCACCATGCCAGGGGGAACCCAGAGGCCTTCCCTATCAACGGGGGTAGCAGCCACCCCAGCCTGCAGTCCAGAAGCCTCTTGCTGCTGTTCACCAACGGGAAGCCTAACAGACACAGATACTTCTGGCTGCACAACACCAACAGAAGACATAGCATCCCCAGAGGGCTCTTCCTGCACTACACCAACGGGAAGCCCAGCAGCCCGAGATGCTTCTTGCTGCACTACACCACCGAGAAACCAAGCAGGCCCAGATGCCTCTTGCCGCTCTACACAATAGGAAGCCTAACAGCCCCAGATGCCTCTTGCTGCACTACACCAGCAGGAAGACGAAAAGCACCAGATGCCTCTTTGCGCACCACAGCAATGTGAAGCCTTTTGGACGCAGACTCGAGCCCACATGCCTCTTGCCGACGTAAAAAGAAAGGAAACCTTGCGGCCCTAGGCAGCAGCACAGATGCCTCTTGGCCCACTACCGGCACATCAATGTCCTCCTCTACCATAGGCCCTTCATCAGCACTAGAAGAAGATTCATCATCCGATGATGATGATTCCATGCGAAGAGAAAACTCACTGCCTGAATCTTCTGCCCCTACCTCTGAGTCCGAATCGGACTCAGTCTCTGCACCATGGTCAGAGGAAGACTCAAAAAGCAAACCAAGAACCTGCTGAGCAGTAATCCTGCGACTAGCCATTATCCTTACAAAGCAAGAAGACTGCACAAACAAGTGAACAACAACCTACACTGTGCAAAGTAAGAAGTAAACAAGGTAAGGCTTTCACAAAAAGATAAATACAATCCAAAACAATTTCACTCTTACCAAATATAGCTACACTCACCAGCACCTACTCTGCTGAGACACAGCAAAAAGAAATGTTATCCCACTAGAAAGAAAAAAAGAAATGACAGATTAGAAAACAAAGTGCACATCAAACACTAATGCTGAAAAAAAAAACACAGAGCCACACAAACTGCTATAAGTACAACCTTTTTCAAAAAGACAAACATCAAGGGAAAGTAGTACAAAATACATTCACTTACCAAGCACAAGCAACTACACAAGCTGCAAACAGACCCACAACCTACAACAATCCAAACAGCAAAAGCCTGGAACAAGACAAAAATAGAGAAGAAAAAAAAATTACTACCACATTTCACAAACAATATAACAATTAAAACAACAACACACAAATTTGCCCCCCAAATTTAAATTCGGCCAGATGGGCCATCAAATAGGGCTTAGACCAATTGGGATTAGATGAGGTTTAACATCAAGACACTGGTTAATTTTTTGATTTTTTTTTACTGCCTGACCCCTTTGGTGCCAGTCAGTCTTTTGCTCCTACCAGTACCCCCATCTCACAGGGGCAGTAAGGACATTCATACACCTTTTGTAAGTGTGACACATACAAAACATTCACACCGCCAGCCGCCAGCGCGATTCAAGGGCCCATCACTTTCACACGCCCACATATCTGACACAGCAACTACAGAAAATGATGGACTGCGTAGAGTGTCACTCAACTAGCAGTGTGTGTAGTGACCAACAGAAAGTAACTACTCACACACCGCCAGCCGAGCGCCAGTCCACCCACACCACCATCCAAGCACCAGACCATGCACACCGCCAGCCAAACACCACTCAGCGCACACCGACAGCAAAGTACCACTCCACGCACACCATCCAGCCAAGCGCCACTCCACACACACCGCCAGCCAAGCACCACTCCATGCAAAGACAGCCAAGTACCACTCCACGCACACCACCAGCCAAGCGCCACTCCACGCTCACCACCAGCCAAGCACCACTCCGTGCACAGACAGCAAAGTACCACTCCACGCACACCACCAGCCAAGCGCCACTCCACACACACCGCCAGCCAAGCAGCACTCCGTGCACAGACAGCAAAGTACCACTCCACGCACACCACCAGCCAAGCGCCACTCCACACACACCGCCAGCCAAGCACCACTCCGTGCACAGACAGCAAAGTAGCACTCCACGCACACCACCAGCCAAGCGCCACTCCACAAACACCACCAGCCAAGCACCACTCCGTGCAGAGACAGCCAAGTACCACTCCACACACACCACCAGCCAAGCGCCACTTCACACACACCGCCAGCCAAGCACCACTCCGTGCATAGATAGCCAAGTACCCCTCCACGCACACCGCCAGTCAAACACCACTCAGCGCACACCAACAGCCAAGTACCACTCCACACACACCGCCAGCCAAGCACCACTCCACGCACACCGCAAGCCAAGTGCCACTCACCGCCAGCCAAGCACCGCTCCACGCACACCATCCAGCCAAGTACCACTCCACACACACCACCAGCCAAACACCACTCCACACACACCACCATCCAAACACCACTCCGTGCACAGACAACCAAGTACCACTCCACGCACACCACCAGCCAAGCACCACTCCACACACACCGCCAGCCAAGCAGCACTCCGTGCACAGACAGCAAAGTACCACTCCACGCACACCACCAGCCAAGCGCCACTCCACACACACCGCCAGCCAAGCACCACTCCGTGCACAGACAGCAAAGTAGCACTCCACACACACCACCAGCCAAGCGCCACTCCACACACACCGCCAGCCAAGCACCACTCCGTGCATAGATAGCCAAGTACCCCTCCCCGCACACCGCCAGCCAAACACCACTCAGCGCACACCGACAGCCAAGTACCATTCCACACACACCGCCAGCCAAGCACCACTCCACGCACACTGCAAGCCAAGCGCCACTCACCGTCAGCCAAGCACCGCTCAACGCACACCATCCAGCCAAGTACCACTCCACACACACCACCAGCCAAACACCACTCCGTGCACAGACAACCAAGTACCACTCCACGCACACCATCCAGCCAAGCACCACTCCACACACACCGTCAGCAAAGCAGCACTCCGTACACAGTCAGCCAAGCACCACTGCACGCACACCATCCAGCCAAGCGCCACTCCACACACACCGCCAGCCAAACACCACTCCACACACACCACCAGCCAAGTGCCACTTCACACACACCGCCAGCCAAGCACCACTCCGTGCATAGATAGCCAAGTACCCCTCCACGCACACCGCCAGTCAAACACCACTCAGCGCACACCGACAGCCAAGTACCACTCCACACACACCGCCAGCCAAGCACCACTCCACGCACACCGCAAGCCAAGCGCCACTCACCACCAGCCAAGCACCGCTCCACGCACACCATCCAGCCAAGTACCACTCCACACACACCGCCAGCCAAACACCACTCCACACACACCACCAGCCAAACACCACTCCGTGCACAGACAACCAAGTACCACTCCACACACACCACCAGCCAAGCGCCACTCCACACACACTGCCAGCCAAGCAGCACTCTGTGCACAGACAGCCAAGTACCACTCCACACACACCACCAGCCAAGCGCCACTCCACACACACCGCCAGCCAAGCACCACTCCGTGCATAGATAGCCAAGTACCCCTCCACGCACACCACCAGCCAAACACCACTCAGCGCACACCGACAGCCAAGTACCATTCCACACACACCACCAGCCAAGCACCACTCCACGCACACCACAAGCCAAGCGCCACTCACCGCCAGCCAAGCACCGCTCAACGCACACCATCCAGCCAAGTACCACTCCACACACACCACCAGCCAAACACCACTCTGTACACAGACAACCAAGTACCACTCCACGCACACCATCCAGCCAAGCACCACTCCACACACACCGCCAGCAAAGCAGCACTCCGTGCACAGACAGCCAAGTACCACTGCACGCACACCATCCAGCCAAGCACCACTCCACACACACCGCCAGCCAAACACCACTCCACGCACACTGCAAGCCAAGCGCCACTCCACATACACCGCCAGCCAAACACCACTCAGCGCACACCGACAGCCAAGTACCATTCCACACACACCGCCAGCCAAGCACCACTCCATGCACACTGCAAGCCAAGCGCCACTCACCGCCAGCCAAGCACCGCTCAATGCACACCATCCAGCCAAGTACCACTCCACACACACCACCAGCCAAACACCACTCTGTACACAGACAACCAAGTACCACTCCACGCACACCATCCAGCCAAGCACCACTCCACACACACCGCCAGCAAAGCAGCACTCCGTGCACAGACAGCCAAGTACCACTGCACGCACACCATCCAGCCAAGCGCCACTCCACACACACCGCCAGCCAAACACCACTCCACGCACACCACCAGCCAAGCGCGACTCCACACACACCGCCAGCCAAGCACCACTCCACACACACCGCCAGCCAAGGCAGTAAGGACAAAAAAAGACCAACCGGCACCAAGGGAGGCGGACAGTAAAAAACAACCAAAATTAAAACCAACATTGGAACAAAACTCAAATCCTAGGGCCTAGTAGGCCAAAAAACAGGAGGCAAAACGTAAAAAAAAACGGGCCGATTTCAAGTCAAGTCAATACAAGCTTTATTCGATTAGTTAAAATCATAAAAGCAATTCCAGCATAAATATACAAATGACAATTCATATGTTAAAAACAATTCATATTAACAATTTAGCTTAAAAAGGAACATTTAAGAGAACAATTTCATATAATTACATGGGATAGTGCAATTCATCGGAACAACTAATGGTCAGTTAATATGAATGCGTATCATGGAACGTTAAACTTCAATTGTTTAGACTTAATGCGCGTAGCTGCAACCAGAAAACTTGCGACCCCGAATATTACTTTAATGCTACTTAGAAGCTGTAGGTAATGGAGAGCGGGACGAACTTGTATAAACCCTGCTTCTCTCAGAATAGGTAGTAAAAACTGTTTCCTACATTCCTCGTAGTAGCCGCAAAACATAATAAAGTGCATCAGGGTTTGTTCAGAGAAATTATCGCAGCCACAGGGGATAGATGATCTGGCTTACCCCATACTGGGTAATTGCCCAGGGAATATTGAATGATAATAAGTCTAAATCTCACAAGGAGATTACGATGGAAGGGCCGAGATACAATAGTCAAGTAGGGTTCCAATTTCGGGGTAGTCTGCAGTATGTAATTAGCTCTTACTCCCGGTTTTTGGAGCTCTACTTCCTCCCGTTCCATCTCCCTACGTTCCAGAAAATTATTCTTAATCCATAGCACATCACCTCTCTTGATGGTATACAGGGCGAAATATAGTTCAGGCCTACCCAATTTGTAAAACGTATTTTTAATGTAGACCAACCATGGGATTTTGTTCACTTTATCCAGTGCCAAACAGTCTGTTAGAATAGAGTGATTTAAACTAATTTCTGGGTTCAGCCAGGTCTTGGCCCAACAGATCAGAGGATCTAGCTGTAATTGATCACTGATGAAGCCAAGACCCAACTCAGTATGAACTGAAAGTACTGGAGTTGATTGGGGGACCACTAACAGGGATCTGAGAAACTTATTTTCTACCACCTGGAGTTTGTCTTGCGGTAGATAGAGCCATAGTGAAGCACCATACCTGGCGATTGAAAGGCTTTTTGACTTGTAAACTGTCAGTAGTGCTTCTACTGGGCGTGAACCTAGCCGTTTCGCAAAGCCCAGTAGAGCGGAAGTGGATCTAGTGACAGCTAGGCCTTTAGCGTTTAATTGTGGCTTCCAGGTGCCCTTTTCGTCGAACAAGACTGCCAAATAGGTAAAGACCGGAACCGTGGCAATTTCTTCACCGTTGCATAGAAACTTTTTTACCTTTACACTTTTTAAACGTTTCCCTGCAACCATTACATGTGTTTTTTTATTGTTAATCTGTAGATCCAGGGAGGACATAAAAACCCCAAAATCATCCAAGAGTTTCTGTAGCCCCATCCCGGTACTGGCTAGCAATACTGCGTCGTCCGCGTAGAGGAGCACCGGAACTGTGTACTACCCCACGCGGGGGACATCAGATGTGGACCCCTTCAGGGAAAATTCGAGGGAGTTATGTATAAGGTAAATAGGAGGGGTGCCAGAATGCACCCCTGCCTTACTCCCCGTTTTGATCTAAAAATGCTAGTGGCACCTCCCTCTCTATTAGTTCTGATAGAGGCACGGAGATCTTGGTGCAGTGTCGCTAGGTAATTCACCAAAGGCGGGTCTATCCCTATGTTAATTAAAATCGCCCAAAGTTTGGATCGATTGACCAAGTCGAAAGCCGACGATAAATCCATGAATGCCATATATAATTGACCCTCCTTAGCCAAGGTATATTTACTGATTAGCATGTGGAGGTTTAGGCATTGATCTAGGGTGCCCCTTCCAGCCCTAAACCCATATTGTAGATCAGAAAGGACCCGCCTCTCTTCCAGATGGTCACCGAGTCTCTGCCGATTTGCCCCAAGGGCGGGCTGAAATTCAAAAACATAATTACTTGCCACCAGGAAGCGACCCTTGCCCAAGGGGTCGCTTCCTTAAAACTAAATTTAAATTCCCTGGTGCTAGTGGGCATTTTCTGCCCCCCCCCCCTGGGGGCAAAACGGCAAAAAAAGGGCCGATTTGCCCCCAGGGTGGACAGAAAAACAAAAACACAATTATAGACACCTGGAAGCGACCCTTACCCAAGGGGTCGCTTCCCAAAACAAACACATTGCCCCAACAAAAATCCCTGGTGCTAGTGGGAAATTTCTGCCCCCCCCTGAGGGCAAAACGGCCGAAAAACGGGCCGATTTGCCCCCAGGGGGGGCAGAAAAACAAAAAGTTATTTGGGAGGCCACCTGGAAGCGACCCTTGCCCAAGGGGTCGCTTCCTAAAAGCTAAAAACAAAATTCCTGGTGCTAGTGGGCATTTTCTGTCCCCCCTGGGGGCAAAACAGCAAAAAAAAATGGGCCGATTTGCCCCCGGGGGGACAGAAAAACGTAAACAAAAAACATGGCCGCCATATTTGGCAGCAAAAAACAACCCTGGTGCTAGTGGGGAATTTCTGCCCCCCCCCTGGGGGCAAAACGGCCGAAAAAACAGGCCGGTTTGCCCACAGGGGGGGCAGAAAAACAAAAACATTATCAGACCCCGCCTGGAAGCGACCCTTGCCCAAGGGGTCGCTTCCTATAAACTAAAATTAAATCCCTGGTGCTAGTGGGGGCATTTCCGCCGCACAATTGCGACGCTGTGCGCGATCGTGAGGCAGAAATGCCCTGCAAAGAGACATCAGGGGAGAGGAAAATCTCTTTCCTCTCCTCTGATGCCTCTTCGCTGCCCCAAACCCCCGCCAGACACGATAAACCTACCTTGATTCCAGGCGCGCAGGAAGCAAATGGCTTCCCGAGCGCTGAGAATACCTGATGATGTCAGCGCGCTGACATCATCAGGGATTCCCATGGGGGGGGGGGGGCGGGGGCGGCAGCGGAAACTCTTCCGCTGCCACCCCCAGCAAAACAACCAAGATCGGAGACCCTCGGGGGGAGCGCGAGCGCTTCCCCCGAGGGTGGGGCTGATGAAGAGCTGGCCTTGTCGTCAGCGCACGACCGGTATGCGCCATGACGAGCCCAGCCCGTCATCAGCCCCGAAGGGGTTAAGAGCCTTTCATTCCAGTAGTGACTAACAGTAGAAGTCACTCTGGACCAGCTGCTTGGCACTCTGGTGCATCCTCACTGCTGGATGGGCGGTTTATGTGCAAATAGAGAGTTGTCCTCGATGAGGTGCACTCCAAACAGGTTTCTTCTTCTTTAATTTCAGCTACAATAAAACCAGACAAGGTCATCAAATGAATTAATCAGGCTTAATGTGTTTCAAACTTAACAGTTATTGTTCACAAGGCATAAGTCGAGAGGAGTAGCAATAGCAAAACAAACATGTGATCAACTTAAATAGCTGATAACTTGTTGAACTCACTGAGAGGGCCCCTGGGACGGTGCTTTGCTCAACATATGGCTTCTAAGCAAGAACTAACTTCCATAGGAAAAGAGTTTTTTGTTTTACCAATAACTGCTGAATGGAATTACACCAAATTTGGCAGGAAGGTAGATGTTTGTTCAAGGAAGTGCCTTTTGGGGATTTGGTGTAAATTTGCTTATTAGTTGCTGAGTTGCTGAGAAATGTAAAGTGTTTTCAGATATATAACTGAGGCGGCCGCAGTAGATGCAAGACCCCTCTTGAACTCGTGCCTGAGGTCTGATTAGCAGCTAACACTTCAAACCAGGAAGTGTTGTCAGCCATCTTGTGACTGATTGAACTGAGTCTCAAGAAGAAACATTAAAAAAAGAAAACGGGACACCGTAGAAACACCCTGACCCCCATGGCCAAAAAGACATTATTTTTTCTAACTTTCAGTGGGAGTTGCGTAAGATCTGCAACTCCAAACAAAAAAAACAAATTGCGCGTGGACTCCTGTGCTTCATTTAATTTATGTCCCAGGTAGGCCAGGTCCCAGGGGCAAGTATTAATATGTAGGAGGGGGCACACAGGCCCCCCCCTCCTAGAATGCCTAAAGCCCTGGGGACCGCCACTTCCCTGGGGCATCTTCCTTTATTTTTGTGGGGGTTGCCCTTGCTGCAACACCCATGCCCAGGGGACCGCCACCTTTCCAGGGCTAATGTTTAATGATGCGGGGGTCCACAGTCCCATAGAATGCCATCTCCACGGGGCTAAATGTAATAGAAGTGTGGGATGACCACGCAGCCCCCTTGCTACCCCGGGGATCACCATCTCCCCGGGGTACAAAAAGAGAGGCCTACATGGCACTGGGGATAGCCAACACCCATGGCCGTTTCCAGTAATGTCCCGGGATACCCACCCCAGGACATTGCAGTTGGCTATGGCATGGTGGGACCATGCCATAGCAAACTCAGCTCTGCTTTCAACAAGCAAGAGGAATAAACGCTCTGCCCGCTGTCAAGCGAGCAGGGAAACAGAGATTGCTTTGAGATCCAGAGAGCTGAATGAGCAGCATGCTGGGTCTCAAAGCAATGCCAACTCCCACAGAGGGCGAAGAGCCGGCAAGGACCACGGGTGCCTTTAAGCTCCCCGTGGTCCCCAACAACTTAAAAATGTGTGCCGTGGGTTCAACCAGGGCACCCACTCTACAGGCCAGGTCCTAGGGGATGGCGTCCCAGGGCCAAAAATGGCCCAGGGAAGGGGGGCCATCGAGCTTTCCATTTCTTTATCTAAAAACAAGAAAGAAAGAAAAAAATGGGTCAGGCCCTGGGGGATGGGATTCGCGGGTCCAGAGAAGGGTGGATATGTAGCCCCTTCCTAAAAAAAGACAAAAGTAAAAACAAACAAAAAAGCCTGAAACTCGCTGGAGGCCACACCTCTTTCTTCCACTACTCTGCAAACGCACCTTCTGGTGCACTGCTGGGTCATGAGTTTGTTTTTGTTTCTTTTTTTTGTTGAGTTTTATATAGTGCGAACTTGACCAGGATCGGGTTTCAGAGCACTTTACATAGCACTAGCTGCGTTACATGAGGACACACATTCATTTATGTTTGGCCAGGGAGATTTTGTGATTTGCCCAGAATCACAGGAGGTTTAGCGTCATTACAGAGACACGAACCCAGTTCCCCAGGTCCGAGGTCCAGGGGCTGTTATAGTTAGCTCAGGTAACTATAACTGCCAAATGGTACTGGTTTTGTATGAGTGAAATCTGACCCTAACTATAATGTTCCTGTAAACTTTGTTTTTTCTGTGAATTTCTTAAGTTTTCTAAATTCTATTTGCTAACTATATTGTCACTGTTTCTTTCAGTGAATATGGAGAGACAGACAGACAGACAGACAGACAGACAGACAGACAGACAGGCAGGCAGACAGACAGACAGACAGACAGACAGACAGACAGACAGACAGACAGACAGATAGATAGATAGATAGATAGATAGATAGATAGATAGATAGATAGATAGATAGATAGATAGATAGATAGATAGATAGATAGATAGAAAGATAGATAGAAAGATTGATAGATAGATATCAACACCCGTCATTCATAAGAACCAGGCATTAATCAATGAGATGTCCTCCACGATAAGAGATTTCAGAAAACAAATTGAATGGAAATTTCGCTACAGGCTGTAGTCAGTGCTGTGGGTTAAGTACCAGGGAATGTAATAAAGGCATTCTATGGCATGATATTCTTTTCTGAAATATACCAACAATAACTGTGATATTGCTTCAGCTGGGCTAAAAACATCCTAAAAAGAGATCATGCCATCCTATTTCAAAATAATAGTCTTATCGTAGTTTGGACAGAAGAGAAAGAAAAGTAATCGTATAAATTAATTACTACATTGCGAAATTTTTCACTTGGAAAACAGCCAGCTTAACAAATTACAAAGATGCAATCAATAGGAATCATTTTTAGACTAATCAATGTTTTCATTGTTTTTATGACACACATTTGTTGTGAAATGTGTCCTGGTTACAGCAGAGGCTGTGAGTCATGCTTTAGCGGCCAGCTTGTATGATGGTTTTCTGAAAGTGATTGCTGAAATGTACCATTTAATCTAAAATTATTATGTCGTAAAGTGAATAAGCTCGGTCTGACTGATGTCTGCATACCGCGCTGCCTCCTGGGCTTGCTTATTCTAGCAGAACACTTACAGATCTACTCGCAGCAGTTTTATTTCACAACGTTTGTCTTTGATAAAATAAATCCATTATTGATACAGGTGATGCAATTTGTCACCTTGTCAGACTGCATATAATTCAGTTGAAGATTACATTCTCCATATGCTTGAAAGTGAAAACAATATTTCCTGGCCTCCTCTTCTTTGGTTTTTACCGTCGCCTCAGGAATGGCCTCTTCGTCCAAGAAGTCCGCAACTGTTTCTCTTTTTATATAATGTTGTAGGACTAGAGCATAGAATGTCAATTTGATCATTCTCATCCCTACAAGATGTTGTCAGACTTGTAGGCAGCCGATGCTTCAGAGTGACGTCCAAAAAATGCATTGAAGGCCTCTTTGATCTTCTAGCAGACAACCACAGAATGAGTTCAACAGGAGAGTAGGGGAGTTAGGACCAAGCATTACATACCCAAGATCCTGTCCTTCTTCTCACAACTCTGGGTGGTGAGAACCTTGCAAGGCTACCCCATTTGGGATACACAAACTAACTAATATATCTAGAGTATTCGAACACACTAGGCCCAGTTCAAACAGGTAAATCTATCTTCGGAGATTGCTGTGCACTAAATGTATGCCGATGACTGGGCATTCATCTCTAACTTGAGGCAGTACAGCAAATCCAGGAAGTGATTTACACCTAGTTGTAGAAGGTCATGTTCCCACCCTCTTAAAATGCAAAACTAAACACTATTAGTAATTTACAGACATATTTTAGGAACACAGTTCAACATAACATAGACAAAAATGTCGAAGTACACTATGTAGAATTACGAATTGAAAATACTAGGGCAACAGGCATCACCGGAGGAAAATAATACACACCTGACAAACATTAATCCTGGGAGCAAATAAATATACACACGCTGGACTTTACCCTCTTTCCCTTGTGCTGTATGACGTTGTGAAGCTAGACATCTGCTGTGTATCATTGTGTATCATGTGGGAGTGTATCTGTGTTTTGTGTGTGTGTTTGGTGATTATTCTCTTGACTGACTTTCGCTAATAAATGTTGTAATCAGTCACACCAAATTGTCTTCTTTCTTACCCTGCTTTTTTTGTCAGAGGTGAGGCACGTGACAAGCTCTCTCCTTTCAACCTGGCTGTCTCAAGTACTTTCCTAGGGTATCCTCTGAACCCTGAATCTCTCAAACATCCTGTCCCTTTCCTCATGGTAAACCTCCTCCGAGCTACAATTCCGTTTGCCCCTCATACTCCCAGATACTCCATTTGAGATTACAGGGGTGTTGACTGCCAGCATGCAAAATGCTGTTGCCTCCGGTTCTTTCCGATACAGGCTAGTGGTCAGCCGCGGTCAGTAGTGGGAGTACCTGCCGGGCGGTGATGTGGGGAGGGGGAGGGGGAGGGTGGTGGGTAGTAAACTAGGGATTACGGAGGTTTACAGGTAAGTAAACATATAAATAAATAAAATGATTTTCGTTGCATGCACTGCATCCCCAAATGCGATGCAGTGTGCGCAACAAAATTTGTTTTATTTATTTATGTTTACTTACCTGTAAACCTCCATAATCCACAGTTTACTACCCCCCACCCTGCCCATCCCCCTCGCCTCCCCACGTCACCGCCAGGCAGGTACTCCAACTTCCGACCGCGGCTGCTAGTGGTAATCCTGTTTTCCAATATCTCTTCTCTCACATCCAAAACTTCCATCTCAGTGGTAGGAATCTTATATGTGAAAGAGAGATTCTAACCATTGGCAGTAAGTGCCTAGGAGGACTTAACAAGAGCAAGGAACTGCACATCCATATAGGCTGATGGGGAAGTACCTCATTATTATTAATACAGATCAACAGGCCAGGAATGGACACACAAAACTAGTTTAGTTGATTCTGATTGAATTTGGTTGTTATGTTTATGTTTCATATCCTCCTTTCTCGCCACTCCCCTCTGTTCTCTTTCTGCCTCGCACTCCAGTTTTTAGTGTCCACTAAGGACAATATTAATGAAGAGAAATTGAAAATACAGAACTCGGTGTATAGTGAAATGAAAAATTGTTCCATTTAGGATTATTGTGTATTTATGATTTTTTGTTTTTATTATTTTTTCACATGGTACATCACGTACTCCGCATGTTCAAGTGGAGTTTGGTGTTATTTCATTTAGATGCAACATTTTTCTCTATTCAGTTTTTTGGCTCAGTTCAATGGAATGTGGTTTTGATATATCAATGGGATGACCAGAAGTATCAGATATCCTGGTTCATTATTTATTTTTTTTTCATTGTAAATTGAAATGTTTCTTTTAGCTTAGAGGCTATTATTACAGGAGTTTTTGGTTGAGACATAATTTGACTCATGTTAGGTTGCACTGTTCCCTTGAAGCCACTTGGCTGTTATTTGGCATATATTTTGCAGTCTGGGGAGGAAACATATCTGTCACATAAACGGAATTGTTTGAGAGGCATTGTATATTGGCTTGATGTATATCAGCCACTAGGATATTTTTAACTGTGCCTGCTTTCAGTCTGCTTATTATATGCTTTATTCTAGCACATGATTCTCCAGCACTGGCGGAATTCCCCATGAAATAACATGTTTAATATTTATGTGTTTTCTTTTATCATTGATTTGAGAATGTGCTCTTGTGAGATCAAGTACAAGCCATTACTGACTGAGCTGGTGCATAATTTGCATTTTCTCCCACCATTCACTTTAAGTATTTTTCATGTCTATCACAAAAATGGAGATTGAGCACAATGTTTGTAATTGGGTGGTGACGAAGACCCAGCTGGGTTGAAACGCGTTGCCATTAAAATTTCACGAAACCAACATGCTGTGTGCAGGCCTCTGAATCTTGCCAATTTAACCAGGATTTGTGTTTTGAATACGTAGCGAGTCTTACACTCCTGTCCTGCACTCTCCCTCCTTTGGTGGATGTGGCTGGCATTGCTGTGAGAAAACCTTGAAGAAAAAAATATAGATATATATGTGTGTTTGTGTGTGTGTGTATGTAAACATATGTGTGTGTGTGTGTGTGTGTGTGTGTATATATATATATATATATATGTATATATTACCTACTGGCGGTCGCCAGTAGGTATATATAGTTAGGATTTTTTCTCTATGGGATTTTTGAAAATTCTATGTCTAATAACTTTGGCGTTTGTGGACGGAATTGGCTGAAATTTTCAGGAAAATGGCACATTTTGTTTCTGAGCAGCCCTTGCAAATTTGGGGGGGGGTTCGTCAAGGGGGGGCCGAGAAAAAAGGGGGGTCCCAAAACGTGTTTTTAACATTGAGTTTTCCATAGGGCGGTTGGCCTCACTTTTAGCCCGAACGGCTGAATGGATTTGCACGAAACTTGGCAAAATTGTAGGGACTGGTAGCCCGATGTGCCTTTGCTAGGTCTCAATATATGTGCTCCAGTGGATTTTGAGAAATTAACGTTCAAAAAAAGATATATATCTGTAACAGCGGACCGGGCAGCGCTCCGGTTCGCGGACTTTTCGCGGTACGGAGCTTTGTGAAGCGAAGCTGATTGGTTCTCCGGCGTCTGTGAACATTCCAAACAGTCCGTAGCGGCCGCCATCTTGTCTCTCGGTAGGATCGAGAGACAAGAGGAGGCCAAAGCGAAGGGGCAAATGACCATAAGGGGGCATAGTAGATCCTCGCTGACCCCCTAGGTTTGATGTGGAGGTTTTAAAAGGGTCCCGCGGGGCAAAAAAAATAAATAATAATAATAATCGAACGGCTGAATGGATTTGCACGAAACTTGGTAAAATATTAGGGACTGGTAGCCCGATGTGCCTTTGCTAGGTCTCAATATATGTGCTCCAGTGGATTTTGAGAAATTAACGTTCAAAAAAAGATATATATCTGTAACAGCGCTCCGCTTCGCGTAACGGAGGTTTGCGAAGCTGATTGGTTCTCCGGCGTCTGTAAACATTGCAAACAGTCCGTAGCGGCCGCCATCTTGTCTCTCGGTAGGATCGAGAGACAAGAGGAGGCCAAAGCGAAGGGGCAAATGACCATAAGGGGGCATAGTAGATCCTCCTTGACCTCTTAGGTTTGATGTGGAGGTTTTAAAAGGGCCCCGCGGGGCAAAAAAAATAATAATAATAATAATCGAACGGCTGAATGGATTTGCACGAAACTTGGCAAAATTGTAGGGACTGGTAGCTCGATGTGCCTTTGCTAGGTCTCAATATATGTGCTTCAGTGGATTTTGAGAAATTAACGTTCAAAAACAAGATATATATCTGTAACAGCGCTCCGCTTCGCGGAGATAAAATTATATCTGTATTACCTAGCTGTTGCTAACACCAGTTAGCAACGGCTAGTAGGAGATAGCGACCATCTTGGGCCCCACTTTGCATGTGAGTGATATTTATCACTAATGACATGCAAAGTGGGCATGCCAAGATGTTAGCGACTGGAAACAGTCGCTAACATCGCTATCTCCTATTATCAACTTTTGGAAATATTCGCGATAAGCGCGAATATCTCCAAAAGCTAGCACCTGCCCTGAGCAGTTCTTAGCCATGTTATCCAATGGGAGGTGGATAACATGGCTAAGAGCATTAGCTCGGTAATGCATGAATATCGCTGAGTTTTCAGCGATATTAATGCATTGCGGTCGTTTTTTATCGTATTTGCGATAAACCTTGATAATAGCAAGGTTTATCTGCGATAATTTCTGACGATGCTTAGCGGTAAAAAAATCGTTGCTAAGCATCGTTAGGGAGAAATATCGCTTAACTTTGGTAATATGCCCCAACGTCTGTTAACGTTCGATTCGAAGGAAATCAGGAAGTGTTGAAAAACATTGTCTGCGCCATCTTGTCTTTTTTCAAATGCCACACTTTTGTCGTGCACGGCAGTCATTTTAGATGCCTTGACCAGACCCACTCTGTGCACGCTGTCGATCCTTAGCATGGCTCCCCACCCTCGCAAGCATCTCCCCCAGGCAGTGGTCACCCCCGCTCTCTGTCTTATGCATGGGTAATAAACCTCCCCCCATCTGCGCTGCTCTTCCCTGAGAATCACACCCTGTGCCCGCCTGACACCTCCCTTTCGCCCTATTCACTACCGCACCCTCTGACACTCCTTTTCCTCTGTGTCCGATTGTCCAGGCCGGTCCTAGGGTATCAGCTAGCCCTGCAGATGTAGTTTATGGCCCCAGCTGTAAAGAATCACCCCTCTTCAAAGGAGTTATAGTAGATCAAGGCCCACACTCGATGAGATCCGTCACAGCAGACGCGTTCCTATTATCTGAAAACCATCCTGTATTGTGATTGGGGAGGGGACCGAGCCTGAAGCGGAAGATTCCAGGGATGACTCTTTGTACATCAAAGTTTTTACAATTATGTGTCACATTAAAAATATATAGCACTCCGACAAAGTAGTAAGATTATAAAACTTTAATAACTTATAAATATATACAAGAAAACAAAAACAGTAATAACATATAAACATTTTTAGGGAAAAACAACGAAGTAGCGGTCGGCTGTGCGAAAAGTCCCAACGCAGCACAACGTCCAGATTTCCGGCGTGGGGCGTCGCGGGGGGTGGGTCATCAGTAGCAAACTGTTGTGCGAATAGTTCAAAGGCAGCAGAACGATGGCACCAAGGTGATGTCCAGTAAGTTGCCGCACTGGTTTTGGTATCCTACAATGCTGCTCCGAATAACGGCGTGGGGCGCCCCGGGGGAGGCGGCGTGAACGGGCCTCTCCAGGTGGAGTGTCATCTGTTGTAGTGGGGCGCCCCTTTACCGTTTCAGTTGCCATTCCGTCCGTTTTTGGTCCACTGTGTCAAAAGCCGCAATTCAGCTGAGTTGCGCCCACTCTTGCGGTGCAGCGATAGGCGGCTGTCACAGGACTCTCAAAATGGCGGCAGGCTGTTTCCTTTTTGGGCCTGGTCCACTGAAATGGCCCTGGGACACCTTGGAAATCGGACGCTTGTCTGCTAGGTCTTGGACCCCATTCTCGAAAGCGTCCCCTCCGCCTTGAGGATTCATCAAAGGTTTTGGGGGCCCCCGACTCCTCTAGGCTTCTGGTGGGGAGCGGCTGCCATGATTGCTCGCGGAATGACCACGACGGAGCTACGAGATGGTGGTGCTCTCATGCTGACGCCAGCTTCAGTCTGAAACATCCAGAAACAAGGTGGGGCTTTCATCGTTTGGGAAAAAAAAAAGTTTTCATCCAATGAAAAGTGTTGTTTTTAGGTCATATGATCAAGCCTTCCATCATTAGGAAACCAAAAGTAAAATGAACCAATGAAAAGTTTTATAAACAAGTCACATGACCTGTTATGCGGCATAGGGTATAAAATGCGGAGAAAATATGTTGGCACGTGAGGCGGCGTCAGTAGCGGACCGATGTGCGAATAGGCCGAAGGCAACACAACGCGAGAAGATCCGGATGGCACCGAGGTGGTGTCCAGCAAGTTGCAGCACTGGTGTGGCCATCCTACAATGCTGAAAGTCGGCGTGGGGCGCCCCGTTGGCCTGTGAGTTTGCGTCAGTAGCGGACCGATGTGCGAATAGGCCGAAGGCAGCACAACGCGCCAAGATCCGGATGGCACCGGGGTGGTGTCTAGTAAGTTGCCGCACTGGTGTGGCCATCCTACAATGTTGAAAGTCGGCGTGGGGCGCCCCGTTGGCCTGTGAGATGGCGGCAGTAGCGGACCGATGTGCGAATGGGGCCAAAGGCAGCGCAACAATATTTTCGGAATAGAAGACACCACAAGGCGCTGAGATGCCAAGATCCGGATGGCACCGAGGTGGTGTCTAGCAAGTTGTGGCACTGGTGTGGCCATCCTACAATGGTAAAAGTCGGCGTGGGGCGCCCTGTTGGCCTGTGAGATGGTGTCAGTAGCGGACTGATGTGCAAATGGGGCCAAAGGCAGCGCAACAATATTTTCTGACTGACACCACAAGGCGCTGAGATGCCAAGATCCGGATGGCACCGAGGTGATGTCTAGCAAGTTGCTGTACTGGTGTGGCCATCCTACAATGGTAAAAGTCGGCGTGGGGCGCCCTGTTGGCCTGTGAGATGGTGTCAGTTGCGGACCGATGTGCGAATGGGGCCAAAGGCAGCGCAACAATATTTTCTGTATGGAAGATACCACTAGGCGTTGAGATGCCAAGATCCGGATGGCACCGAGGTGATGTCTAGCAAGTTGCTGTACTGGTGTGGTCATCCTACAATGCTGAAACTCGGCGTGGGGCGCCCCATTAGCCTGTGAGATGGCGTCAGTAGCGGACCGATGTGTGAATAGGCCGGAACCAGCACAAGGCGCCAAGATCCGGATGTCACCGTGGTGGTTTCATAGTTGAGAGGCACTTCATCTGCAGTGGGGCGCCGAGATCCGGATGGCACCGAGGTGATGTCTAGCAAGTTGCTGTACTGGTGTGGTCATCCTACAATGCTGAAACTCGGCGTGGGGCGCCCCATTAGCCTGTGAGATGGCGTCAGTAGCGGACCGATGTGTGAATAGGCCGGAACCAGCACAAGGCGCCAAGATCCGGATGTCACCGTGGTGGTTTCATAGTTGAGAGGCACTTCATCTGCAGTGGGGCGCCGAGATCCGGATGGCACCGAGGTGATGTCTAGCAAGTTGCTGTACTGGTGTGGTCATCCTACAATGCTGAAACTCGGCGTGGGGCGCCCCATTAGCCTGTGAGATGGCGTCAGTAGCGGACCGATGTGTGAATGGGGCAAAGGTAGCGCAAGAATATTTTCTGAATAGAAGACTCCACAAGGCGCTGAGATGCCAAGATCCGGATGGCACCGAGGTGGTGTCTAGTAAGGTGCACTGGTGTGGTCATCCTACAATGCTGAAAGTCGGCGTGGGGCGCCCCGTTGGCCTGTGAGATGGCGGCAGTAGCGGACCGATGTGCGAATGGGGCCAAAGGCAGCGCAACAATATTTTTGGAATAGAAGAGACCACAAGGCGCTGAGATTCGGTTAGCACCGAGGTGGTGTCTAGCAAGCTATGCAGCTGAGTTGCGTGCGCACTTGCGGCGAATAGGTCGAAGGCAGCATAACAATGTTTTCTGAATAGAAGACACCACAAGGCGCTGAGATTCGGTTACCACCGAGGTGATGTCTAGCAAGTTGCCGCACTGGTGTGGCCATCCTACAATACTGCTCCGAATAAGGCGTGGGGTGCCCGAAGGGGGGGGGGAGGCGGCGTGAATGGGCCTTCCTAGGTGGAGGCTCGTCTGCTGTAGTGGGGCGCCCCTTTACCGTTTCAGTTGCCATTCAGCTGAGTTTCGGCTGCTCTTGATGCTACAGCGACAGGCGGCTGCAACAGGACTCTCAAAATGGCGGCCTGTTCTTTGGATTTGGGCCTGGTCCACTAAAATGGCCCTGGGACACCTTAGAACTCGGACGCTCGTTTTTTTTTTCCTTTCCTGTACATGCAAAAAAAGGTAAATGCCCGGTACGTTACACGCTTCATCTGCCACGATGAACTCTCCAGAGGAACCAAAAAAAAATATAGTTATGGTAACTATACCATGCATCGTCATATGGAGAGGTGGCACCAATTAATTATAGTGCTGCATAAAAGAGAGATTTGGAGGAGAACCCCTGACCTGCTAGTATATTCATCAAAGAAGTGGCACTGACAGCATCAGAGGCAAGGGAAACGGTCCCAAATATTTAGAAGAACTTTGGAAAGATTAAAATGACATGTTTAGATTGTGGCAAATTAATTTCATGTGGACAGATGAGTGTTACTCTAATAAATACAGCATATGAACATCATCATAGTCGATGGTTGGTAGAGACATTTTGACTATATCCTGGACCTGCCCGTCCTCGCCCAAAATGGCGCCGGAATAAATGGGACTCGTAACTCCTTGTTGTGTACTTGTTGTACAACCTTGATATCACGAGATACGTATGCAGTTTTGAAGCACATGGCGGGCGGGGACGAGAATAGATTGAATATTTCGACATCTCTATTGATATTAAGTTGTGATGTGTTATTGATTACTGTACTATTGAAAGTTCGAATTAACGTCACCCATGGTACTTGCCCGCAAATGTATATCTAGATAATTTTATTGTAACTGGCCCTGTCGTATTTTAATTATAAAATGTACGTCCACCGATTCCGCAACTGTTAGACACCTTAGTTCTTGCAACCTAATGGCCCGCCCGTTACGTTCCTCTACAGTGTAAATGTCTCCTCATCATATACGATTACAGTTTGCTCCGTGGCCGGCGCACGTGGTTATAGGCTCGTATTTGTATAATGAAATTTTCACAATAAAGGTTTTTAAAAGAAAACATGGTAGTAGTATATACATTGGTAAAGTTTTTAATAATAGTCACTGTTTTAGAATCATTAAAAGGCAAGTGAAATAAAGCAGACCAATTACATGAAGGGTAAAAGGTATAATACGAAGGAACGCAGTAAAGATAAATGGTCAAGGGCTGTTGTGTTTTCTATTCCTGCAACATAAAGTGATCGATAAGAATCTCATATTCAGGCGTATCGGCGACTAAGACAGCAGGTCGACCCTCTTTTGCTCAACGGCTCCGTCATGGGACGAAGAAACGCTCTTTTTCTCGAAAAAAGAATATATTTTACTTGCAGGACAGTTGTAAATTTTCCGGGAAAGTACATTAGCCTGGAACATTATAACATATATTTAAGAAAAAATAATGTTCGGAAGTAATAAAAAGCGTAATTTTTAGGTCATATGACCAAGCCTTTCATCATTAGAATAAGAAAAGTAAAATGAACCAATGAAAAGTTTTATTAACAAGTCACATGACTTGTTATGCTTACGTTACGCGCTGCGCGCCCCGGATGACTTCCGGATGCGATAACGCGGCGCGTCATATGACGCATTACGCGACAACGCAGGTCCAGAATATAGTCAAAATGTCTCCACCAACCAGCGGTCGGAACACAACCCCTTTCAGCAGGCTAAATAGTTCTGTTAAATGACAACAGAAGGGACAGGCAACAAGAACCATTAGTCAAAGAGGGGAGGGCTAGTTCTTCTCTACCGGGTTACATTGGGGCGCTACCGGAACTGATCGAATTGGTAGTCTACAGTGTTTCTGGATGTTTCAGACTGAAGCTGGGGTTAGCATGAGAGCAGCACCATTTCGTAGCTCCGTCGTGGCCATTCCGCAACCAATCATGGCAGCCGCTCTTTATCGTTATTTTGGGCGGGGTGGGTGGCGGAGCCGAGCTGTTTTGCAGCCATCATTGTGTGGAGTTCAGTTCATTTCACTAGTTTTGTATTTGTCATGAGGGGTTGTTCCTAATGTTTCTATTTTAGCGAGGTCAAAAAGAGATCCCATTAGTGGCCTACTGATTTTGCTCGATTCCTTTTCTTTTGTTTTTTTACACGATTTTTCGTTATCTGCAAAGACTAAACAGAGTATTGCGACTCTGTGTTTGTTTGTAAATAGAGAATGAACCAAAGAGAACCAATTCTAAAACAGTAAATACTTGGATAACAATCAATCAAATGGAGAGAGAAGCAGGCACGACGTATTACAACGGGGGCAAAGGCCTGCGTTAACTACCCTTCACTATGTGCAAAGAGAGAGTACTCCTAATAGAAATGAGGGGGGGGGCACCATTCAAAGCAGATCAGTGTGCATAAACACGAAAATGTTTTCACTTACCACGTACTTGACATTCGACAGCTTATGATATTTGCTATTAAAAAACCATTGAAATTCACTGAAAAAACCATAGGTTATAGACCATATATAGTTAGGAATTAGCATTTACAAAACCTTGAAAATTCACTGAAAAAACCATAGGTTATAGACCATATATAGTTAGGAATTAGCATTTAAAAAACCTAATTTTACTCACACAAAACCATTGAAATTCCATATATAGTTAGTTGCACTAACTATATATCGCGCACCCGCAATCCACTGCTGATGATGTCACATATTACATCATTCATGACATGGTCAGTGACATCACTGATGACATCACTGATGACATCTCAAATGACATCACTGATGACATCACTGATGACATCTCATTTGACATCAATGACCACATCACTGATGATATCATTCATGTGACAATACAATGCATCTCCTCACATTTTAATATAACCTCTGTTTCCCCCAGTGTTAAATACAGAGTATAATTTTTGAAACCATTGACACACCAATACTAGTTACTACATATGTACTCACTGATTCCTACGTCTACACACACATTCACTCATTCACCCATACAATCATTCATACATACAATCACTCATCTTTACAACACTATCATATGCACTCATACACCTATACAGACACTCACACTCTGCCACTCATCCATGGAGTTACTCACACACCTAGTCAGTCCTGTAAAGAATCAATCACACTTCCATTTTCTTGTCTATACAGTTAAACATAGAGCACCTTACATTTTCAAACATATACTAACACATACTTACCTTGTTATACAATCATTGATATAAGTACACATTGATCTGCACAGAGTCACACACCTCCCAGCCAGCCACACACACACTCAGTCTCCCATACAAATACTTGGACAATCAATCAGTAACCCATATAGTTAATCATATAGCTACTGATCAACACATGCAGCAGTTTACAGAACAACAGACATAATGATGCACAAATTAAGACACTTTAGTCACTAACCCATGCACTCAGTGAGACACATTTAATCACTCACTCATACATTCAGTCATGCACCTACTAAATCCTTTGTCCAGACACTTAAACTTCCACTCATTCTTCAATATGTAAGACACATTTTAACTTTACAGAAACATACAGTCACTGGATGTTGTCATCAGTGATGTCATCAGTGATGTCATTTGAGATGTCATCAGTGATGTCATCAGTGATGTCACTGACCATGTCATGAATGATGTAATATGTGACATCATCAGCAGTGGATTGCGGGTGCGCGATATATAGTTAGTGCAACTAACTATATATGGAATTTCAATGGTTTTGTGTGAGTAAAATAAGGTTTTTTAAATGCTAATTCCTAACTATATATGGTCTATAACCTATGGTTTTTTCAGTGAATATATATATATATATATATATCCGGTCCAAGTAGGATCACGCCTATGCAGGAAGATGATGTAAATATCGAACAAACAAGCCTTGACACTGTTTCTTTAACAAGCGATTCCAGTATCGACTCAAACTCTTCCCAATCGGATTTAAACTTATTAGGACTGACAAAACTAAATCTCCAGCAAGAAATGGACTTCAGTGTCGAAGAGAGGTTACAAACCTTACGACCGAGGCAACAAAAAGAGCAAACAGGCAGAGGCGGAAAAAACGCAGAAAAGAAAGGAGAGGCAAGCGGAAACAACACCCAACAACAGAAAAAGAAGAAAGTGTGGGCGAGAAGATGGCAGTAGACAATACAATATTCAATCTCTCAAGTATAACTTTGAGCAAAGCTGAGGAACAGCTATTATCTTTAGGTCTTAATTATTGTCCTGTCCAAAGTTTCAACTATTCTATGACTCGCGTCAACTTATTTTGCTTTATTCGCAAGCTCAAGTTGAAAAAACATTTTGCTTTAAAAACTGCCAAAGACTCCGCCACTAATGCAGACAACTGTGATGAAGAAGGTGTAGACAATATCAATTTATTGTCGGCCTCTGATGTACACACATTCCTTGCTATAAATGATTTAAACAATTCCACTTATGACCAAGATTGTGACCCCGATGTGGCTACACAAGCAAGGCTGAGCAAAATTTCGATTTCACAAAAGGGAGCAGGGCTAAGCCCGTTCAAAAGTAAAAATTCGTACCCGTAATGCCTAAAGACGCCATTGACGTCTTCCATGATTGCGTCACTAACGACATCAAGAAATTATATTTAAGGACTAACAACAAAAGACAAAAGAAATCCATTCACATCAAAAGGGAGTATGTGAAACTAATGAAGAAATTGGGGGAAAATCATGAAATTGTAATCAAAAAATCGGACAAGGGGGGGAATTTGGTCATTTGGCCCAAAGTGGATTATGTTAATGAAGCAACACGACAGCTAAGTGGCCCCCTTTGTTACAAAAAATCTACACAAAAAGATTATGACTTATTTCCTTTGAGGAATACAAATTTATGTATGTTGAGTTCCCTGTACTGCCAGCCCTTTACTAATTTCCAAAATACACAAAGTTGTAAAACCGGTGCCGGGCAGACCCATTATATCAGCCATAAAGAGTATGGGAGAAAAAGCAGGGGAATACATCGACTTTTTCCTTCAAGACATAGTAAAAAATCGACCTAGTTTTGTACGGGACACCAGCGACTTTTTAGCCAATATACAACATATCAATTGGGATCAAGACATGTGGCTAATCTCGCTTGATGTAGAAGCACTATATACTAGCATTGACCAAACATTTCTTGGCCAAACGACCAATCTCCCTCTATGAGCACAACAAAGTCATCTTGTGTCTCATAGAGTGGTGCCTACACAACAATTATTTTCTATATGGTAAAGAGATCTTTAAGCAGCTGAGAGGAGTGGCGATGGGGGCCTGTTTCTCCCCAGCTATACGTGCTTGCACATTGGCTGATGTGAGGAACAGGTCCTCGCCTCTCAACACCACCAATGGATGGAAAATAATGTTAAATGCTATTTGAGATATATAGATGACATCTTTATAGCATGGAAAGGTACCAAGGAGGAGGCCATACTATGTGTACAAAACATCAACAACAATTCCCTCAATCTTAATTTCACTGCCCACATTGATAAACATAGGATACAGTTCCTTGATGTGGAAGTCTACATCTCTGAGTCCAAGATCAATACGACCCTGCATAGAAAAACCACAGCAGGGAACGCAACTCTCCATGCGTCTAGTATGCACTCTAAACACACAATTGCTAGCATACCATATGGGGAGATCTTGTGGCTGAAGAGGATTTGTAGTTCTCCAATTGACTTTGAGTCTTGTCTTAAAGATATGTCGACACGACTCAAAGCTAGAGGCTATTCGGACACCATCCTTAACCAAGCCATAGAAATGGCCAAATCTAGAACTAGAGAAAGTCTGTTTCCAAGTGCTTTGAAAGATTTGGCATTGGAGGTACCTTCTGGGCTGAGGGATGAGTGTCCACGTATGATAACCACATTTAGTAGCGAAGACAGTAAACTTAAGGCTATATTGAAAAAGAATTGGCCAATCATTCAAAGTGACCATGTGTTGAATTTTAAACTACCGAGCAATCCCATTATTACATTCAGACGGGCCGGAAGTATGGGCACTATTTTAGATAAAGCAGCCCCAGAATTAAAATCTAAAACTCCTTGGCTACAACCCTTTAAAGGCTTTTTCAAGTGTTCGAGCTGTCGTGCCTGTATGTTTGGTATCAACACTTCTTACTACTCCACCCCCTTTTGTGTTGATCCTAGGCCAATCAATGGCAATTATAACTGTAAAACAGATTACGCCGTCTATGTCCTGACATACACCTGTGGCCTAAAATACATAGGAAGTACCAAGCTTCAGGTGCATGTCAGGATACTACAACACTTACGTGCGAATCTACACAATGATCCAGCCTACCCGGTTGCCCGCCACTTTAGAAGAGTCCACAACAATGACTTATCATGTTTAAAATACTTTGTGGTGGGGGCTATCCCACACTTAAAAAGAGGGGGTGACTGCAAACTTTTACTAAGACAACTCAAAACTAGAATTATACTTGAATTTGATAGCCGTTGGCCCAATGGATTAAACAATATACAGGAGATAAACCATTTTTTGTAAGGGTCTTTTTCTACTGGTAGATTACCTAAAGTTACTCTCAAGTCCGCACCACCACTAGAGTACACACACTCCCTCTTAGTTAGGTTCCCTATTGGAGGTTGAGTTGGTGAGTTGCAATGACTATTCAATTATCCACATTGTCGAGAATGAAGTTTTCTTATCTAAATTGACTTTAACTTTATCTATATCTATCTGATCAACATATTTATTGTGATGACCACTAGTTATTCCTTGATGTAAATATTTGTAATAGTATATTCAAAAATAGGATGTATTTTCTGACTACCTTTTTATACTACTATTTATACAATATTGCATCGATGTTTTGGACTGTGTTTTGTGGATATATTTATTGCTTACTCATATTTATAGGTTGTGAGTTTTAACTTTTTGATACTTTTTTACTGATCTTTTTTAAGAGGTAGATTAAATTCATTGGAAATATAAAGTAACTATATCTCAGGGATCTGAGATATTCTTAATATGAAAACGATCTTATCTCTTGATGTCAACAGTATTGCACTTTATTCTGCTTACTTTGCACATATATTTGCACAATCAAATTGCACTTTTTCATCTATTGCTGCTTTGCTGAATTTTGCACATGTAGTTTATGACTATTGAAAAGTTTTTTGCACATATTGTCTCACCAGAAGGCTCATTCAGTTTAGGGTCTTAGAGTGAGACATAATTATGTATTTATACAGTTATTATAAATCAATTTACCAGCTACATGAATAGGTATCTAGACACAGTTTTAGCTTATCTGTTTAAAACGTGTATTAGTATTTACCTTTGTCTGTAATTGCGAATCTTGCCACATTGGGATTTATCCTAAAAAGTTAAGTGTGCAGAATTAATGTTGCAAAACTACAAGTGGTAGTTTTCTTCACTTTTTTAGTCATGTGATAGGTGATGTCACTAAAAGTGGGTGTACACGCATTCTAGCAAATATAAAAAAGCATTTTGTTTGTTGTAATGTTGCAGTGTGAACAAGGGCGAGTTAGCCTGAAACGCGTAGCTGTTCTCTGTGTGGTTGCAACAATAAACCATCTTTGTTGATTCCTGTGGTCCGTCTCCCTCGTTTGCCGGCGTGCGCTGCTGCCTGAAACATTCAAGGTTACAGGGACATTATAGTTAGGTCCAGATTTCACTCATGCAAAACCAGTGAAATTCAGCCGTTATAGTTAACTGAGCTAACTATAACTTATGCCCCTGCAATGCACAGCTAATGACCTCACATATTGCATGACATGGTTAGTGACATCACTCATGACATCTCAAACGACATCACTGATGGCATCATCCACAGAACCACTCACACACTCACTCACACGCCATACAACCTGTTGTACACCCACTCACACACGCACACAACCGTTTACCTACACAGTCACTGACAAACCCACTCACTCACCCAATCAGCCCCTCAACACAGCCACCCACTCACCCAACAAGCACTCACACAGCCACTCATGTACACATTCACACATCAATACAAGCACTCTCATATCTGCTTACTCACCCATATAGTCATTCACACAGACACTCACTCTCCAATACAACCATTCATATAAAATGCATGCACAGCAAAGAAAATTATTTTTAAACAATGTGTTAATTACTTTGATCAATAAATACAAGCATTAAACATTTAACACCTCAAAAAACAAATTTCCTAAAAATACTATAACATTCAAATAAATGTCAATTCAATTCAATAAGTCTTTATTTGGTAGATAAAATCACCATAAAAGAATACAAATTTGTGAAGATAAAATCAAATCCATGAGAAGACAATAAAAACAAATAATACAATTAATTATAAAACACAGAAGACATAAAACAGTTAGTCAGGTCTCGAATTCCAGACAGCTCGTAAAAAAGATACACCTGTAAGAATCACCTGGACCATGGGTAACATCTGTAAGTATATCAAGACAGGCCTAACTTGTTTAGAATGCAATGGTTTCAGTAAAGGGATTAAAAAACGTTTCCTTGACCAGCTAAAATAAGAGCAAAACATTGAAAACTGAAGCAAATCATGTGGAGACACATTGTCACACTAACATGGTACCCTTTCCTCAGGCCAAACCTACCACGTGGGGAAGCCAAAAATGGTGCAATTGATTAAATCTATACCTTCCCAGTAAGAACCTGTCATGCTGTGAATGCCCAGGTATGGCTCCAATCCCTGTAAGTCTTTAAAAGCATATGGCCCCTTTCTACTTGCTTCTGAAGTTCCAAGCATTCTCTCTCCAAGTGGAAGCGTTCCAGAAACTACAATTTAACACACCCCAGCTCATGGCAGTTGGGTTTATAAAAATGTCAGGCCTGCCTAAGGAAAGAACCGATTTGGCTGTCCCTACAAATGATTTGCGCAAGTTAAAATGGCCATATGTTTTGTCCAACCAACAATCTATGGACAATATTAATGCTGAGGTGGATAAAGCGATAGTGGCCATGGAACAGGTTAACACTACCACATCAGACCCAAACAAAGCAACAGAAATTCACAATAATCTCTTTTCTGTTATCAGGAATCATTTCCTGAAACCGATAAAGAAGACCAGTAGGGTAATTAGTAAGCCAGCAAAGTGGTATAACACTCAGTGTAGGTACGCCCGCTTAGTTCGAGGCACCGCAATCAAGAGAAGAGAACCGTTGGCTATTCGTATCGCTAGAAAGGAGTATAAGGAGAGGATATCCATAGCTAAGAAAACGTGGGATGAGCTACACTGGAATGAGTTAAAAGAAGCGAGTGGGAAAAAGACTCCAGGCTCTTTTGGAACATTGTAAAATGGGGCAGGGGTGGGGTACCCGACCCCCCGATAACAGCGTATCGGAGGAGGACTGGGTTAACTATTTTAATCCCCAGTACGCTGAAATGCAACCAGGTAGTGAGATGGCTGGGTTTAGGCCTGTTTTCTATAAAGATAACCCTTTTAGCAATAACAAAATAATGTTGGCCCTGAGCTTAGTGACAAGTAGTAGAACCCCAGGCCTGGATGGGGTCCCAGCAGGTCTCTTTACCCATGACAAGGAACGCTGGTGTAAATATATCTTTCTCCCTGTTAACTTAGTGGCCCAGGGAGCACCTGTACCGTCTTCCTGGCAAGGTGCTATCATAATTCCTGTGTTTAAGAAGGGAGACAGTTCTAAACCCGGGAATATAGACCTATAAGCTTAATTGATACCATCCAAAAGGTGGTGGGGAGGATGGTTGTCAACAAGCTTTTGGAGTGGGTTGAGGAGAACAACGCTCTGTCTCCATTCCAGGCTGGGTTGACGGAAGTTCACCAGTACGGTGGATCAGGTTTTCCGATTCACCTTACTGCAGTGGCGAACTGTGTTGCTGGGCGAGGGCAGCCTGTACGCGGCTTTTGTCGATCTGCGGGCTGCCTTCGACCTGGTCCCAAGGTCAAAGCTGTGGTCGGTACTGAGGAACCTGGGTCTGCCAGAAGAACTACTGTCAATAATAATGCGGTTGCACGAAACGAATTTTGCTCGGATTCAGTGGGGGGGGGCAGGGTGTGGTTACCGAAGATTTCCCGGTAGCGCGGGGAGTCCGGCAAGGATGTTCAATGGCCCTAACGCTCTTCTCCATGTTTATTAATGGAGTTGTGGCTCATATGCTATCTGTTAACGTGGATGCACCTTCTCTGGCTGGTACTAAGATACCGATTTTAATGTTCGCAGACGATACCCTGATTTTATCAAAGACTCCGAGTGGCCTACAGCGAGCATTAGTTATTTTTGATACATTCTGTGGGGAGCATGGCTTAAAAGTCAATGTGATTAAAACTAAGCTGATGGCTTTTAACCCCCACTGAAGTTTTAGGTCTAAGTTGTTCATGAACGCTCGCCCTCTAGAGATAGTTAAAGCTTTTATGTACTTGGGTATCCATGTAACAAACAATCTTAGATGGTCACAGCATATAGACATTGTAGTCCTAAGGCATAGACAATTGGCTGGTGCTCTTGGTTCAGAGCATAGCAAATCTAGGACTAAACCGATTAAGCCAGCATTACAGGTAAATGAGGCCAAAGCCCTTGGCTCTGCACTATATGGTGCCGAGTTATGGGGCTTTGCGAAGCTTCAGTCCTTACAAACATCAGAAAACAAGTTTTTTAGGGCAATCACGGGCCTTCCTAAAAGTACACCATTGCTCCCACTCAGGTACGACCTGGGTAGGAAGGCTGTAGTAGACCTGGCGAGGCTTCGTCCCATTTTATATTGGAGGAGGCTCTGGACCACACCTGAGCTCCATCATTATGCCGAGGGTTTTTTAGCTTTTATTAAAGTGGATGTGTTCCATAAAATAGGCTGACTGAATGTTCTTAGAACCGTGCTGGGTGATCTCGGTCTCCAATCCTTATGGGATAACCCGTCAGGAGCCTCATTCCCAAGTAAAAAAGTTCTAAAAGAAATTTATTAGGAAAATTTAGCTACTCGGAACCAATGCTGGTTCTATGGCTGGCGGCTTCCTAGAAGTTAAAATGCACCCCAGCTTAGACCTTTATTGGGACACAAATACTATGCCAAGGGATAGGAAGATCCTCTTTCAAATGAGAGCAGGTGCCCTCCCCCTCAGGTCCCTAACAGGCAGGTGGGGGGGATATCTAATAGCAACTGTCCAGCCTGTGGAGCACACAAGGAAACAATTGGTCACTTATTATTTGCTAGCAGGTCCTATGCTGAACCCAGGCGTGTTTGGTTTGGGGTGGACTGAAGGAAAAAAAAGGAAAAATAACAACAAATAATATAAAACATAAGAAACAAAAAATGAATACGATAAGATCTATTTAACCAATACTATAAACATGTTTGGAGTCTAAGAATATTAAATATACTATTCCCACTCCAGTTGATGTCACAGTTGGGAAAGTGTTTGACTTCGGAGGTGTTGGATTTACTATCCCTGCTCCAGTCAGAGCAACAGTAGGGAAAGCGTTGCACTTTGGAGGGGTTACATTTAGCATTACCACTCCAATCTAAGAAACAGCAGGGGAAGGGGAAGGGTTGGACTTTAGAGGGGTGAAATTGACTCTTCCCACTCCAGTCTCAAATACAGTAGGGAAAGTGTTTGACTTTCGTTGGGTTACATTTACTAATCCTACTTCAGTTAGCAGAACAGTCGGGAAAGTGTTGATTTTGAAGGGGTTAAAAGCGGAATTTCCACTCCTGTCTCAGCAACAGTAGAGAAAAAGTTGAACTTTGCAGGGGTCAAATTTACTATCCCAATCAGCGCAACAGTAGATAAAGGTTCGGAGTTCAAAAAAGTTACATTAACTATTCCCACTCAAGTCTATACAAAAGTAGGGAAAGTGTTTGACATAAAAAATATTACCTGAATACACACAAATCATATTAAATTATGAAAATATTTTGATTACTTATTAATCTAAAGTACAGAAACATATATTAAATAAAATATTATTAACACATAATTTGGAAAAAAGAAATAAAAAGTAAAATTACACATAATAATATACACTTCACCAACTACAAAAACTCAATATTAAATCATCTTTTAATTCTTTAAAACATAATAGATATAAAACATTATACAAAATTAGTTTTCAATTAATAATTTCCATAAATATATAACTTAATTTAAAATAATATTTTCTTAGCAACCAACTCATCTAAAAAAATAACAGTTTTTAAAAATAATATTTAATAAACATATAAAACCAAAAATGCATATTAAAACATTACAATTACACAACAATTGAGAAACTAATTGATATACTTAATTAATAATCAAATAGTAATACATGTTCCCACAAATACAATATAGCTAAAATTAATCAGTTATAACTATTTAATCAACATTCAATTAAAAATTAAAAACTAATTTCTAATTATTTCTAATTCTTTAAACATCCCACCTTATAACCCTAAAACCCAACATCCTACTACTAATGTACAACCTAAATTAAATAGGTAATACGCTATTTACATAATTAGGAATACATTCTATAATTAATTGAGAACTATTTACCAATACATTTCCAATTTTATAACTTAATTGACTTTTACTCTATATCTCTACAAACCCAAAAACCCACTACTAAAATATAACTCACTATAGCTAATAATACAACTATATTTAAAGTTCAAATTTGAATGTAAAATGTTTAATTAAATGAACCACACAAAATTGTGCATAATTAATAATCAATTAAACATTAATTACAGTGGAAAAATAATCAATAAATTAAACATATTTATAATCTAAATAACTTTCCACCATGTCGCCCTACATACATACCAGCCTTGTGCAGCACACATTGAAAATGCAAAATGCCATGATTTTTCTGCATGAAGCAGCACACATGACAGTGACAGAATGGCATTTTAGGATTGTTTATGTGCAGGAAGGGTAACCCTTCCTACACATAAACAATCCTCCCCTGCATTCAAACACCCTTGCACGATGGTGCAAGGGTGCCTGCGTTGGTACTAAGTTGCTAAACTTAGCACCATTGCAGGGGGAAACGCAAGGCTGCACCACATTCTTGAATTATGGTGCAGCCTTGCATTTCAGAAGCAGTGGAGAGCTAGGAAGGCTAACGCCTCTCTCCGCCATTTCCTTGTACATATCCACCACAGAGTCTGCCATGTTGTTCACCTGTTAACTATTTTTATGTTTCTGTACCTCTGGCAAACAGGTGCTTTGTGAATGCTAGATACGACAAGTTACATGTGTTGTGTGCATTCATACATATTTATTATGATAACCCCTGTCTCAGGAGTTAGCATACACTAACATTTTGATTAAATAAATATATTCAAAGAAACTAAATGAGTTCTGGTACCTGCCATTGCCTGTAGCTTGAACTGTATGGTAAAGGTGTTTTCAAAGTATTTGTAATTGTAGTTATATAGCGCTTACTACTTTTGATGAGGAATTAAACAGGAACAGGCCTGGGACTTTGAAAATGCTAATCATGGGTCTCCATCACTGTGCTTCACTTATACGTAAGTATGCATACAATACAAACACTGCACTGGCCACATATACAAATATACACACCATACACTTTGAATGTTAGCTGTAAGTTGCTTTCATATCAGTGCTTGCTCTGAAGTGCCGTAGAGACAACCTAGAATGGGATTAGCTGGCAAAACAAGGTATAAATCTTACTGCACATTGTCAAAATGCTCTCAGCCAGTTTCAAATAAATCATTTTAGTGAGTGAGCAAGTAAAAAAAAGTTATTATAACTAGTGGGAAAAGATCTTTAATGAGACCTTTCCATTTCTGCATCATTTCCCCTTGTGTGGGTTAAAGAACCCGTGACAAGGTGAAAGTTCCTCAACATATTGAGAGGTGACTCTGTTTTTAATTGAGGAGAAAAGGGAAATGTTTCAGCAGTGCTTTAAATTGACATATTTCTAAATATTAAAAACAAGCAGATACCAAACCAGCTAACATGCACAATCAGAAATAAAGAGACAAACATAGGGCCAGTTGTACAAACCTAAATTGCACTTGCAAATGGGCAATTGGCCCGTTTGCGACCGCAATTTAGGGCATGGCCATGTACAAACCTCATTTTGCGAATCAGTAAATTTTACTAATTCGCAAAATAAGGTTTGCGATGGCGTCCCTTCCTACTAGTGACTGGCATTTGTATGTATGAATGTTTTGTGACTGCAATTGCAAAACACTTGCAATTTACCTCCTACTTCAAGTAGGTGGTAAACCATTCGCAAACAGGAATGGATCCCCAGGGAACCCCTTCCCCTTTGAGAATGGGTACAAAAATATTCTTTAAGAGCAGGCAGTGGTCCCTTGCTGATTGTTTGATTTGTTCCAACGCTCCGTCCATCATCCCCTTTGGTATCGCTTTGTTCACCCTAAGTTGGCAGGGTATGCCCAGACGTGGGTCCCTTGCTCACTTTGCTACTGGATTCAAGCTAGCCTGGCTGATGACGGCTTATTAGCCAGAAACCGGTCCCAGGATGCTTGTTTCCGGTCCAGGAAAGAAATGTCTTGACAGTTTGGGCTGAACTGTTCCCATGAGGCACAAGGTCAGACTGATTTGCATATGGCAATGTCTCAACTGGAGTGGTGGAGTGAGCTAAAGAATGATGATGGATTAAACCCAGATCAGTTGACTGGAGGTGAGTGTTTGATTTGTTCTAATGCTCCGTCTATCATCCCCTTTGGTAAGCCTTTCCATGGCGGCATCGCCGCCATGGAAAGGCTTATCAAAGGGGACATCGCTGCCATGGAAAGGCCTTTGTTTACCCACATCCTATTTGGTGGATGGTGTCTGCTAGGCACCGCCACCATTTTAGGCGCCCTCCACCCTCTGCCAGGCAATTGGGACGATTGCCTTTGGAGGTAAAGTGGCGGACTGACTTTGCATCCGCTGTGGTACCCACCGCCATCCTAATTGGGTAGTGGGTAAAATGCTTAGTGATGGTGGAAGGACTTCCACTGCCGGGCCAGCGGTGGCGGACCTTCCACCATCCTAATGACCCACTTAGTTCCCAAAAGTGCACTGTGCCATAATGAAGGTGTAGCATGTGTTTCATGCACCTTTTTAATGGTACTATGAAAAAGAATATACAAAACCTGCATTAAAGTAAAAGAGGTATAATAGGTGATTACTTTCAAACATTGAAATGCAAATGCAATTGTTAAATGAATAGATACAACTATAATGCTGTTAAAGAGAAAACTAAATTAGAAATAGTACAAAATGGAAAACAATTTTTAGAAAAAATTATATATGGCTCTAAATAAAATCTTTATACATAATAGATAATAATTATATGAAGCAACAAAAAAGATGTAATAATTGAAAGTCAACAAAACATAATTGTTATATGAAAATAAATGAGAATCAAATACATTGTTTCCCAAGTTTATATTGTCTATATCGGTATAGATAGCTACCACATTCTTAGATTGCCTATGAGTGACATTACTGTGGATTCAGTGTGAGTATGTGACATTCTACTTCTGTGTGTATGATACTCTAAGTAACACTTCCCCATTAGTAAATTAAACCAACAACTAGTATGTGTGTGCCTCTGAGTTTTCTATTATTGTATCCAGACATTTAACACAATAATCAACATACCCTATAAGAAGCAAGAATGCTTGGTTTGCCAAAGCATGTTAGCATTATCAGATAAAGGAGTAATTAAAAAGATTTAGAATTAAAAATGTTTCCATTTTGAACATATTAGACTGTGATCTAAACATTTCTAAGGTCTGTGGAAAGGAAGTGGTCTTCAGAATGCTTCAGTCACTCACATTCACCCCGTCACACCACTTTCCTCTGCAGTTTCTGACTCTTTAAGACATTTCCATTCTTTCTCTCCCCACATCTTTCTGGAATTCTCTTGATGATATCCCACATGTCCTCTCTTCCCTCTTCATCATTACCTTTACACATTGTCCTTATGCATGTACATACTGGTGTTGTCCCCTTCAGCATGCTTTTGCTCATAGACACATGCACTCACTCCTAATCATAACCAATTTTCTTTACCTTTGGAGCTGTCAATATTTCAACAGATATGCAGGTCCTGGACAGACTTTAAAAAAAGTTATTGCAATTACCACGTGTGTGATAACCACTCTGGCCCAGATTATTTTAAAGAAACGCATTTCCATTGCGTCACACAGGGTGGTGCAAGGGCAACGCAATCCTTAAGCCAAATTTACAACACCACGCAAGGCCACCTAGTGTGGTCATGCGTTGCTTGGTAAATCTGGAGTAATGCAAGGCTGCGCAAGTTGCTGCCTTACATTACTTTGTGCCAGGAAGGCGTTACATTGGTGGAGAGTGGGTGTTCCCTGGCATCCACCCATGTATTTTGGTGCATTCCCAGATTACCAGGACAGGTAAGCGCAAAGAAGATACATTTCTTTATTTCTCTTTGTTTTTTCCTCTATCAACACACATAAAAAGAGGAAGAGGAAAACACCTCTAAGGTATTCCTTCATGCATACAAACAATCCTACCTACAACTCAGGCAGCCTTGCATCATGGTGCAAGGGTGCATGCATAGGCATTAAGGAGAACACAGAGTGCCAGTTCAGATCAAGAGCAGGAATGTGCCATATGTTGGTAAATATTCCTGCTGTCTCCATTTGATCAAGAAGTTGTCTTGCTGTGTTGCGCTGATTCAAGTAATGATAAATCTGGCCCTCTGTGTGCTCTGCAGAGAGACCAAGGATTGGATGCATAGGTTGTATGAATACCAATATGACCCTCTCTGCAGGGTCACCCCAACCCATTTTGACTTTTATACCCACATTTTTGATACATTTGCCTTTGTTGGCTTTAGTACTCTGTGCACTTTACCACTAATAAGCAGTGCTGAAGTGCTAGTGCTCACTTCCCTAAACATGGTTTGATTGGCTTACACCTGAGTGGCAGTTTTTATTTACTTGCAAGTCCCTTATAGAGTGGTTTACCATATACCCTGTGCATGTACATTAAATGCTACCAGTATGCCAGCAGCACTTAGTGTACTCTCCACCTAAGTAGCACCTTAAAACATGTCACAGGCCTGCCACTGCATCCTGAATTCTGTTCTTAACTGCCATGTTGACTTGGCATTAAAAACCCTTGCCTAGCCTTAAACTCTCCTTTTATTACATATGTCACCCCTAAAATAGGCCCTAGATAGCCCATAGGGCAGAGTGCTGTGTAATTAAACGGTTGGACATGTACTTTTAAATTTAAATGTACTGGTAGGGAAAAACTCCTACATTCTTTTTTCACTTTTGTGGGGCCTACCCTTCCTACAGGATAACAATGTGTATCTATTATTACATTTAATGAATTGCCATTTCCAATTGGGAGAAGGTAGCAATATCTTGTTTGGTACATTTGAAGCTGTGTTGATACAACCTCTTTCATGGTACAGTCCGATAATGTTCCTCACAATTTTGAATATGCCTCTTTTGGAAAGTTTATATAAACTATAAACGTTCTAGGGGATTGAATGAATGTGTGCAGAAATTGCAATATACAAATTATTATTAGAAAATCGATTTTTCAAAACAATTTCTTACAATACATAATCAGGTACAAAAAAACTATTGTAGCTCAACATAATACACAAAAGAATACATTTAGAAATTAGAGTGTAAACAGAATGGTAAAGGGTCTCCAATTTAATTAAACAGTCAAGATGGAGCCAATAATATGTAACACTCCATTCGCAGTTTGCCAATACAGCATCAATGGCTTTTCGACCCTAACAATTTAAGGAGTCATCAGCAGGACAGAGATACGTTTTTTTTAGCAGAAAAAAACAAGAAATCTTCATGAAATAATAGTAGAGGCAGCTCAGGTAAATGAAAAGAAATGAATTGAAAAATAATAAATAAGCATATATATATAAAACTATAGCCATTTTACTGATAATGCAGAAAATTGTCAATGAAAATTAAACAATTCTGATATTAACGCCTTAACCGCGGCGCTTTTTCCGCCGTGGTGCGGGCGTTCTAAAAGGTGGACGGGGCTTCGCCGGCTGACGGCAGCAGTGGGAAGGGAGTGCTCCCGTCAGCCAACAGCCGACGGGAGCACGGAAGGTGTTAATTTATCTTTGCTTCCAAAACGAAAACTCATTTAAAAATGTCACTTAGAAAATTATGAGGAATGCACTAAGCTGACATTTCTATTGCCTGAATCCCTCCTAGACCTTTCCTTTACATAAAAATGGATGCTTTTATGAAAATGCTGATCTCTGCACAAGAGTATGCAATAGATTGACTTGCTTAGATACTGTCATAACTGTAGAATGTGCCCAATGTATTATTTTCTTCAGCTACATGTTCTTGATAAACTAAAACTAAATTTCCTTCAACGTCATACGTTCGTATAAAATTGAATAGCCAGTGTGTTTTAACAATGAACTTAACTGATAAGCAATTGACTCTAGCAAACACAACAAGATGATGGTTGGAGTACTGACACTTTCAAGCCACTTCTCCCCAATCAAGAGCTCTCGGTTGAATCAATCGATCTTTGGCTCACTATGCCACCCCAGTTTGAACCCACTCTTATGTAAATCAATCTAGACTCCGCTTCTCATGGAAACAGCCCAGTCTGAACTGCCAGGTCAAGTCCTCCCTGGACAGGAAAAAAGCATCCTGGGATTTGTTACGGGGATCACCCCATATCAGCCAGGCTATCTTAAATCCAGTGGCAGAGTGAGCAGGGAACCCATGTCTAGGCATACCCTTGGCCACTTAGGGAAAATGAAGCAAACATAACAAGATGATGGACGAAGTATAAGCGATTGACTGCCATTACCTAACAGGAGATCTACAAGTAAGTGTATCTGTCTTTTGCGTAGTTCATTGTTCCTCAGTGAAATATTTACCAAGTAATATAATGAACACTGCACTATTATTCCTATCTTTCTGGGGAACCAAGGCTACCTTGTCCCACTTGTACAAATGTTAACATGAGATGATACTTTTCTGAATCGTGAGCTTCGCATGTTTTCATGAGATAGAACGAACGAGACCGCTTACAGAGGAAGTATGTCTTCTTATTGGAGGAGAACCTTTGGGACTGAAACTTTGTAATAACATGTTTTTATGTCTTTTTTAATAAAGTGTGCTTCTAATTAGTCAGCGGCCATTTTTCAAGCGCGCCCATTATCCCTTGCATTGCATTGCAGCCACTTCTCCTTGCCCTTTGTGTGTTAGCTACTGCTGACGGTGATTACAGGTGTCCAACACTTTGTAGGTGGCAATGCCTTTACCCTTTTTCCTTGACAGGTGCAGCTACTGTTGTATCTGTTTTCCTATTTTCCTGATCGAGGTTCACTTATGTGCATTTGCTACTGAGACTGTATATTAATGCTTATGGAGCGATGAGACACAGCTGAATTTCAAGAACTACTCTTTATGTGAAGTTCGACTGACTTTAGATTTCGATTTTGATCCCCCTTTGATCTTGCTCTTTTCCAACAACTCTTTATTGGTTGTGAAAGGTTGGCTGTTACTGCCGTTGCTTTGCTTTATTGATGACTCTAACCATATTTTTATGATTTATGTAACCAGAATATTTGATTTACTAATTGAATAAAAAGACAAAAATAAATAATTTTGTTATAGTTGAAGATACCCTCTTAGTTTGTAGGTTGTCAGGTAGCTAGTCATGTAGATTATAAAATGTGATTTATTGTAGATTATATCTCTAGGTTACAGGTTATTAAGGAGATGCCCCACCAGGAGCAACGTCCTTACTGCTCAGCTCACTCTCTCTCACTGACACTCTTCCAGGTCAAGCACTCCTCAACATTCCATTACATCACACAAACACACTGGCTGAGCAGCAGAGAACTAAGGAACCATGGAGAGGATATAATATAATAACCTCGGGTTCCAACACATTTACTAATCGCTAAATGAGAAATAAAAGTTTTAAACATTTCATAAAACTCTCATTGACTGAGCCTAAATGTAATAGATGCCAATGACTGATTTGATTTGAACTGCTTTCCATTCATACACGGTGGTAAAGCTCTGTTGCCAACACAGAAGAAAAAAATACAGCATGGAGTTGGAGTCCATTCTTGTAAGTAACAGGTTGAACTTGTACTGGAGAGTATATTTGGACTCTTTCCATGATGTCAGTATTTGGTAGCAGAGTACAGTTCAACCCTTGAATGGAACCCTAAATAATTACAAAGTTGGATTAAAATGCTTGAATCCCGAAATCAAAATCCCAGAATCTGAAGATCTAACAAGGCGGTATTCAAAGTTGGTTGCTGTTTGGAGGTGTGAGTAATCATAGGGTGATGCATTGTTAATCATAATTGTGCTTTGGTTTTAGCGTGATAATGAACTGTGATTTAGTGATGTTGTTTGTTTAATGTAAAGAAGTTGAAGAGTTTCAGACTCATCATAGTCTAAGATCCCTGGATCTACATAAATAAGATAAAAGGATAATTTTCTTGTTTGCAGGTTTTGAAATACAGTGTGAGGTACAATCATTTCTACAGAGGTTAGAAATACTAACATGTATTGTTGCAATTGTTTAACATTGATTGATGTTAGCAGAATCTGATTGTGCAAAAAGAGGATGCTGCATTAATTCGAATTATTTTATGCTGGTCGAGATTTAATTTGTGTGTGTGGTTTTCATGAATGATTGGAATTCTGGTATGTCTTTAGTAAGAGCAAAGAAGAACTACGACGTGTATTGTATTTGTTGTGAATTTGTGAATGTTTGAGTAAGAACGAAGAACTTTTGCAAGGAGTGAAGTCATACGTCATATAGTTTGTGCTGTGATTGGTCGATTGCTGTACATTTGTGCTGGGATTGTTAGTGACATAGATGTGCCACACTGAGATTGGTCAGAAACTGAGTGAATATCATACAGAGATTTGTTTACTGGATTTTGGGTGATAGCTGCCACAGGACTGGTTAACACAAATTGACGTATCCGGAACTGAAGCAAAACATTGAATTGAAGTTTGCTTTGTGCTCTGAATTTAGTAATCATTAACAGTTTTAAAGAATTTAAGAGTTTGGTAAAGAGTGATGTTGCAATTCCAGTACGGAAAGGAAGGGGAAGAGGCGCCTCCTGCACACATTATGATTATAGAACATGGGTTATTTACATGTTTTGGCTTTGTCAATGGTGCAAGATCACCGGGAGAAAGGGTCCATTGAGTTTTCTAAAATATGGGACCTTAGAAACAAGAATTCATGAAAATTTGAAAGAAAGGGAAGCCATGTGAAATGAAGCCACTTGCTAGACCTGCACAATATGAGGCTTTAAATTTGTCGGAGAATGTTGCCCGAGAAGGACAAAGAGAGCAGTACGTAAATATGCAGATGCTTAATGGGATAAAGGACAGAATAGATGGAGGAAAGCTGTATTTGAGGAAACTAGACTGTATCTAGTCATCACAATAGAAATTTCAGACAAGGAAAATAAGAAAAAAGCATCGAGAAGAATGAAGAGAAGAAAGAAATAGAAGAAGAGACATTCAGGGAATGACATTTTGGAGTAAATGTTAGCCACAAGACCTCCAATGTATGTAGTACCCATTGAACAGGGAGAACCAACTGCTAGCACGAGTAGTACAGAGGCTTTGACACCTGTTGAGGTGAGTCCAGTACAGATTGAGAGACCTATGCAGGTACCTCAAACAGGTGCATCATTTGTGGCTCAACAACAAATAGCAGTTTCCACAGTGACCAGTATTGCATAGTGCAGTATCAGGATCACCAGTAAATATACAGCCTTTACCCAGCCCAGTTCCCAATGTCCTGCAAAACATAGATTTGATACCAGATACTCAAGGAGCAGTGGGGGGGCACACCAGTAACAGGATTTATCCATTCTTCACAGAACTCACAGATTGCTATGTGGAGACCACCAGCGACAATGCAAGCTTTTATTGATGGAGGGTCGCTGGTTTTCACAGCTCCTCTGACCCCCAGAGACATAAACGTAATTGAAGAGGGAATTACTTCAACCACAATTGGTAGGAGCAGCAGGGATTAGAAAGATAGATTGTAGCTCTTCGCAAGAGAAATAAGGTTCTAAAAGCGAAGGCCTTTGAACATTACAAAATTGAAGGTGGAATTGGAGGAGATAATAAGAGGACTGCTGAGTCATGGGGGTTGCTGAGTCACGGAGGCTTGTTGAGTCATGGAGGTGTTGAGTCGAGCTCTGGCATGGCCTGGGAAACACAGATAAGGAAAACACCACTACATACAGGAGCAGAGACTCAACGAAAGATGTCAGCTTTCCTTCCTCAGGGAGCATCTGGAGTAAAAGAGGGGATGAGCCCAGTGCAAGAGGCATGTGTTGAGCACCTCCTAGGAGCTCCCACCGACAGGCAGGTCTCCTAGATGGGATGCAAGTGAGTGGAATGCACCTAGAGCCCTGGGGTTCACCCTGAATAGTTCCCCCAATACTGCTGGAGTGCGGAAGACGGTGGGCAGTCCGATGGATCCTGACACTGAGTTGACAAGCTATGCTGCTCAAGTTCAAAATGTGTCATTGGATGACCTGTGTGATGTGAGAGCTGACCTTTATGAACCACCCTGATTTGAGACTTAAACATAGAGGTGAAAAGAAAAACTGAGATAAATAAACTAAGAGATATTGAGAAGCTGAAAGAAAATAACTGATCAATGAGAAGGAAATGTCCCATTAATCCTTTATTATTTGAATTTCATATTTTACAGAAAATCTACCTAGGTCCTAGTCTGAGGTAGAAGAGTAGGGGCAACAAAATAGAACAAACCGGAGTAGGTTTAAGGATTGTCTAATTAGAAACTGAAATGTTTCGTAACAAATTACTAACAAAGATCTGCTGAACCACTAAAGAAGCTGAACTACTGGATTATTACTGAAATTCAAGAAATACCTAGCTTGATTTGAGAGAAACGTGTTGCAATAGAAACAAGTATACATATATTATGTGTTTAATCTTTGTCATACCAGTTATTATGATTACTATAGGTTTAATAGGATTGTATTTGTCCCTGGTAGTAGATTATGGAAACACTAACACAACAAAGCCACATACATACCATAGTGATGAAGATCAACTGAGAGTTTCTTTTAATAGTTACAATAAGGATTATTTTTTTCCCAATGTTTATTGTAGATTAGTGCAAGAATGCACTCATGCTATGGATATACAGGATTGCTATGTTTATGCTCACTTACCAACATCTGCCTCAGATGAAGTTACCTATTACACATACTATGTCATTTCCTGTAGTATTTTACTTTCACGTGTGTATAGATGACAACATTTTGAATATTTTTATTCTAACTATGATTTCGTTGTTTTGAGAGTGCCTTTACTAGAAAGCATGAATTTACAAACTCAAGCAAAGGGAAGTGACACTGCTTGGTATTACTTATTTCCCTATAGACCCATAGGCATCGTTAAGGCATATAAAAATAATCTGACCTTCTTGATGGAACCCTTGGAGAAAGCTTACATTTTGGCATTAGAAGAAAGATACATGAACATGACACATACTAAGGATAAACATAGTGATGTTTTTTTAATTGTTTGGAGGAAAGAAAAAGATAAATTTAGAAAGAATATGATATACCCAACATTGAGGCTAGACAGTCAACATGAAGGGAAAATGTGTGTGTATAGAAGAAGAAACCCAGAGCGAACTAGACACGTAGGGATCTGTGATTCCTAGAGTTTATTTTATTAGTGGACAGAATTATTTTTTCCTACTACCTGCTGATTGGGAGGGTATTTGCTATTTATGTTTCTCAATTCCTAAAATTGACCATGTACAGAACTTAAATTCATAAAAAGACACCTGTACTTAGACATCAACGTAGTACTGACAATGGATCTTAATTAGTGGGAGACATATTTGGTTCAATCATTCCACTTGTAGGAGTTATATTAAATGGAGAAAAAATTATCGTCAGCTGTCGGCAAAATGACAAGAACTTCTGGAGCTTTGCTAGTAGTTAATACAGAGCTAATTGCTGTACAATATATGGTACTTCAGGGTCATTTTGCTTTATACATTTTACTTGCAGAAAAGGGCGTAGTCTGCAAGATTCTTAAATTAGCCCATTGCTGTTTACATATTCTGGTTGACAGTAAGGAGATTGAAGGTTTTCCAGAGAACATTTCAGACTTAAAACCTGAATTAGAAGAATTAGAGACACATAGCATTTTTTAACATTTTGGAAAGTGGGTTCAAACTATTGGAAATTGGTTTTCAACTGCAGGGAGAAGGATTCTAAAAGCTATATTAATACTATTAACACTTTCCGCGCGTCGGACGGCCCCCGGCAGTCCGACGTCAAGGTAGGCGTGTGCGGAGGACGGCCGGGGGCCGTCCGACGCACGGAAAGGGTTTGTACTATTTTTGTACTAAAAGAAGGGAAAGAGAATCACAAAAGAGATTTGCAAAGGATTTAGCTCTAAATTGTATTATAAATTATGATTATATGAAATCATTAAAATACAGAGGTCAAAAGAGAAAAAGACAAGATTCAACAGATGATGACAGTGCTCTTTAAAAATGATTTCATACGTGAAATAAGGGTAGTGCGATGGTTAAGGCAACCATCCGACGGGACTGATAACTCTATAATAATTCATCAATATTTATTTATTTATTTATTTACAGTTTTCTATAGCGCGGACATGACCCATGGGTATCAGAGCGCTTAACATCATATGGTATGGGTTACAAACACAATGTATATAAAGCAATAAGATCGTACAGACTTAATAATGCCTTTTTAGACCTAGTATCTAAAAGGCTGCTATATGGGAAAACAATAACGGGACGGTATTAATTAAGACTTAAGTTACAATGTTCTGAGGTAGTATTACTTTGAGGTTCAGTCAAATCCTATTCCCATCTTAGGTATACGGTCATACAATCAGTGACAAGTCTTCGGTAGCGTTTGTCTTGTTATGGGAGGAACTTGCTCATAAGAAAGTTCTTGATTTCTTTCTTGAATGTTATAGTGTTTGTAATTTTTCTGATGTTTGCAGGAAGGGAGTTCCATATCCTGGGAGCTACGCCTGAGAATGTCCTCTCATATGTTTTTTCTTCTCAATGATAGGTGGTTTCAGGAGTAGATAATTGGCACTCCTGACAAGTCTTTTTCTTCCTGAGATTTCTATTTTGTGGGCTAGATATTTAGGTGTGTTGTGATGAATCGCTTTATGGGTGATACATGCCATTTTCATCTGTACTAATACTGTTGTTAATTTGTCCTGGGCTTCAATATGAAACTGCATATGAAAATGTCACATAGAAAATGGTACAGAATGCACTCCTCTGACATTCCTATTGCCAGAACTTTAGTTAGGCATTTCCTTTCTACAAAATAGATGCTTTTACAAAAATGCAGAACTCTGCACAAGGGAATTTATTAGATTGCCCTTAAAGTGTAATGCTTAGATACTGCCATAACTGTAGAATTTGCTGAGTTTATAAAATGTATTATTTTTTCAGCTACATTTTCTTGATAAGCTAGAACTGAACTACCTTCCTTGTCATATGTTCATTTTTAACAAAAACGTATTCTTATTAGCGATTGACTGCCATTACACAACAGGAGATCTACAAGCATTGTATTGCAGTCTGTTCTCCTTGCCCTTTTGCTGTGAGCTACTGCTGATTTCTGTTGCTTGACAATTTTTGGGTGACAATTACTTTACCCTTTTGCCCTGACGGATGCAGCTACTGATCGAGATTTACTTATGTGCAATTGCTACTGTGACTGTATACTAATGTTTATGGAGAGATGAGACTCGGTTGAATTTCAAGAGCTACTCTTTATGAGGAGTTTGACTGACTTTCGACTTCAATTTTGCTTCTTTGATCTTGTTCTTTTCCAAGAACTCTTTATGGGTTCTGCTAGGTTAAGTTCCTTTCAGGGCCGGACTGGCTACCGTGCGTTTTGGTGTGAGACCAAGCTGGGGGCTGATTTCGTTGACGGGGACCTACGTGTGGTTAAGCCATTCATTTTGCTTTGTTTATTTAGAAGCACACACAGGTCCCCATCAACAAAATCAGCCTCCACCACAGTGAAATCAGCCCCAGCTTGGCAGCACACCAAAACACCCAGTAGCCAGTCCGGCCCTGGTTCTTTTTTCCCTTTAGATAGAATAGGGAGTCATTTTTTTATGGAACTTACTATTATTTTGCTAAATTGATGACTCTAACCATATTTTTATGATTTCTGTACCAAAATATTCGATTGAATAGAAAGACAAAGAAAAAGACTTTACTAATCTCTTAATGAGAAATAAAGGTTATAAAAAAAGTCCTAAAGCTCTCATCATTGACTGAACTCATATGTAATTGATATCAATGATTAATTTGATTTAGGCCGGTTTCTAACAAAAAAAAAATTAATGGTGGATGTATTGCGACATGAGTTTCTTCAGGGTATGTAGGGGGGAGGGTGTTGAGGGGTGAATTGGAAATTAATATGGGGCCATATTTGACAGAAATGGAGAATGTGGTACATATTGGCCGCTAAGAATGCCAGCGATGCTGCGCTGGAGTTTGCAAACTCTATCTCCAGAGCAGTAGATCATCTGGCTCCTGCCTCCTACCGCTATTCAGCGAGGTGGAAACCATCTGCTCCTTGGTTTACTGAGACTCTTAGGCTCCTAAGGCAGAGCTGTAGGAGGCAGGAGAGGGTATGCCGGACAACCTGGAACCCTACAGATTGAGAAAAGCACAAGCTTTTGCTGGTAGATTATAAGAAAAGGGTCACTAATGAAAAACAGGCTTATTTTTCTAAGCTTACAACGTCCCTCACTTCCTCTAGGGATCTATTTAAAATCGTTGACTCTTTGTGCTCCCTACAAACTCCTGATCCCATCACAGGCTCCCAAGAGCTGTGCGACAGGATCGCGCAGTTCTTCCATATTAAAATTGTGGATATTTACTCCACTCTTGAAACTCAGAGAGCCCAAATGAGCCCTCTCCCTCTCCCGATTCTCCCCTCCGATTTCCCACCCCTTACCCTGGAGCAATTAGATTCTCTCCTTAATAGAATTAAATCAGGCTCGCCACTGGATCCCTGCCTTTTGAAGATCCTGAAAGAATGTAAGGAAACTTTGCTGCCCCCTATTTTGGAGGTAATGAACTGTGCCATGAGTCAGGGCATTTTCCCTGCTGTCTGGAAGAAGGCTATAGTCAAGCCGCTGCTTAAAAAACCGACTCTGGATCCTGAAGTCCTTAAAAACGTTCGCCCTATTTCACTGCTGCCTGCTCCAGCTAAAATGCTTGAATGCCATCTTAATCAGCACTTGACTTCCTTTCTTGAGGTCTCTGGGTTTTTGGACCAATCCCAGCACGGTTTCAGAAAGTTTCACAGTACCGAGTCGGCTCTCACGGTAGTGGTTGACAATATCAGATCTAGGGTTGACCGAGGCCAGACTATTTTGCTGGTCTCGCTCGACCTGACTGCAGCTTTTGACACCCTATCTCCTCTGACCTTAACAACTCGGCTAAAGGAGATAGGGGTGGAGGGCCCAGCACTGAGCCTCCTGTCCTCTTTCCTCAGCCAAAGAGAGCAGAGGGTCAAGCTAGGAGAGTTCCTCTCCCCTGCTAAGCCTGTGCATTGTGGGGTCCCACAGGGGTCGGCATTGAGTCCGACCCTCTTTAACATCTATGTGGCCCCACTTGCCAGGTTAGTAAGATCGCACGGGATGGAGGTGGTGTCATACGCCGATGACACGCAGATCATGGTGTCCCTCTCCCACTTGGTGAGCACCTCCGCGTTTTGCTTCAGGAACTGCATGCAGGCAGTCTCCGAATGGATGATTCTAAATTCACTGAAGCTGTACGGAGAGAAAACAGAGGTCCTGATCTTCGGTAAAGACCAAAACATATGGTCCAGTGACTGGTGGCCCTCCTCTTTGGGAGTATGTCCTGTGCCTGTAAAATCAGCCCGTAATCTGGGCGTGATCATTGATACGTCACTGGCTATGACGCAGCAGGTCAATCGAACTGTGTCCACTTGTTGGGGAGTCATTAAGACTCTTAGGAAAATAGCCCACTATCTCTCCCCCCAAGCCCGTAAGCAGACCGTGGTGGCTCTTGTGTCATCACGGCTGGATTATTGTAACGCTCTGTATGCAGAAACCAACAAGAGCCTGATTTTACGCCTTCAGACCGTTCAGAACGTGGCTGCCAAATTTGTCCTGGGTGTTCCTAACAGCTCCTCTGCTACTCTAGCCAGGAAGAGTCTGCATTGGCTCCCGATCCATCTTAGGATCACTTTTAAAATTCTATGCCTGGTCTTCAGTGCTCTATCAGGTGGAGGTTCAGAAGCCATTGGCTCCCTTCTTGTCCCCTACACCCCCAGCAGAAGCCTTTGTTCTGCCTCTAAAAATCTCTTATTTGTCCCTCGAACAAATAGAGTCAGATGGGGTGGAAGGGCCTTCTCTTCTATTGCCCCTAAATTGTGGAATGCCCTCCCCTCCGAGTTAAAAGCACAACTTTCTATGGCCCTTTTTAAGAAGGCATTAAAAACGCGGCTCTTCATCGAGGCCTATCAGTAGCATGCTCTCTGACTCTGGACAATGTTTGGTTAGGCGCCTTGACGCCCGTTGGGCAAAGTTTGCGCGTTATAAATTATGTTTCATTCATTCATATCTCTTTTGATTGTGTAATGACCGTATAAAATTCAATACAATATGTTTCCGGAAAAAAAATGAGTTTCTTCAGGGCTGCAAGCATGTTGAAGAAACATATATAAATGCATAAAAGCTCATTATTATTATTATAAAATTTTTATAGAGCGCGTAGTCACCCGTGAGTATCCCAGCGCTAAGATCCATACATCTGAAGGTCAGAGGGGCAAGGAAAGGGGAATAAAATTAGGGAAACAGGTGCGTTTTCAGCCGCTTCCTGAATCGAAGATAGTCTGGATTTGATCTAAGGTCGCGGGGAAGTGCGTTCCAGAGACGGACAGTGTGGACAGAGAAGCGCCTTCCACCAGTACGTGCCTTCTTGACTCTAGGGATGGTGATAAGATGTTCCTGATCGGATCGTAAGGATCTTGGAGCTTTGTAAGGTCTGATGAATTTCCTTAAAATGAGAGGACCTTTGTCTTGTAAAAGTCTATGAGCCAGACTTAGGGCCTTGAACTTCACTCGCTCTCTCACTGGGAGCCAGTGGAGGAGCTTCAGAGCTGGTTTGGCCGAAGCTCTGGCAGGGGTATTGGTGAGGATCCGAGCCGCGGAATTCTGGATCCTTTGTAATTTGTCCAAGGTTGCCTCAGGAGCGCCTAGGTAGATGGTATTACTGTAATCCAACCTTGATAAAATAAGGCCTTGGATTAACAGTTTTTGGGAGGTCGACGGAAGTAAAGGGAGAATCTTCCTGATCGACTTAAGAAGTCCAAAGATAATTATCGCTATTGCTTGGTAATATGCCCCAATATTTTAGAAAACACTATCTTGCTTCAAGATAGAGAATGGCACGATTATAAGAAACCCTTTAAAAATATACTTCCTGTATCCAAGATCATGACGCAAACAATACCATAAAAACCAATACAAAACATTTCATGCACCTAAAATCTATAGACAGCGCATAACATTCACAGTTTGGTTTTCCCAGTTTTTTAAATGTTTTATTCATTCCTTTTTCACACATAGAAAATACAAAACAGCTTCTTTTCAGTAGAATGATACTGAGAAATCAACATTATCAGTTCAGTAGTCATTGTAGAAGTCCCTCTGGACACACAGGAACTTAAGGAATGAAAGAAGTAGAAAATGGAAAGAGAAAAGAGAAAAGAGGGAAAAATACAATAGGAGACCTAGTCCGACATCTCATTAAAAGTGTGTACTAAAATATTGTAAATATTTGTTGAAATAGAATGACAGATAATCCTTATCATCCAGGAATATAAAAGCAAGGGTCACCAGTTCCAGCACACCTTAACAATACTCAATTGTTCGGGCATCCTTTGCCGCTCTAAAAAAAAATTCAAGGACCTCATAAGCAACACAATTTGTTACTCCTAGTACCGTGCCAACAACCACCACCGGGGACGAATCACTGACAATATTGAGTAAACTGTAAAATCAAGTGCAGAACACCACTAGTTTGTGAAAAAGATGTGATCAAAAAAGCTTTCAAAATAATACCAATAGTCCAGTTGTGCTAGCCGGGAATTCCGTTATTAAATGTGAAGTACTTAGCAAACGGAAAGACTGATGGTCATCAACATTTCACACATTGGTCCCTTTTAACACCCTACTGCAGCCAATGGCAAAGAAACATTGAGTATTCCTTGTTAATGAAGTTTCTCCACATAAAAAAACATATGGTCGCAGGCTTTCTGACCACATCGTAACATGCCGGTCGGATTCCTATCTTGACGTGCCTACCACAAGGTGCAGGGATGAACTGCACCTTCTCTATTACAATGGGAGCATGTATTCCGGCACGTGTTCGCCCAGAATATATGTTCTCATTGTAAAGTATAGGAATTTGTTCAGTTGCATCCTAATGAGTTGGTCGGGACCAGCAACCAGTTGCCTTGGGTCCTATGACTGAGACGATGTCGGGCGGAGGAAACTCTGCCTGACATTGTAATAGGCCCCTTGGTACAAATGTTGTTTGTATCTTCATACACAGGGCAACAGGGCCATCTACATATCCATAACATCATTAATTGATACGTACATTGCAAGGCTGCTTCCTATTATAAATAAAGAGCATCCCATAAGATTAGCAGAGGAGGCACTTCAGCTGACACCAAGGTTCCCTGCATGTTGAGACTTCACCACACAGTGGTCTGACATCTCGTAAGGAGTGTCCAGTTTGTGACCAAGAGAGGGTCCTTCATTCTCTCCCACAAGTTAATGGGGTTGGATCATCCCTTGGTCCCTTGGGGAGATTCTTGGCTCTACACCTACACACACTCTGTGTAACTATAGAGTAGGGTTTGCATAGTAGGAGTACGCTTGATTACTGCCTTGTTTGTATGCAAACATATATACACTGTTTTAGCACCATGGTAGAGCTGTACCTACCATTTACACTTTTAGTGTTTGTAATCACTTTCATCTGCTTCTGTCTACTGGTTATCACAGCTCATGTATTCTATATAAGAATAACGTTGGTTCAATAAAAATTTTGAAAACGTCCCACTTTGTGTTCTGTATATTTCTCTGAGCACAAGTAAGCACAAGTGCCTGAGTGAAAAGTTCTGATCTGGTTCCATGATCCCTTAGGGGTAAGGGCTTTCATATTCAGGGATTGCCAGAAACCATTTGCTCCCTGGTAAGGTTAGGGAAGTTTATGGTGGTACTGTGAGCTAGCTGGTCTCTAGGCCAACAGATCATGTGGGGTGCCCGGAATCAGTTTATGTACCTCACCCAAAGTTTATGAGGGCCAACAAACGTGCAGGTCCTACAGATTAGTGGGCTCTACACAACAACAATAACCCAATTTCTCACAGTGAGAAACCCATTTTGATGAACACCAACCCAGAACAGGAACTCACTCAGATGCCTAAAATCAACTTGGTTGACAGAATGTTGTCTATCTTGCTTGAAAAACTACTGAAACACAAAATCTGCAAAAACTAAATAATCTATCAGAAAAGTAAGATGAAATATAGATCTGAAATGTATAGATAGAGTGTATTGCTACCATGGATTACCTTAAGAATGGTAGTAATTATTGAGAAATCGATCATCAATCCTCTGGAACTTCATCTTCCTGTAACATAGTGTCAGCCATGCTGCTTTTACCATAGAGTAGTCTGGCCTCAGTGCACAATGAATTGTTACTAAGAGACAGCTGCACTGTTGCCTATACTTCAACAGCCGGCCCAGCAACCTATGACACTCCAAGTGGCAATACATGATGGAATGGTCACAGTGAGACACAGAATCTGTGACTTCAACTATGAATAATTGATTTGAGATGGGGATGTGGGGTACTTTGTGGAAAAAAATTATTCAAAGTACAGAGAAAGATGTTGGTCACTCAACACTTTGAATCATTTCTTTCACACATTGGAGTTGAGGGCTGTGAGTCCAACACTGGACATAAATTACTGGATGATCCTGGGGCCTGATGGGACAACAGGAAAAAACACACATTATTTCATATGGTTGGGCACTGAATGGATTAAGAGAACCTGGGCTCATCCCTCACAGTTATGGGCAGCATACACAGAAGTAACCTGGAATTTGTGAGGCTAGATCCACAGCACCTCATATACAGGAACTTTTATTCGTAATGTATGATAAAGCTTTCTAACGTGGTGATATGGACATTAACAATAACATTTGTGGGGGGCATGGCCAACCACCGAGAAGAAAGGCCGTACCATGAGTCGGCTCAGTTCGAGCTCACCCGTTCTTGAGCTCATCCAACCAAATATCCGTGAACCCCATATTCATGCCTGAGACCCCTGACAGAGCATGTTGAGCTGAGAGGCGAGGGGTGAATTGAGCACTCTGACCCCGGCACCTGCATAAAAGATCGGCCTCCGGCGACGAGCCGACTGAAGGGCCGGAGACCAGCGCTTAACTGCAGAGTCCAGATCCGGGGAGCAGAGTGTCGGTGCCTGACTTCAGCCCGGCCTGGAGGCTGCAGTGAAACCGGTAAGGGACGTACCTGTAGAGAGAGAGGCTCCAGGCGCAACCAGCTGCAAGGCAGCCTCGTGGAATTGAAAGTGAGGCTGCTGCGCTGAAGGCTGCTGAATAAGCAGAGAGACGGAGGGAGGCACCAGTCCCGGTTGCACTTGCCCCCAGATGCTGCAGGATGTAAAACAGCGTAAGGCAGGAACCAGTTGTGCCCCACCAAAAGTAATCCCTGAGGCGACATGAGCCTAAATCAACAGCTGGGCTTTGTAAGCACCCCAGGAGACATTGTGGGCCAGCCAGGCAGTCCGAAGTTGCTGGAGGGCCGACACGCTGGGTGCCGACCGAGCTCGGAGACTCGGTTAGGGACGTTTGATAGCAGGCATCAATTGCCACTGAAAGTGGACACTGGTGAGCAGGCACCTCGAAGCTTGATGTGTATGGGTCTGCTATTATAATGGGACACTTGCTTGAGACCAAGTACAAGCTGCACAGAAGGGTTGTATCAACCTCCATACCTGAAAGGGAGGATAGTGCAGGTATAAATCAGAGGCCTCACTTGTCCTGAACCACGCCATCCACTAGTGGGCCCGAGGAGTAACCTGGTGCTCTGAAGAAGAAGTCAGGCCACAAACAGACACTCAGTGTTAACAAGGGGCTTGCAACCCAGAGAACTGCTGGCACTACACTAAGGGCAGAACCGCGTATGGAGTACTATTCGACCAACAAAAGGGGCATATAACAAGAGGCGGCAGCCAAGACAGGTGTTTATTTTGTCCTAGTGATGGCAGGAGGTCGGTACGCTAAGGACTCGATGCAGGCCAAACTAGAGAAATGTACATGGAATAAGGGTGCTGGTCCCAGAGATAAGGAAACAGAAGACCTGCCTGAGAAACAGCAGGAAGTTGATGGGCACAGGAACCGGCCGTTCAGGACTTACTAACGGCCATCACGACAGTGAGAACGCCACTGGAGTCCAGGATTGACTCTGTGTCCTCAGAGGTCTCCTTAATAAGAGAGGACATACGCTCTATGAACACTAGACTCAAAGTTGTCGAGTCGATGGCCGGCTCCCTCGTCAAAGACGCGACCACCCTCCAGAAGAGGTTGGATGATTTCCAAGACAAGTGAACGGATGGAGGTGCAGCTGGACGAATACGAAGGGCACTCGTGGCGCAACAATGTGCGAATACCAGGAGTTCTGGAGCACGCGGAGGAGCAAGCGGCGGATTTGTTTATGGAGGAGCAAGTCACAACTTACATGAAACCTCAGAGACTCTCAAGATTCTTCACGGTAGAAAGGGCGCACAGAGTGCCCAGGGGCAAACCGAAACCAGATGCCCCTCTGAAACCTATAGTGGCAAGAATTTTCAACTATAGAGATAGGGATATTATTCTACTAACCGCTCGCACAACACCGCCAATTGAATTCCAGAACAGTAGTGTGACTTTCTTCCTGGACTTTTCTCTCAGGGTGCAATGTCAGAGGCGCAGCTTCCTGGAAATAAAAAAAGTACTGCATAACAAGAGTATTAAATATGCTCTGCTCTTTCCAGCCACATTACGACAGGATTCAGAGGGGAAAACCCTGGTTCTTTGTTATCCCTGAAGAGGCGTGGGAGTGGCTAGATGGCTGGCGACTGGCCGGGAGGAAGGGTCACCAAAGCCAGCAGAATAGTCAAGAGCGCCTTCCAGAGGAGCGGGGAGGAGGATCCCCACCGAGAGGCCACGAGACAGCCGAGGGCGGCAAGTGAAATGAAATGAAAAATTATAATTATATAGCGCTCAAACTACCCGGAGGCCTCGCAGCGCTTTAGACTGATTACTGTGGCGAGCTACCGGGAGGATTAAGACGCTTTTGCATACAGATGAGTTTTCCAAGTGAGATCTGGTCTATATGTACAATGGTAATTGAGGAGGGCCCCTAGACATTCTCTCACTGGGCCCAGTGATGTCTTGGCCAGCCATTCAAGAAACAAGCAAGGGCGAGGCACGAACTAGTTAATTCTGTATATGGTGCGGGACTTAATAGTTTTAGTCAATGAAGTAATTGATGGGAGCGTTGTAATATCGATTCAGTAATTCACTGAAGAGATGGTGAAAAGGTGTAAGGTTGGGCACATGCAGCTTAACTTCAGGTGTGGGCGATAGGCACTCTGCAGGTTTGGGGTGGCGGGAGGTTCCAATACCGCCATGCACGGAGGGGGGACAAGTTAACTACAATATGGGGGGTGAGACTCTGGTCACCAAGAATTTCTGAGACATTTTATTAACAAAAATACTCAAAATGAAAAACTCACTGGTGACTGGAAGGGAAGGATGGGTAGTTCAGTTCAGGAACAGTTTGGACAATATTGACAGCAGACAGGACAGTAGTGACAAACCCAAAAGTATGTTTAACAAGATGACACTGGGATATGGCAGGACAGAGTGGGCAACGGGCATAGAACCGAACACTGGGACTTATATGCAACTTACTACCAGAACACAGATTGACACTCTAGGCGAGTATGGGTTCTGCAGCTAAACCAGGACTCAAATTGCTGTCCTGGAATGTAAATGGGCTGGAGGATAAGATAAAGAGGGGAATAGTACTCCAATACATAAAACGACACGCCGCAGATGTAATTCTACTATAAGAGACGCATTTACTAGGAAACGCATGAAACGCAATGTCGAGACAGGAGTTCAAATAAAAAAAATGTAAATGTAAATGTAGTATACTTGTAAAGCGCACAGCTGCCCCAGCAACGGGGCGTCCCGGCGCTGTATAACTCTGGGGAACCCGTCCTGGCTTTCCCTGTGGGAAGGTCCCTTGCTGGGAGTCCCCAAGGTGGAGCCAGGCATCCCCGGAATTGGTGGGGCCGTTGTGGAGATTAGGCAAGCTAATGCCCAGAGTTGCCGAGTGGAACCCCTGATTAGAGTAAGCACCGAAGCGAGAATTATCGAGTCCGCTGACCATGGTCCACGACCCTGCCGCGTCGGGAATTGAACCCTGGTCCCGGGCTGACTTCTGCTCTCAGGCCTGCTGCCTCTAACCAGTGAGCCACACTACTCCACAAACCTTAGTGGCGCATTTGGCTCAGGATCAAGGGGGGTGGGAATAATGATGAGGAAAACGTTCTGAATGACGATAGATCGCACATGGACAGACAACCTGGGTAGATTTATGGCGATCTGGGAAGGGCGCAAGTTGAACTTAGTTTCAGCGTATATGCTGCCGGGTCTCCAAACCTCGGCGTTCAGGGACCTTTGTGATCTCCTTCTCAGCTTGCCGGAGGGAAGACTAGGGATTGGGGCAATTTTAATTTGATTGTCTCTGATTCCTTGGATCGATGGCCCCAGAAAAACTTGCCACCCTCTCATACGCAAATTTACAGCTTTCTGGGAGCAATGGGTCTAGTAGACCCGTGGAGGATGCTCCATCCAATGGAACAACAGTATACCTTCCACTCAGGGGCTCATCGCAGCATGTCCAGAATAGATTATAGTGTAACAACGGCGAGGCAAATGAATGGTATAACAGAGGTTAATCACCTAGCTGGGGTGTTTCAGACCACTCGCCCATCTGTTGCCGGTTAGAGATGGGAAAGCCCATAACTTGTAGAACGGTTCCGATCAATCCATGGTATCCTAAGATCCCCCATGTACGAGAGAAAATTGTATGTGACACTGAATTACATTTCCAGGAGAATGGGGGCTTAGTAGATTCAGCTGTGACATTGTGGGAGGTTTACAAGGTTGTAATTCGGGGCGCGCCCATAGCCCAAATTGCGGGGTCCAAGAAAGATAAGAAGGCTGACGTTTTTTGCTTAGAAGCAGAAATACTAGAGCTGGAAAAAAACCTTCATGATGACAACTCTGAGGAGGTACAGCAGGCATTACAGCTGAAGCTAAAATAGTACGCAGACTTGGCCAACGATGCGGCCAGGACGCACCACAGGGCAAAGCTTAGCAGAATCTATGATGTAGAGGACAAGGCAGGGAAACTGCTGGCCTGGCTGGATCGGAGGGACCAAGCAAATAGAGTAGTGGTAGAACTGGAGATAGAGTCTGATAGGCGGCTTACCGAACCGCAGAAGATTGAAGACGCATTAGGGCACTATTATCAAACCATATATGTGTCTCAGATACCCTACACGGAAGAGGAGGCATACTCCTTTTTGGATGACGTAGCGCTACCTTTGCTCACTGAAGAAGAGCGATCAGATCTGGTACAGGAGATGACCAGCATAGAGGTAGAAAAGGTCATACAGGACTTGCTTACAGGTAAAGCAACAGGGTCTAATGTACTGCCCATTGAACTATATAAGTTAGCCCTGAGTAAAACAGCACCTTACCTCAGTACTACGTTTCAGGAGAGTAGGGAGTTGGGCTTGCTTCCCATTGGTCAGAGGTTGGTAACGATAGTGGTCATCCACAAGGAGGGGAAGCCGAAAAACAAGTGCTCCTCGTATAGACCAATATCGTTGCTCAATGCGGAAGGCAAGATAGTGGCGAAAGTATTGGCCGCTCGCTTACTAAGGGTAATCACAAAACTAGTCCACCCAGACCAATTGGACTTTATGCCAGCCAGAAACACTTCCCTTAATTTACGTGGTCTACGGAGTACTAAGCGGAGCCAATACAATTAGGGAGGATGCGGTGGTGGTATCTCCTGATGTGGCCATGACATTTGATACAGTCGAAGGGCGCTACATGTCTGCAGTGTTGAGGAAACTGGGGTTTGGCCAGGAGTTTACCAGGTGGGTCCAACTCCTATATAGAGACCTGCTGGCCCAAAAAGTGGCCAATAATAGGAAATCCTGTACTTTTACACTGAGTAGAGGCACCAGACAGGGTTGCCCCCTCTCCCCTCTGCTCTTTGCACTTATACTCGAACTGCTTCCAATATGGATACGGAAGGACCCCGTAATTAGGGGCCTCAGGTGCGCGGAGGACTGGGAAGACCATATTTCCCTGTACGCTGATGTAATTTTACCAAACTTAGCTTCACCAGCGGCCTCTTTGAATAGACTACTACATATTGTCATTGTATTCGTCAAGTTTGCTGGCTATAAAATTAATTGCGCTCAGTCAGTCATCTATGTTCTAAGTAAACCGGGACGTAGTTCGTGAATTAGCGCTACACGTAGCTACGTGAAGTGCACTTCGCAGTACGTGAGCTACGCGTAGCACTACGTGAACTGCGTAGTGCACTGTTCTATGATTGCACAGTGCTGGATGCTTGTCCGCACTGTGCAAACATTGAAAACGGCATCTTGCACAGTGTGAGCTGTCTTTCACTGCCGCTTGAGTAGATTTTTACTTGAGCCGCAGCTTTCTCAACGCGGACTGGTAGTTTCTCATCACGAGCGGTCGCAAGCATAAGCCACCACTCACAATGAGAAACCTGACCTCCCCACTTTGAGAAACTCCTAGGGAGGTTTATTTTCGACGCTCACAATCGCCAACTTGATGTTGCTGATCGCGAACGAGGAAAAAGTCTCACTGGGATGTCATTTTGCTTGCTCGCTATCTCCAACTTGATGTTGAGGACCACAAGCAAGCAAAAAAGGACCGCTGCACTACGCTATGCTACACGTGTTTGCACTGTGCTACGTGCAATTCATGTAGTGCGAAGTAGCGCAAACTTCGCAAACTATGCGAGAGTAGCTTAGTGCTTTGCCCAGGCTTAGTTCTAAGTAGGGTGCTGCTGTCACTGCCTAAGGGCTTTACTACAGCAGAAGTGAAGGAAGATTTCAAATACTTGGGGATCCGGGTCTCAAAAGACCCGACCCATTTCTATGACCACAATGTCCTGCCTCCATTACAGCGACTTAGGAGCGACATCCTACATTGGAGGTCACTCCCTCTGTCCCTACTGGGATGCGCAGCCCTATTTATAATGATGTCCCTCCCTAGGTTCTTGTATGTCCTACAAAATACACTGAATCTCATTGGATCAGACTACTTCACAGATAAAATTAGTGCCCTGAGGAAACTCTTGTGGGACGGAAAGCTTCCAAGGATCGCCACTCAGAAGTTAACACTAGCGTCGTATGACAATGAAATTGGTCTCCCAGACATTAAAAGATACTACAGAGTGACATAACTTGTCGCAATAAATCAGTACATGTACAGGACACGAGGGGCCCCTGGATTCCACATGGATAGGTGGCTCCTTCCGGGGGAAAGCTTTGCAGGGACATTATATTCAAAGCAAACCCAGCTAAGTTGAAATTGACAGGACTCACAAGGCTCACAGTCCAAGTGTGGCTGGCAGCTACAAAGAACTTGGGATGGGAGGGCAGGATCAAGCAGGCAACACCACTATGGAACTTGGACCATCTCGGCAGGCTGAGATGAACCCTAGAATTTGACTGTTGGAATTTAATAGGTATCTCGTGGGTGGGAGACTTATGGAAGGGGGGTGAAGTGGTTCCCTTCGCTCAGCTGCAACTTGAGTATGAACTGGCTTACACTGAACAATCCAGGTATTTGCAGATCCAACATGCTCTGCTAGTGGTGATAGAAAAGGGGAAGACACCACCAGAATTCTCCCCACTTGAATGCAGGGTTTTGGATGGAGATCTCCCAGAAAAAGCCTTATCGCTAATATATAAAAAAAGTAATAAATAACATGACGGACCCACTACTCCGACTTCAAATAAAATGGAACAATGATGTTTCTGGACTAGACAATGAGGAGTGGCTCGAGGCCCTGGCCTCTCTCAGAGAAGTTGCCATTTCTTCAAGGCTTTGACTAGTGCAGTTGAAGATACTTCATAGAATTTACCTTGCTGAGCCAATGATGGTAAAAATGGGATACAACACCGAGGCCAGGTGCTTTCAGAAATGTGGACAGGAGGGCACTTTTATACACATACTCTGGGAGTGTATAGTTATCCAGAGATACTGGTCAGCAGTAGTGGGGTGCATGGAAAGAGTCATAGGGCACAGAATTGACGGTAATATTAAGTTAAGCCTCCTGAATATCTGGGGCCCAACAGACTTGACCGCAAAAGAAGAATATGGGTGACTCAGGGGCTGATGATTGCTAAAAGACATATAACCAGAAAATGGAAGTCAATGGATCCACCGATGTTGTCTGAGTGGGGGAAAGACATGGACTGGTGTATGGTAACAGAGAAAGCAATATATGAATCTAGGGGGTGCCCTGCTAAATGGATGCACGTTTAGGACAAATGGAATGAGTATAGGGGAGGAATATGAGTTCCCCCAGAACTAAGAAGTAGAGATGATCCAGTGCACCTATTGCAAGTGGGTCGAGGATAATTTAGAAATACCTAACGTGTTTGCGGGCTCGTTGTCCACCACGTGCCAATATAATATTGCAACTGTGCATTCTGTATGATGTTCGGATTGTTCAATGTTGTCCTTAATACAAAGTTATATTAAAACAAACATTATCATTTGTTCTACTAACCAGGTATGCATTGTAGTTGGCAGAGTAGAGTAGAAATGAAACAAGCACTATACCCAGATTTGTAGATGAACAAGTAAGCTTGGTTTTAAGGCTTCTTCTAAGAGATCACCTTAAAAGACATCACTTTACATTCTCACATGACTTTATACAGCAGCTTTTTCCAGAGTGAGTGCAATTGTAATGGAAAACAATGTCCACTACCCTAGATCTTTTGATGAGTGGCACAGGGAGAAAAGTCTTAGTATTACATCTTAGTGGATGCTAGGGTTGAAATCTATTTTTCAGATAATCAGACACATTCCTATGTATGTCATCCTGCGTGTTAGCAAATCATACACTTGGCTTGGTTCTCAAGGAGATAGGTGAGGTTATCTTAGCACACAACATTCATGTACAAGTACATGAAAGAATGAGCTTGGTGTATGTCTACATTTCACCTAAAAAACAGCATTGCTTAACAACTCACCTCCTAAATAAATATAACTGGTGTTGAAATGAATATGGACCACATTGAAATGAAGATGACTTGTATTGAAATGGATATGACACCCTTTAAAACGACTATAGCACATGAACATTAATATATGACGCGTTGAATTGAATAAAAGCCACGTTGAAACACATATGACATGTTCACATGAATATGACATTAAATGAAATGATTACCACAGGTGTTAAAATGATTGTGACCTACACTAAAATTTATGTGACATGCATTGAAAGCAATATGGACTGCATTAAGAGGAAAATGAGACACCTTATTATTAGTACGGCATGTGTTAACATATGAGATACATTGAAATTATATGAACTATGAAATATTTTAAATAAATATGACCATTGCTAAAATCAATATGATCTATGGTTAAATAAGTATGACATATTTTGTAATGAAGATGACATACATGCAATTGATTGTGATATGGATTGAAAGGAATATACCCTGTCTTCAAAGAAATATTACATTCAATAAAACAAATATGGCTTATGCTGATGTGAATATGACACGCAGCGAAATAAATGTGCATTCTTTGAAAGTAATAGTACCTGATTTAAAATCCTATTATAATAAAGTGCATGGACATGCAGCATGAGGAGGTTGCAGTGCAAGGGCATGCAGTATAAGGAGTTTGGGGCACAAAGGTAGAGATAGACTGTGGCCCACCTTACAAGTTGTGTGGAACAGTATTGCTATATGTATTTGTGTGGTGACACCACTCAGCCCAATAGCAAACAATACAAGGTCAATTTAAAAGTCTCATTATAAGTTGCTGCGGAAGCTGCCAGTCAGGTGTAAATACCGCTGAAATGTTTCCTTTGCTATGGGCTCGTGGTATAACATGGCATATGCTACAAATATGCCCAGAAATGGCATTTAGTCAAAATATCTTGTTGGAAATGTTGAATTAGACTAATACTGAGTTTTAAATATTGTGACAGAAATATCGACAGCAAGAATATAGTAGTCAAGAATATCAAATTTAAGGTAAGAAATATTGATTTTAAAAATGTAGAAGTCATTAATATTGTTTGCAAAATTATGGTTGTATCGATTTTTTAATTAGAGTTATGTATTTTAGTTCATATTTTAAATGTATGTGATGTATTGTTTGTAGAAGTATTGTTTATGTTTTTTAATATATGTGATACGTTTTTAGTAGTTATTAGCTTTACTTTAATTACATTTTGAATTTTTAAGTTCCGTAGGGGGCTGTAGGTTTATTGGGGAATAGGGTGAGAAGTAATTTAATTATAATAAATTATTGAATATATTTAGTATTAATATTTTTTAATTGAGATTTTATATGTTAATGTTAATTATGTTCTGAATTTTTTTGGGTACATTTTAGGTGTGGGTTGTGGGGATCCTAGGGGTAAAGGGTAGGAACTAATTTATTTGTCATTAATTAATAATTGGTTGTAAAGTAATATTCATTAATTATTTGACAATTAATTATGGTGATTGAGTAATTAATAGTAGGTGTGGGCTGTGGGATTCATAGGGGTAAATGGTGGGAAGTAATTGATTTTTTAAATTAATTATTAGTTTGTTGTTAATTAAAATGTATTCTAATTAATGATTAGTTGATCATTAATATTAATTATTGATCATTAATTAGTATAATTGTTTAATTATTTTGTGTGTGTGGGTTTTGGGTTAATAGAGGTGAAGGGTGGGGAGTAAATACATTTGCTTACTTTATAATTAATTATTAAATACTATTAGTTATTTAATTGAAACATAAGTTTTAATTGTGTAAATAATTTTTTTTACAGTTTAATTTTAGGTGTGGGTTGAGGGGATTATAGGTGTAAAGGGTGGGAAGTAAATTAAATTTGATGTGTTTTCATTAGTTTTTTTAATTATTAAAATGTGTTTAATTGATAATTAATTATATTAATTATGCAAATTAATTTTTTCCACGTATGTTGTGAGCTGTGTGATGTTATAGGGTCGGAAGTGAATAAACGAAATGTATGTAATAAATCATTGTTTTTGTTAATAAATAATTTCTAAATAAAAATATGTACTTGTTTGAAAATACTTTTTTTTTAGTTAATATAATATTTGTAGGTATTCGTAATATTTATTTAAAATTAGAACATGATTTTTCTTTTTCTTTTCAATATTAAGTACATTTTTAACATATTTATATTTTTTTATTCACTTTTAAAAAATATATTTTTATTTTGTTGGTTTTTACTTTTGAACTGACTTGAGTGACAATAGTAAATTTTACACCTCCGCAATCCAATACTTTCCCTATTTCTGCACTGACTGGAGTGGGAATAGTACATTTTATCCCTCTGCTATCCAACACTTTTGTCACTGTTGCACTCGCTGGAGTGGAAATAGTAATTTGAAACCCCTCCACTATCCAACACTTTCCCTACTGTTGCACTCATTGGATTGGGAATAGTAATTTTACCTCTCCACTATCCAACACTTTCCCTACTGTTGCACTCATTGGAGTGGAAATAGCACATTTTACCCCTCCACTATCCAACACTTTCCCTACTGTTGCACTCACTGTATTGGGAATAGTCATTTTTACCCCTCCGCTATCTAACAATTTCCCTTCTATTGCACTCATTGGAGTGGGAATAGCAATTTTTACCCCTCCGGTATCCAACACTTTCCGTACTGTTACACTCATTGGAGTGGGAATAGTAATTTGTACCCCTCCACTATCCACTACGTTCTCAACTGTTGCACTCACTGGAGTGGGAATAGTACATGTTATCCTTCTGCTATCCAACACTTTCCCTACTGTGATATCTGAGTATAAACTACATCTTAGCAATGTTTTTTCTGCTACTATCTTGAGCTGCAATGCCCAAAGGTTCAATGGACTGTCACCTACATGTCCTGCCTTCCCTCTTTGTCATGAGTGACATCTTCTCTAGCAGCACATTGTTTCTGTGTGTTCCCAACCCTTATAACTCAAGAAAGTGCCCAGTGCCAGATATATAGATGTATCTAGCCAAAATATCAAAAACATCATAAACAGATGTGAGACATAGGCTATGCTAAGTGCAGCACTTGTGAGGCACTGTATGTGATGTTTCCTTGACGTATAAGGGGTGGAAACATATACCAGCAGTGTATTGGTGGCACTTGCCTGAAAGGTATCCTGTAACGTGTTCAAATATGTGGTGAATGTTGCAAACTGAGTAAAACGAAGCTGTTGTTGGCTGCATGGGTCTCCATAGCCATGCACAGATAGTTGGCAAGATTCCCAGATTCATGAATGATCTGCTGTTCCAGTCCAGATTTGTTTCTGTTGAATTCTGGGACTTGTAGTCTTGTTTACAGGATAACAAGTTGCAGAATTCAAAGAAAAATTCTGGACTGGAGCAGCACATTACGCATAGACTTTGAAAACCTGAAAGCTGTGCATGGAGAGGTCCATGTGGAGCTGCATTGGCTGGCTCAGAATTGCAGTGTGTGCTAAGCATCCATAGCTCTGAAGAGACACTCTACAGGTGACTTGTCCAGTGAATTGCTCCATGAAATTGGCATTTCTAGAATCTGATATCATGATGAGGAGCCGCTTTTGAAACATCAGGGCACGGTTTCACTAATGTTGCAAGCTCCGAGTATACTTTATTGAGGTTTTGTTTTAGATTATTAATTTAATACTTAGGGCCCGAGTACGATTTTGCTAGGAAGGTTTCCATCGTGTTCCAGAACGAGCAAATCCGATTCAGAGCCTATATTTCTGAGTGAATCATCCCCCATTATGAACGACCAAGTACGATGCGAAGATATCGTCCGTGTTGACCGATTAATTTCCGAACCCGATCCTTTCAGTCTGACGGTAAACATCGTTTACAACGTGGTGTTTACACCGCAGTGCCTTTACAACGATGCCATTACAACGCAGGTCGTTACTACGACTAGCGCTGGATGGCGCTATTGGACAAGGAATGTTGTAATTTTATATTCCAACACCTTCCCTACTGTTACGTGGACTGGTGTTGGAATATAAAATTATAATATTCCACAAGCCGCGCCCTCCAACGCAAATTGTTGTAACGACTTGCGTTGTAATGCCTGCGTTGTCAAGTACTGCGATCTAAAAGATCGCGTTCTATTGACATACATCCAGTCTGACTCGTTCACAGCAAGATATGTTCCTGTTCAGAATTCCTTATTCTGAATCACGTGTTTTTAGGTATTGCAGCCAAACATAGAAACTGATGACCAGATGCGCTAAAGGATTTTGCAAACCCTCCAACCCTATTACATCGGTTTGTGACTCCTTGGAAATCCCGTAAAGTACTACTCCCTGGTGCCTTACCAAATGGGAAACATATTTTTTAAGGTAGATCCATTTCCTTTAAGGAAGAAGGGCTGCTTCTGGAATGCAGACACAAGAATGGTTGTTGGCTTGCGGTTCCTTGCATGCCACCAACATTGTATTAGGAGCTAATAACATGGGGTGGCAAATAGTAACCTATATAATTAATATTTATTAGGCAGGTCTTTCTACTATCCACTTGTGACAGGACATTTTGCAACACGACCTAACAGTACATAAGTCACATTCGAAAAATGACAGGCAGGTTGCATATTGTGCACAATTTGCACCCACCATTTGCAGTCTGCCTGTTTAAACATCAGGCACTAGGGCCTTCACCTGTTCCTACAGTACAATATTAGATTGTTAAGCAAATATTTAATACAGGTAGACAACAGTATCCCAGACAACCCACAGCAATTAAAACATACTTTTTGGCAGGAACCTTTGCAGCTCGGAGCCTGACTACATATGTCAGAAACATTTTCAGTAAGTATAGAATCCAAAGGCAGATTACAGTTTTGGTGGTTACAAATTGCTATGTAATGGGCAAGACACTGGAATGCAGGAGCCATTCAGGAGAAATCCAGGAGTACTACAATGTAAGTCAGACCTACTAGCAAAATGTCTGTGAATGGGGCACACAGACTGAATCTAAGATGTATGCACATACAAAGCCTTTCCATTGTTTGTTTTCTTGCTTGATAGTGGATTTTATTGGAAACACTTTTTGTGAGAAAGTACACCTTTTTCTGTAGTCATGTCCATGTTTGTGGACAGATGCTGCTGGTTTTAGATCTCTGCACACTGGTGCACTACTGTCCAGTCCCCACTGTATGTGCTCTAATCACTCAAACATGACAGGATTAACTAATGGGCATCTTTAACTTTACACTAAGGACATAGTACTTGGTGCAAGAAAATACACTAAGGGCGTGGGGAGTAAAATTAAATCTTTGAGCTGAAAAACGTTATGCCATCCTATAGTCTGACAAAAAAACATGGTTTTAGGCCTACCTGCGCAGCATGGCTGCTGCAGCTTTAAAGCCTTCTGGTGAGCTAGTTAAATTAACCCTTTTGACAGAAAAGGACACTACTTTTAAATGATAAATAATTGACCCCTAAGTAGGCTTGTAGCCCACAAAATAGGGTGCATAGTATTTAAAAATGATTTATGCAAGAATTTAGTGTTGTGAATTTTGTGCAGGGAGGTAGCTGCTCCTAAGACGAAAATGAAAGCCTCTTGGCTAATTTACATTAGCATCCCAGCAGCTGGGCCCGCTCGGGGCTTTCCGTTAATGAAGTGTGAAAACTGCAAAAAGAGCAGAAACAATGGCTTAGGCTTCTGGCAGGAAGATCTGTGTGTGAGGTATGTGCTTCTTCTCAGGTCTGGGAGGGCAGCTGGGAACGGTCCAGGAAGTCCATTAATGAGAAAGAGACCGCAAGGAAGCCCATTTGTTGCCTGCTGCCAGTGAGGGTAAGCAGTACCTGCTGGATCACTGGGGACTATGAGTTCCATGACCCTCCTCTTCACCTGCACCTAAAAGAGTGACACTGCACCGTGGCAGGTGAAGCCGTAAGGAAGCCCATGTGTTGCCTGCTGCCAGGGAGGTAAGTCATACCTGTTGGACCGCTGGGGACTAAGAGGCCCATGACTCTCCTCTTGTTTACATTGTTTATTTAAAAAACAGGATTTGAAGGCTGAGACAAACAGAATCGAATGAGCAATGGGAAAATGGAAAACTCTGAGCAATGTAGGGACTCTATTAATACTCGGGACTCTTTTTTTGTCCAAAGCAGCAAATGCTCTAGCCACAGAGCTAGAAAGTGCAGAGCGAAGACTCTCTGTTGATGAGGTAGGACTATTATTGTCTGCTTCTGGAACTATATCTGTGGGAACTGAGCCAGGGGGGAGACTGAATGTAACGTAGCTGTTCCTAGTGCATTTGAGTAAGGACAGAATGTGATAAATTGTGGTGTTGGAGCATTCCATGCTTGGAATGCTAGAGGCATCACCAATGGAATAAGAATGTACGGGAATAGGAATGTACGGGGGGATTCTTTTCGGGACAGTTATTGAGGAGTCTCGCCTTGTTGATGTTGCTGTTATACTGGTAGCAGAGTTGCCAATAAAGAAGTTTAACCTTGATTTGAGAAGAGTTGACTTTACAAAGTGGCGACGGAGGATAAGCAACTCTGCGAGGACCCACTGACGAAGAAGAATTCTAAGATTTAAGGAGAGGTCAAGGATTTAAAAAAAAGATTGATTTAAGGAAGAACTGAGGTGAGGAGTAAGGGGAGAAAAAGGAGAATCGCTGAACAGGAATAGTCGCTGAAAGGAAAAGATACGAGCGGCGTTTTAAAGAGAAATAACGAGAATACTACAGTACCTTGGGCGAGGAAAATGGAGCGCGAGGCGTGGAGCGGATGATGTGCACGAGAAAGAGAGTCTCGGGCAAGAGCGTCATTTGCAGTGCGATTGAGAACTGATTGAAGACACGCAAGCACGAGACCTGACAAGGAAGTTATCGCGTGTAAGAAGCAGATAACGTGTGAAGTGGAAGCGTATGTCGTCTTCACGTTGGCAGCCATTTTGAGGTGTTGGAAAGACTCGCATTGATGTTAGAGGAAAAAACGACATTAAAGTATCGTGAAGATCGTGGAAACATCGGGCAAGCTTGGATATAATACTAAATCCGAATGCAAAAAAGCAAGTTATGGTGTTAGGTGAATTCAAACATGAGATAAAATTGGAAGAGAATGCTGTTCGTTTAAATTATAAAGTCAGAAACGTCACGTTTACAGGAAGGAATGAATTGGGAAAAGAACTAATAAGGTTGGAAACATCAGGTATAATTGAGAAGTTTGAGTCATCGGTATGCATGGATGCGGTTTTAACAAAAAATGAAGGTGGAGAGGAAGAAGTAGTTATTGGATTTGCATCAAGGAGTTTGACACCATCAGGAGTTCTTTTTAATGTAACAGAAAGGAAGACCCTTGATTTGAGTAGTGTGCCCTTACCGATTAAGAAAGTACCTAGGGGTGAGTGGGTTGAGTTTCAAATTGCTGTTGTGGAGGAAGAGTTCGAGAAGTCAATTGATGAAGAAGAGTGGCTTCTGCATTATGGAAAAGATGAGTTGATGGAGGGAATAAAAGAGAAGATTTTAGAAGGTTGGGGTGAAAGGAAACTGAGTGCAGAAGAAGATAGGTGTTTTTGGGAAGTGAAGAGTGAGTTGAGTGTAGAATCAGGTTTTATTTACAGAGGAGGAAAAGTCATACCACCTGGGATTTTGAGGAAAAGAGTAGTAGATTTATGTCATGAAGGACGTTTCGGAGTAGTTAGGACAAAGAAGAGTGGGAAAAGTTCATATTCGTGGCCAGGTGTAGATATTGAGGTGGAAAGTGTAATGAGGGACTGCAAGAAGTGTGCTGATTCGGGTTTAAGTTTAACACCATTGTCATCTGTAGAAGGTCCTGAGATGGTTTGGAATTTGACTGACATTGATTTTGTAGAGGACTTTTTTTTAAAAAGTGGAATTACACATTGGGAAGTTGAAATGGAGAAGATGTTGTGGGATTATCGTCTCACACCTTCTCTCACTAGGTTGAAACCATTTGTGACGATAAGAGGTAGGAAGCCGGTAACGAGAGACAACACGAAATGGATGGAAAGTACTAAACATGTAGAATGGTCACCGGGAAGAGTTGAGGAAAACATCATTAAGGCACAACAAGTGTACAATATACAGGAGATGGATGTTGGTGGAGCTGGAGCTGCTGGTGGAGCTGCAGACGTGTTTGATGAATGGCTGTGGGGGGATGAAGTAGAGGAAGGAATGGAAACAGAAGAGGAGAGTGGTCCAGGAAGTGGACAGGCTGATGATTTGGGAAATAATGAATTGTGTGAACCACGAGTTTATGAAGGTTCAAAGAGACTGGGAAAGTTGGGTAGAGTTATTAAGGATTCAAGGAGTTTGGAAAGATTTGAAAGAATTATTCATACTCCTCACAAGTTCTGAGATTATATGTTGGATTAGGATTATTTCACAAACTCAGAGATTATATGTTAGATTTACATTATTCTTGTTTTTATAATACTGTATATAGTTTTTTTGTTTGTTTGTAAGGGGGAAGATGTGTGGTGTTGGAGCATTCCATGCTTGGAATGCTAGAGGCATCACCAATGGAATAAGAATGTACGGGAATAGGAATGTACGGGGGGATTCTTTTCGGGACAGTTATTGAGGAGTCTCGCCTTGTTGATGTTGCTGTTATACTGGTAGCAGAGTTGCCAATAAAGAAGTTTAACCTTGATTTGAGAAGAGTTGACTTTACATAAATGTACATATTGAGGTTGGGAATGTTAAGTCGCCCGCAGAACCACCTACCAAGGAATTGAAAGGGGGGACCGTTCAAACACTTCAAATTGTGGAAAAGTAAAGGCTTTGTCCCACCCACAATCTCATACTAATCGAAAGATCCCATCTGACTGTGACATTATATGTTCCAGAATGGAACAGATACGTAATTCATCTCGAAAACCCTTTGTGGAGAGAATAAGTATAATTGAAGAAAAAGTAGCCTCAATTGTGGCCTTAATCCCATCAGAAGGGAGTATAACTCAATGGCTAGTGGCAACAGTAAAGGCATCTACCTTGTGTATGACAAGTGAATCTTCCCCTCCCTTGGGTCTTGCCCTAGCAAAACAGGCAAAAAACAGATACAGGAGGGAGAGGGTGAACAAAGAGGATTAGAGACTATAGGAGGGAATAATTCCACTTGATTATATGAAGGCGCACGATCACGCCATATAAGGCGACCATCCCCCTATTTGACATATGATATCCCCCTAGTATATACTAGCCTAATTGCCGCAAAGGGTACGTTAATGGATTCAAATGAGCGTATTAGAAATATGACGGAGGGAGGAGTAACTCAGAAGGACATAGGTACCTGTTCTCAAGAAGGGTGGATGAGAGACAACGGGTCCCAACCTATAATAAGGCTGGATCTGCCTCCAGCAGCCTGCCCCTATGTGATGATCTTGGCCAATGTCCTGAGTTAAAAAACTCACAAATAGAATCCACTGAACAACTGATGACTAAATCAATACATTGGCTGAATGCAGACTTCATGGGAGGCCCCCAACGTTTCACCCAGGTCAATATTGCAAGAACAGTGGGCTGGTTAGGCAGGTCTAACAAATCCCTAGGATGGAACTGCGTAGTGGTGAATTTCAGGAGACATTTTTTGGTACAAAGATTATTGGAGGTATTACCCGGTGGGAGGATAGTGTGTTGATAGATACACGACAAGCACCCACTAGTATTTTCCCCAAATCCTTACAGATATACAAAGTGGGTACACAGCGGTTGACAGACATACAACAGGCACCAGCTAGTACTCTCCAAAAACCCTTACAGATATCTAAAGTGGGAACAGGGTGGTTGAATATAATCTGCTGGAATATATAGCAGGGATAAGGCAGAAACTAACTGATCAGAACTGAATACAGCAACACATACGACCTAATATGTCTAAAAGAGACATGGGAGATTGGCCCGGTCCATCTAAATGGCTTTCGATCATACTCCATACCAGCCCTCCCATCCAGAGCTGGTCGTGCAAGTGGAGGCTTTCTGACGCTGGTGAGAAATACCCTAAATTTTAAGATATTAGCTTCCTGTATTGACACACCATATTACAATTTTTTACTGATTAAAATCATGGAAGGCACCATTATTCTTTTGATTCACTACTATAATAATAATTTTACAATAGAGAATTTGAGAATACTGGATGTAGTAGAAAAAACGATTGAAACACATTACTAGAGTCTATAATAGTAGTGTAAATATCCTATGGGTTGAGGATTTTAATGCACATAGTTGAAATAATATGATGAAATCAGTGTATGGTTTAGTAAATGAGGTAGGTGAAGTGGTACCACATTTCACTCACAATGAATATGGCCAAGCACTTTATAGACTGCTTTTTATAAAGATCATAACAGGTTCATTATATAAAACATTTGGACCAATGGACAGGGGACCACCATTGACTATATGATTGTATCAACATCATTAAAAGCCATCTTTTGAGAGGCTCACATTTACCCCTCACATTTTAGTGACCATATGGCATTAGTGTGTAAAATGAAATCGGATAAAGTAATCACTATGGACTCTAGTTGTATCCCGAAGCCGTAAATATTGGGAAAAATGGAATATCACTCAAATGGGCCAAAAATAGATAAAGAAAAAGTGGTCCGATTGGTGGTCAATAATGGATACTTGGAAATAATGACCTGTCTTAATTTAGACTCTTCCCAAACAACTGTGGTTGCAGCCTTTGGACGTATTATGAAGGAGGTAAAATCCAACCTCGTAAGTAAAACTTCTACTCGTATATCTTCAAATTGAGGCTGGTTTGTTTCAACGTGTACAAAAACCCTCTCTAACCTTCATAACGATCTTATGTTAATTCCTAGGGATCAGTCATTGATCAGCTCCCTTGGTAAACAGTACAAAGAAGCTAGAAAGCATAGACAGAAAGTTTTAAAAGAAGAGGCTTGGGAACCCCTGAAAGAGAGTCCTGTCACAAATAACTCAAAAGATTTTTAACTCTCCATTTTTAGCTAGTAATTATGATCCCACTCGAGACACATGTGGACGAAGACACATGGGTGGAATATTTGCCCAAAATCTTTGGTTTTATCACAGGTGACCAGGAATTATATACGGAAGATCCCCTTCAAACCCCAAACATGTTTTTATCGTTTGAAGAATTTGGGATTAGAAAGGCCATAGTACTGTGCAATAGGAATAAGGCTCCTGGACCAGATTGTGCACCTTTTGATTTCTTTTGTGATAAGCCAGACTTGTGGGGTCCTTTTTTAACTAATGTTTTTATCCCAATAGCCAGGGTGGGGCCACCAGAATATTGGTTCAAATCAATTATAGTACCAATATATAAAAAAAAGGGTGAAAGATTAATTCCTAATAACTATCACCTGATTTCCTTGATGGATGGTTCTGCAAAACTAATGGGACGTGTGCTACTAAATAGACTAGAGGAATGGGCCAGTGAGAGAAACATCCTGCTCTTTGTGCAACATGGATTTAAAGAACAAAAAGGTACTATGGATCACTTCCAAATATTGCGTAGCTAAAAAAGGGGCGCTCTATATGGCATTTATGGATTTGTCAGCAGCCTTTGATTGCATTTCCACCACCAACTGTGGCATATTATGGAAGTAATGGGCATTGACTAAGCCATTATCTACTTTATAAGACAATTGTATGCATAGGCTACAGCTTGTGTTTGATATGGAAATAAGGGGGAATGCACGTGGTGTTTCAGGATTGAAAGAGGGGTCAGACACGGTTGTGTATTGGCCCCTTTTCCTTTCTCCCTGTATACCAATTGGGTAGGCGCCCTTTCTAGAAACCACCCTAGATGTCCCTACGATAAACCAGACTCGCATCCTCATACTCAACTATGCGGATGACGCAGTGCTAATCGCTAGGACAGGCAGCAGCAGAAACTGATAACAGAGTGTGTGATATTTATGGAAAAGCTGGACCTCCATGTAAATGAGGTCAAATCATTTGTGCTAGTGGCTGGTCAACGGCAAAGAAAATCCTTGTTTTCCATATAGGTGGTCATAAAATTGAACAAATCAACACTTTTTCGTACTTTGGAATATTGTTTAACAAAACCGCATCTTGGAATCATATGGTTGTAAATAGAAGTTTGTTTTTAGAAAAAAGTATTACCACTATTTTTAGCTTTATCAAAAAACTGGGTGACAAACCACTGGATGTCATAAAAGAGACATTTAGGGCCAAAGCTATCTCTGTAGCAACATAAGGACCTGGAGTATGGAGTTTTTACAAATTCTGAACCAATTTATTCAACAGAAGACACATTTCTCAAAACATTAATAGCACTCTCCAGAAGCTGTTCTTCTTTTAATTGTCCCTGTGAGTTAGATATACCATACATAACTAATCTGATTCACCCAGCTCCAATTATGCTGTGGCATTCAGTATGGAAAAGAGAAACATTGCATTTAACCCAAAATATTATTATGGACTGTTTATCACTTGATAAAGCTAATAAAATCTCATGGATCTCGCATGTTCATCATACTTTTAATATCTTAGCTCTACAAAATTTGCATTTTTGCATTTGAGTCGATATCAAAAAATGAATCAAAGACACATTTTTATGTAAAAGGGAAGCAGAAAGATATTTATATGATATTAACAAAAGAACGGTTTTAAACTATCTTAGCATACCGGTTATTCCTGAGTGAACAGCCTCCTATTTGTCTTTTGTAACAAAACCTCAGCATATTTTTGTTTTGGTGAGATTTCGACTAAATCTTATCCCCTGCATGCTGGGCTATCCTTCGAGTATTTTCATGCAGCAAGCCCTTCCCCTCTGTAACTGTGATGGCATTTCACCTCAAACCAATTAAAATGTTATGTTCTTCTGCAAGCACTATGCACTTTATCGCAAATGTTTTATACTTCCAATTATTCATAAATATAATTTTAGGCAATGCCGGGTAGCGTTATATTTCTTGCAAATGAAACAAGATCATCATACGTGTTATTCTGTAGCATCCTTCCTATGTCTAGCGAGGATAGTAAGAAGGATTCTGATGTAACTATGCTATAGCTATTTTTAATTCTGTGTGCTTATGATGTAACCGTCATAGAGTGTTCCCATAGTCCAGCTTGCCTATGATGAGGCGTGTGATGGTTTTCATAGTGCTGATTTGGAGCAACATTAAAATCTTCCTCAGAATCGGCAAGGTATGGAAGCATGAGGCATTGATGAAATTGACTTGGGCAGTCATGTTGAGTTTGCTGCTGATGATAATACCAGGTTTCTTAGCGTGGGATGTGGGTTTCGGTCCTAGCTCTGCTGGCCACCAGCTGGAATCCCATGGAGAAGTGTCCTTCCCAAAGATCAAGATTTTATAACATCATTAATAGACGCACAACACCATTATAGGGCACTGGCGACGGATGAGGCCAAGAGGCAGGCACAGGCGACCTTGTATGGGTTGTATGACATGGGAGACAAGTCGATAAAATTATTGGCATGGCTAAGTCGTAAAGAGCAGAATGCGAGATGGGTGGAGCAGGTATTGGATGCACAGGGTCATATCCAACGGACTGATGCTCAGATAGCGCAGGCATTTGCGGCGTATTATGGAGAGTTCCATGAGGCTAGGAACTTGGGCTCATTAGCGGAGATAGGGCAAAATCTGGAATCTATTGAGACCCCGTCTTAACGGAAGAAGATCAGGCCAGTCTAGAGGAGGAGATAATGGTGGAAGAGTTGAGGGAGGCCATGGTGAGACTTTGCCCAGGGAAATCTCCTGGCCCGAATGGGTTCCCCCCAGAATTTTTTTTAAAAACGGCAGACCTACTCTCTAATCATTTACTGGCACTGTTTGCGGGGGCTGTCCAGGAGCGGCAGCCCGTGTGACTATGGAGGTATTGGAGAGGGCAACCAGGAGAATTGGGTGGGTGCATAAACCGACAAAACAAACCCCGATATGGCACTGTACTTGGCTCAAGGAACTGCATAAATTAAAGGGGTTCAAGCGTTGGGATGACATAGGTATCTCTGCTTTGGGAGACCTTCTAAAAGGGGGAACCTTGAAGCCCTTCCAGGCGTTACGAATGGAGTAAGGACTACATAACTCGCAATATTTGAAATATGCGCTGGTGTGCCATGCATGGAACGCTGAAGGGGCACTCTCGAGTCCGCAACCGGAGTATGCACCGTTGGAGGGCCGACTCCTACAGGAGCACGTCCCGACTAAGCTAGTTTCCCTGACCTACATGACTTTGATTAATAATATACCAGACGGCTTGAGGAACCTGAAAGGGACATTGGAAAGGGACCTGGGGGAATTGGACACACTCGACTGGGAGACCGCCTGATGCACCCCAGGGAAGTTGCGATAAAGTCCCGGCTTCGACTTATTCAATTTAAAATCCTACATAGAGTTTATTACGACAGGCACCGATTACATCAGATGGGGCGGGCCGCTGACTCTGCCTGTCTGAGATGTGGGTGCGGGAGGGAATCTTTTACCATACCGTTTGGGACTGTCGTGTTATCCAGGGTTACTGGACAGAGATACTAAAGGAGAAAGATATTTATATAATATTAACAAAAGAACGGTTTTAAACTATCTTAGCATACCGGTTATTCCTGAGTGAACAGCCTCCTATTTGTCTTTTGTAACAAAACCTCAGCATATTTTTGTTTTGGTGAGATTTCGACTAAATCTTATCCCCTGCATGCTGGGCTATCCTTCGAGTATTTTCATGCAGCAAGCCCTTCCCCTCTGTAACTGTGATGGCATTTCACCTCAAACCAATTAAAATGTTATGTTCTTCTGCAAGCACTATGCACTTTATCGCAAATGTTTTATACTTCCAATTATTCATAAATATAATTTTAGGCAATGCCGGGTAGCGTTATATTTCTTGCAAATGAAACAAGATCATCATACGTGTTATTCTGTAGCATCCTTCCTATGTCTAGCGAGGATAGTAAGAAGGATTCTGATGTAACTATGCTATAGCTATTTTTAATTCTGTGTGCTTATGATGTAACCGTCATAGAGTGTTCCCATAGTCCAGCTTGCCTATGATGAGGCGTGTGATGGTTTTCATAGTGCTGATTGGGAGCAACATTAAAATCTTCCTCAGAATCGGCAAGGTATGGAAGCATGAGGCATTGATGAAATTGACTTGGGCAGTCATGTTGAGTTTGCTGCTGATGATAATACCAGGTTTCTTAGCGTGGGTTGTGGGTTTCGGTCCTAGCTCTGCTGGCCACCAGCTGGAATCCCATGGAGAAGTGTCCTTCCCAAAGATCAAGATTTTATAACATCATTAATAGACGCACAACACCATTATAGGGCACTGGCGACGGATGAGGCCAAGAGGCAGGCACAGGCGACCTTGTATAGGTTGTATGACATGGGAGACAAGTCGATAAAACTATTGGCATGGCTAAGTCGTAAAGAGCAGAATGCGAGATGGGTGGAGCAGGTATTGGATGCACAGGGTCATATCCAACGGACTGATGCTCAGATAGCGCAGGCATTTGCGGCGTATTATGGAGAGTTCCATGAGGCTAGGAACTTGGGCTCATTAGCGGAGATAGGGCAAAATCTGGAATCTATTGAGACCCCGTCTTGACGGAAGAAGATCAGGCCAGTCTAGAGGAGGAGATAATGGTGGAAGAGTTGAGGGAGGCCATGGTGAGACTTTGCCCAGGGAAATCTCCTGGCCCGAATGGGTTCCCCCCAGAATTTTTTTTAAAAACGGCAGACCTACTCTCTAATCATTTACTGGCACTGTTCGCGGGGGCTGTCCAGGAGGGCATGCTGCCACCGGATTTACGAATGGCCACGATTGTACCCCTCTATAAACAGGGTAAGCCGCCAGAGGAGTGTGCGTCCTATCGCCCTATCTCACTTCTGAATGTGGAGGTTAAACTCCTGGCAACGATTTTGGCACTGAGATTGCGACGGTGATCTCGACTCTGGAACACTTGGACCAGGCGGGCTTTCTGCCCGACAGGGCAACCAGGCTAAATCTAAGGAGGACACATAACTGGCTGATGGAGGTAGGTGACCGGGAGGAGACCCATGTGTTTTTGTCATTGGACGTGGAGAAAGCGTTCGATGCGGTCCATTGGCCCTTTCTCGAGGGAGTGTTGCTTAAGTTTGGTTTTGGACCGAAGTTTATGAAGTGGGTTAACCTCCTCTACATTGATCCACGAGCGAAGGTCAAGGTCAATGGGGTGTTATCCGCATACTTTCCCATACAGAGGGGGACCCGACAGGGGTGCCCTCTGTCTCCGCTATTATTTGCCCTTACAATAGAAATAGTGACGTGTGAGATAAGGCAAGAGAAGGGGATCACGGGGTTTAAAGCGGACCGAGACAATGCAGTCGAGGAAAAAATCTCACTTTATGCGGACGATATCCTCCTTTAACTCACCCACCCAGAGGTTTTGATACCATGTATATTCACTCTATTGGATCGGTATGGCTCCCACTTGGGATACAAGATAAATTGGCATAAGTCTGTCCTGTACAGCCCCAGGGGAGAGAGTGTGGGACCTGCATTCCCGGTCGCAATTCGGGCAATGGTGGAGGGGTTTACATACCTGGGGTATTTGTAACGAATGACCGCTCAATCTCGTACCAGAGGAACATCCAGCGGATCCTCGCAAATTTTGCTGGAGACGCTGCCAGATGGAAGACCCTCCCACCCACGATTCTGGGTCGGGTGGCAATGTTCAAAATGATAACCTTGCCAAGGTTCTTGTACGCCCTCCAAAACTAGTATTTTCCCCTCCCTCGACAGGTCTTCAAAGAGATTAACGGAGAACTTTGGGCGTTGCTTTTCCTGGGGAAGCAGCCCAGGGTTGCCCTTGAGACGATACAGAGGAATCAGTATAACGGGGGGATCTCCTTGCTGAATATTGAGGCATATTACTGGGCGGAACATCTATGACCCATAAATGACTGGATCACCCAACTTATAGATTGAAGAGGGGGAAAATGATGCACCGAACGTATTTGCACTACTTATATGGAGGTAGGGGAAAAGAAAGGCTACTCTCGGCAACCCGTGTGACTATGGAGGTATTGGAGAGGGCAACCAGGAGAATTGGGTGGGTGCATAAACCGACGAAACAAACCCCGATATGGCACTGTACTTGGCTCAAGGAACTGCATAAATTAAAGGGGTTCAAGCGTTGGGATGACATAGGTATCTCTGCTTTGGGAGACCTTCTAAAAGGGGGAACCTTGAAGCCCTTCCAGGCGTTACGAATGGAGTAAGGACTACATAACTCGCAATATTTGAAATATGCGCTGGTGTGCCATGCATGGAACGCTGGAGGGGCACTCTCGAGTCCGCAACCGGAGTATGCACCGTTGGAGGGCCGACTCCTACAGGAGCACGTCCCGACTAAGCTAGTTTCCCTGACCTACATGACTTTGATTAATAATATACCAGACGGCTTGAGGAACCTGAAAGGGACATTGGAAAGGGACCTGGGGGAATTGGACACACTCGACTGGGAGACCGCCTGATGCACCCCAGGGAAGTTGCGATAAAGTCCCGGCTTCGACTTATTCAATTTAAAATCCTACATAGAGTTTATTACGACAGGCACCGATTACATCAGATGGGGCGGGCCGCTGACTCTGCCTGTCTGAGATGTGGGTGCGGGAGGGAAACTTTTACCATACCGTTTGGGACTGTCGTGTTATCCAGGGTTACTGGACAGAGATACTAAAGGAACTAAGCGACATACTGGAAACTACCCTCCAGATGGACCCTAGATTGGTTCTACTGGGCATAACCAATGAGGTGGACCTGAGCTGTCCACTTATGATTTTCCTCTCGCTGGCCCTGGTGGTGGCCAAGAGGGACGTGGCTCGGGCTTGGGGCGCCCCTGCATCCCCGCACATAGAGGAATGGAGAAGAGGTATGGACATATACATGGCAGCGGAGAGGGTGACATACGAAGCCAGAGGCTGCCCCAAGAAGTTCAACAGAGTGTGGGGGAAATGGAGAAGATACCATGGCCTGGACAGGGGATTGAGATAGAGAAAGGGTGGAGCTTTCTGATGTCTCGAGGGGAAGGGCGGATGTTATGGATGTCTAATTGCTATACCGGCATAGCTGGCGAGGTCGGGCTACCACAAGTACTGTTTGGCTATAAAACATGTGGGGGAAGGTGGGTGGAGGGTTGTGGAGGGGCAGGGTATGGTGGAAGGCCTAATGTGACATGCTTGATATGTTTTGTATGTGTTAAAAATACAAATAAAATTAAAAAAATATATATATATATGTTACAAATAAAAGCTAAATTAGGGGAATGCTCATACTCACCATCGCTGGGGCTTCACTGGAAAACACCAGCTCTCCACCTCCGACCACATCTTTTTTTTAGTAGCACATGGTGTTTCCCAAAATGTAACAAGAAAAGTATATGTGTTACAGTGAGGCTGAATTTTAAAGGATAAAAGGAAGAGCCTAGTGTGTGTATTTTTAATGAAGGAGTTTAATTAAAGTCTCAGGTTATTGAATAGCCACTTTAATTCGCTGCCTTGTATTTCATATCACATTTTACCGCATTTGTAACCTGCATTTCATGTTGCAAAGGACACCTGGAGAAGGAGCCAGTTGATGCACCAAGAGTACCTTCGTAGAACGATGGACTGCTGTCCCTGTTCTGTGTTATAATCTTGGAGCGTCCTGGCAGCATAACATTATTCTATCCTATATACATTGAACACAGTGAGCATGGGACCCACGTCTCACTGTGTCTCCATGAGGAGCAGGTTCAAGACTGATTTGTATATTACCGGGTCCAAACTGAGGTGCCATGGTGAGCAAAAGAATGATAGGTTGGAGAACTACCTCAAGCTATTGCTAGTGGTTAGACTGATTGTAAGAAACCTCCCATCACCTTTTGTGTGTGTCATGTACCGCCCTAAGTGGCATGGGTATGCCCAGAAGTCCTATTTGCAGGTCTGCCTTCCTCTGGACCAAATAGCAATGGCTAACTGGGCAGCCCGTAAAGGAGAATATGACTTGAATATAGCGTTTTTGTCATACTGAATGGATGACGAGGCAGTGGCAGGAATCCTCCACAGGAAGGGTGATCCCATGAAAGACAATAAAATGGATGCCAGGGAGCCCAGAGCTGCAGCTTTGTCAAGATGCACTGAAGCACCCACTCCAGTTCCTTGAGGAATATTGGGTGGGTTCTCACATGCTCATTAAAGATCAGTGTATCACCCAAAGGAGGGGTGAAGCATGGTGAGCCCACGAACAAGGCCATGGTTTGGAGTAACATGTGGATGGTACTACAACGTAGTCTGTGGAGGTTATGAAAGAGCAGACTCAACGGGAGGAGGCCCAGCGATGGGGAAAGCACCATCTAAACAGTGAGCCGGAGTACCCAATCTCCTTTTCACAGAAGTAGCTCACCATATCTCTAGTTTCACCGAAGTAGTTCTGGATGGGTGCTGATGAGTTCCAGGATGAGGTGGGTGGCCTCACCACCCATAAGTTGTGGGAAAAGACTCTGACGGCATTGTGGTCGGGGGTGCGGGGTCTGGGATAAGACTGGCCAGTCTATGGATGGTGTCCACTGGCACAGTGTGACAGCACCCCTGGTGGATGATGTAAATCAAGCAGGGAGTTAGTCAGCACATGGAGAATATTTATTCCAATTTTTTGTGATGAATTAAAATGTGGCGGTCGTGAATATCAGTAAGCTCAAAGCTGTGCTTATTATAACTGTCGGACTCTTTATGAGCCTTTAATTAAAATATATAGGGCAGACTTATCTCCTTTGGTTTCTAGCACATGGAGAAGTGCCAATAACTCCTAGACAACTAAGGACCCATCCTTCCCTGTTTACCATAAGTGGTAGGTATAAGAGACCACATTAGCTTTTGGACGTAGTTAATCCTGAGGGACACCCAGGGGTTTGACCAGACAGCAGTGCAGAAAGAATAAACAAATCCCTACATCCCAGACCAGAGTTGGTGCAGCAAAAGGTGGTCTAGTGTGTTGATGAGTGCCCTTAGCAGTGCTCAGATCAGTCCTTTGTACATGTACAAGCCATGTGGCACACGCATAGCATGCCCCAAAAAATCTAAATAGGGAGGAAGAAGCAGTGATTCATTCTGCTTCCAAGCTTAGTACTTAATAACCAAAGGGAAATGAATGGCACGTCTATTGGAAGTCAGCATCTATACATGTTGTACAAAGGCCCTCATACACTCTAACTCGGGGGTAGTGGTATATCTTGGTTCTCCACTACATAAGGTTAGGTGCTTGGTTTTATCATTGGGTCCTTTTCTGCCTGAGTTTCCTATTCTCCAGGCAGTCAACGTTCCTCCACCTGGAGGGAGACTATCTGGTTCTGTGACGGTCATGATTTCATTGATTTAAGTGGAAAAAGTGAAGTTAAAAAATACCTCCTTTCCTGTACCCTTTGTTTTATAAGTTCCATGCGGAGTGGAGTGAACACAAATAGGAATTACTTTGTTGTCCTATTTTTCATGCCGGAGGGAAGGGAGTTGTTACTTTAAGGTTCCAATTTACTGGTTTGGTTTTTTGAAAGGGAAAGAGGTAGTTTACCCATCCGTGCAGCCACATTAAGCTGGCCACTCTCAATTCATCGAGACGAACTGGTGCCTACAAAATGGTTCACTAGACTCTTCCTCTGATTTCAAGAAGAAAAGTGGTGTAGCCACATCGTTGTCAGCTAACATTGAAGAAGACATAAAAGAGGTAGTGCTTGAGGTAAAAGGCAGAGTGTTAGCAACCTAAGTTGCAGAGGATGGTTACACAATCACAGTGGCTTCTACATACCCCTCTAAGGAGGGCCAAGAGCAATTTGTTAGATTGGCAATTGTGAATATAATGCAATCTACGCAGGGAGATATCCTAATAGGTGGAGACTTTCATAGTTTCATGGACAAGACACATGATAGATCAGCTTAAAGAGTGGGTCATTCCATTTCACAGTCAACTGAGGGACTGTAGTGGAGGTCATGAAAGACCTACATGACATTAACTTGAGCAGGATGTAACAGACCAAGGGAACAGGGTGGTCCCTAGAAGAAGGGGGAGATGCAGGAGATGAGGAGGTTGAGGTGCTAAGACAGGTAGTTCTCTTATTAAGCAAGCAAATTATAATACTTCAAGGTGACGTTCCAAGTCTCTTTAAAGACTTGGAAAATTGCTTGAGGAGACAGAACATAAATAAAGGAAATATACCCCCATACACCCTAGCCTGCGTACATTACTTTCATTAGAACATAGAAATTATGTTGATAGCTAGGTGTGTCGGGATGATCTTCTTTGAGGGCAACAAAATCAGCATCTTTCAGGATCTGTAAACTCTGACTATAAAAAAAGTGAGTGTTCCAGATGGTGACGGAATTCCTTAGTAACAATGAGATTAAATACAGATAGGGGTCATCATTTCCATATACTTTTTGAGTGGGAGGGACCCTTCAAGCTTGTAAAATTCCTGATGTAAGTTCAATGTGTGTTGTGCATTACTGATGCCCAGGATAACAGACAGAGCCAAAGAAAGCCATGGCAACATTTATATATATGCACTCATTCACACATAGAAACACTCTCTCACACATACACACACTCCAACCCACAAGCACACACACAACATACATTTAAAAACATTTTTGACTCACCTCAGCTGCAAGGGAATGTCATATTCCAGGTAATTGCACTCCATTTTTTTTATTACACTAACAGTGATTAATGCAATATTATTTAGTAGTCGTATAATACAAAAACTGAGAAAAAACAAGGACAGAAGGAGAGTGAAGCCTCAATTGATGTCCATAAGAATGAGCTGCGCCAGTGTTAATGGAACATTTTACCACCTCTGAGACAGTGGTTCTAAAGTCAGTGCCAGTGGTCTCAAGGGTAACCCAGGGGTCAAAGTTGTGACCCCTGGTGACCTCTAAATTGCGTCCACACCTCAGGGATCATAACAACCCGAAACCCTCACTGTCAATGATGGAAATTGAAAGAAAGGCTATGCTGGAGCAACTTCGTCAGGAAGAAGACCACTGCGGACCCAGAGACAGTAAGACTGAGAGCCTCGGGAAATAGATACACTGTACACCAAGTTTTATCGTAGATGAAGGGAGGATATGTTAATACATGCTAGATGAGGGGGCCTAAGCAGGGAAGTTGATGAGGTGAGATATTATTTAACAAAAGTTCCCTACAAAGTGGAGTGAACAGGAATAGGAATTACTTTGTTATCCTATTTTTCATGCCAGAGGAGAGGAAGTTTTTACTTTAAGGTTCCAATTTACTGGATTGGGGTCTTGAAAGGGAAACAGGGTGTTTACCCACCCCCACCGTGCATCCACATTAAGCTGGCCACTCTCACTTCATTAAGAAGAGCTGGCGCCTACAAAATGGATCACTAGACTCTTTTCCTCTGATTCGAAGAAGAAAAGTGGTGTAGCCATATTGCTGTCAACTAACTTTGAAGAAGATGTTAAAGGGATAGTGCTGGAGGTAAAAGGGAGAGGGTTAGCAACTTGAGTAGCAGTGGATGCTTACACATTCACAGTGGTTCTACATACCCCTCTAATGAGGGCCCAGAACAATTTGTTAGATTGGCAATGATGAATATAATGCAATCCACTCAAGGAGATATCCTATTAGTGGGAGATTTTTTTAGTATCATAGACAAGACACATGACGGATCAGCTTAAAGAGTGGGTCATTCCATTACACAGTCAACTGAGGGACTGTAGTGGCTAAAATGCTTTGGTCTGAGGCACAATGGGTGGAGCTTCTACCCGGATAGGAAGATTTTTGCATTATTTACTGCTGCACCCAAGACATACATCAGGTTTGATTATTTTCTGGGCACCCTCCAATAAAAGGAAAATATGCCAGTCATTGAAATAGGGGGCCACTCATTATCTCACCATGTACCTATTCACCCTGTTATTGAGTCATCACCACACATGCTCTTAAAGCATCACTGAGGGGAACATTAAACTCATTAGCAGCTAACTACAACAGGGACAGCAGAAAAAACACAGTGAGCTTGAAAGACAAGTGAGGGATTAGAGGTACACAAGCAGGCAGGAGCCCTGAAAATATGGTATAAACGTACAGCAGCACAGGACCAATTTAAAGCCTGGTTAAGCCCTACTTAGGACCAAACCAGGGACACATCAAGGCTTCAAGTGTCTGGCCTGCAAGCTTAAGGTAAAGACAGCAAGGGATAGTGTGTCCTCAATGAAAATGAGTACATGTGCAGTAATATACAAGGATATACACCAACCATTTAAAGAATACTGTAGGGGTTTATATTGAGCAGAAGATAAACCACAAGATAAAATGTAGCAATATATGTTATCGTTGAAGCTTAATAGAGCCCAGGTAAAAAACCTAGAGTTCCTTTTGCTATTGAGGAGGTCATCGCAGTCAATGCTATACTGACATGTCATAAATTTCCAGACCCTGATGGCATCACATCACTTTTTACAAGATGTTTTTCCACACTGGAGGCCAATACTGACTAGAATGCACAACTCATTCAGAGAAATAGGTGAAATTACCGATTCCTTGATGGAAGCATCCATCATTGTGCTGCCTAAACCAGGGTAGTATCCTATACTGTGCTTGGCCATTAGACACATCTCATTGCTGATAGTGGATGCAGATTCACTGGAATCACTGCCAGAAGAATATGTGCATATATGCAGAGTCTCATTGGCCCAGACCAGGTAGGTTTTATCTAGACCAGGGATGGGTGGTACTCATGAAGTTCTGTTCCGTATAATTTGGCAGAATGCCCAAAAAACTCAGCGGGATTCTGCAGGACTCCACGGGTAGGCAGAAGTGATTGTCCACCCATTTGCACAGTTGCATTACATTCAGGTAGCACGATGCATGCTTCCTCGCTGCAAAACAACCACCAACTGCACCACATGGTTTGCATGGGTATGGCGGATTTGTTTTACCTGCAATTTCCTGTTCTGTGCTTGTGCTGGGCCTTGATTTTTCTATCTAAATTAAATATTTTCAATCCTCTCCGATCCCACTCATCCATTCCTCATTTACCCTTATTATATTAGTGTGTGTCTTTGTGTTTGTTTTTTAAACATTTTTGTCTTTTTTTCTGTCATTTATTGTACTTCTTTTGGTTTACCCTTTACTTCCTAAGTCCTTCTTTTCTAATTCCTTCCTTTTCCATGTACTTCTTTTTTTCCCCACCGAGCACAATGGCAGAGCCGGGCACCACATAGATCGGTGACGCAAGAGCCTTGAGGTCTTTAGCACCACCAAGGGGTACAGCCCTGTGCCATTTCTTTCAGAGGCAGAGGCGGCTTCACTTTTTTGTGTGCAGGGCTACCTCCCCTCCATGCTGACAGCAGGCGGCAGACCTGGGAGTGGGTACGCCCTGCAGGAGTGTTGGCTGCTGTGGGACAGGGTGTGCCAGCATGTCTGTCAGAACGGTGGGGTCCAGAGCATCCAACAGTTGTTGACACACCACTCGGAGATATACTTGCCCTGGAGCAGGTCCTGCTTGACCCGCTGGGTGTCGAGGATGTGAGGCTCAGTGAGTAATTATTCAATTGTTGAGCTGTGTTCTACTATTCTGATATATTTTTTTCAAATAGCATGCTGCTCACACTGCGAGGCAAGTTAAGTTTATGTTATGAATATTATGTGATCCAGTTTGAGTTAGCCATGTTCTCAGCACTACCTATTCGTAATCATCAGAGCTCGCTTGGGCTCATTTTCTAAGAAGCCAGGCAGACTTGCCTGTTCTTTCACTAAGATAGTGATAGTAGGAAGCATAATGAGTGTGTTGGCATTCACTTTGCCTTTCTTTATATAGCTCGTGCAGTAACATGCAATCTCGCACTGTTGTGTAATATGTGCATCTATGCATTGATAAAAGGGGGACTGAGTTGGCCTATCAAAGGGGGTGAGATTTTGAGAATGAGATAAGCAGAAAAGATTATTTGATTGATGCAACTCAATAGTAGAACCAAATGAAGTTTAGGTTTTGGGAAATTTGGAAAAGGCCTTAGGGTTAGGAAATTAGGAATAGGTCAACTCAATACTAGTACTATAGGTGATCTGATTTAGAAAAGTACAGTGTTACTGCGTTTGCCTTTGCCTGTCAAAATATTTTTGGGGGGATTAACTGTACCACTAATCTATTTTTTAATCTTCTTTATTTCTTACATCACCACCCAAGGGCAAGAACAGGGCTTGGGAGGTGGAACAGGGACAAAGAGGTGCCACCACCAGTGCAGAGGCTGATGGATCTGCTGGTCCCAGTAAGTCCTCCTATTAATAATATTATCACTTCCCTAACTTTTACCTCTCCCCATTTAGAATAATTATTCCTTTTTCTTTAACTGTGCCTGTCTCCTTTTCATTCCAACTCCTCTTCATTCTGTCAAATGTTTGTTAAATGTTTGTTATCCCTGCATTCTCCCAGTTTATTTTCTATATTTTGTGTGTCTGTAGCTGACTTCCTCTTGTCTGTACTAGTCTGTAGCTTTCTTCTGATTTTTTAGTAAGCTTTCCCTCTCCCCGTATATATCTTCTGGACTGCCACTGTAAGACTAGGAGAACAGATTTTAGGACAGGTACTCTACTGTGAAGATTGTATGCCCAGGTAAGCTATTCCATGCATGTTTGTGGAGAAGGTTTTCTTTTTCAAGCTCATGCTCAAACATTAAAACAAGAGAGTGGCCATGGTTATGATGTTCTGTTGTATGTATTATTATCATTCATTTATACAGTAGTATGACAGCAGTTTTGATGACAGTGCAGCATAGCTGAAAAGTACGTTGAGGACGGTCCCATTGCAATTGCAAACCAAGATTACATGTCCTTAATTGACCAATTATTTCACCTCTTCATTGAGCTTCAAAGACTCAGAGTTATCGTAGCTCTGCCCCTCCACTACAAAATATTTTTGGTTGGCTAGACTACCTGGCTTTCCTAATATTGTCAACCAGCAAACTGTCCAAGTGATATTTGTGATAGGAGATACTGCTAACTGAACTGTTGTGATGCATTGCAGTTGTACTATTTTAATGATAAGGTCGGCGTATCAGACATAAGCTCATAAGGAACGCTAAAAATTATGGGTTGATGGACAAGGGAAAGAAGGATGGAAGTTTAAAAGAAAAGATGAGTGAAATGGTATATGAGTGAAAGAATGCATGGGTGGGTGAAAAGATGAGTAGTTGTGTGATAGGATACACAGGTGGGTATAAGGATGGATGAAAGAGTATATGGGTAAAAGGATGCCTGGGTGGGTGGATGGGTGAAAGGATACTCTGTGGGTTAAAGGATGGGTGAAAGTGTATGAGTCAAAGGAGGCATGGGTGGGTAAATGATATGCTGGTGAACGGATAGTTGAAAGGGTTGAAAGGTGAATGGATGGATAGATATATGGATATATGAATGGATGCATTGGAATTGAATGGTGAAAGATTAGATGAGAGTATGTAAAGCTTAAATGGTGGGTATCAAAGGGAGACTAGAACAATGAAAGGATTAATGGATACTTCCTTGGATAAAGAAACAAGTGAGCTCTTCTGGAGAGAGGCATGCTCACCTACTTCGCTTGTTTGGTTTTATCAAAGCTTTGGTTCATAGTGGGGGTATTTTAAAGTTCTGTCTACTCACTTGACTCACTGTATTTGTTAAGCAAAGCAGGTATTTAATTATCCCACTCAAAATCATTCATCACCCTCCTGCCCATGGCATTTCGCCACCCATGACCTAACTGCAGCATGGGTCAATTCAGCACTACAGTGTTGGCTGTGCAATGTGAATCTTCTTCAGTTAATGCAGCATTTACAAAGTTTTCTATGTACTGCAAACCAAAAACAATGTATGGTTCCCTTTCCTTCCTGTGCCCATTGTCTCCCACCAGTTTGTCACTTCTTTATTCTTTCCTAAGTTCTGTCCCAGCCTACCCCAAAAATTGAAAACTCCATCCTTGGCATGTGTCACATTTTTCTGGCCAAGTGATTCAAATATTTCACGACTTCCATAATGGATTTTCGCCTGTTCAAATCTTTCCCTTTTGAAATTTGTCAACTACAGTGGCTGAATAAGCCAAAGCTTAGGCACATGATGATGATCAGCGACATCCCACTATTCTATAGCCGAACCCTACTAACCCTGCCTAGTCCTTCTGATTTACCATGCAATAGAGATTAAGTTAAGTTTCCTTTCCTTACTGCCAAGCAAATGTATTTATTAGAAATATTTTGTGGTGGAGGGCGAGGTCGGGAGTATAATGGGTCTAAGTGGGACTAAGTGCATGATTTTGAGTTTTGCAGATGGGATACTCTGTGACGAACGTGCCAAATACAATCTATAGATCCTGTTTCTTTCCCTGTACTGCAGTTCCCTGTACTGCGATGTATCATTTTTTCCACTATCTAATTACAGCAGACAGGATATCCCCAAATTATTTATGACGTGTGTGACATACTATCATTATTATTCATCTGCCTCTTTGTAGTGAGGGTAGAATTGAAAGGCATTTGGAGAAAAGGAAAGCAGTTAAATTAAAGTAGAATAATTGTCCATTCCAGCTTCCCCAGATGCAGACTGCAGAGAGTGCCAAAGTACCTGACACGCTAGCTAGCATGTCTCCATTAATTTTTTCCTGGAAATCCTTTTAAAAGAAATCAAATAAATGTTTTGTAATCTGGTGATCTGTTATTCTGCCTTAAGTCCTTTCAGACAGTAAGTGCTTTTATGTGAGGAATGTGTGGGTAAAAACTGGCCCTGTGACTATAGTGTCACATCAAATCACAATGGCTCTAAGGGGACAGGCCAAAGGTACTACTATTTTGGCACTATAATGTAAACAAGTGTTTGCACAGAGTACTGTTTACAATTTGTTCTTTTTCTTCTTTTTTAGGTTTTGCCTACGCAGCGAGCTTAGGTGGGGACCTTTTGGAATCGATTAGCTTTTTGGCAAAAACGTGCATGTTTTGCATTGCTTTGTATTGCAACGCTTGCACGTTTGGCATTTACCTTGCGGGAGTGAGCAGTGGCGGATTGTGTTAGCAATGATCGTGCTCGCTCCCGCAAGGTAAACGCTGCGTGTCCCTGCTCTCCGCGACACACCCCTCATCCCTCCCACTTGTTTATTATTCCTTTACAAGCACTTTTCACAAACGCTGCTCATGTCATGCAGCACTGCTGTATGCCGTGTACTCACACCACAGCACTCAATTCTCACACGCACACTCAGAGTTCATCCCGCTCTCTGTTTATCTTGCATGGTATATCACAATTCTGCAGTTGCCAAACACAGCTGTTTTCTAGCCCAGTTTACAGACCTTTGTTCTTTAATTAGTTTACCAACTTTTATTTTTTGCACACAATAGAAACCCCAAACACTGATGGTGCAGTTTACGCAAACAGTTCATATGTGCTCCCCTCCCCCACCTCTATGCCCAAGAGCCGCAGGAGAAACATTTGCCTGGGTAGATTTCTCCAACTCCCGAGAGTGATGTCACGGATTGGCGCTTCTAAACTTTCATTACACCCTTGTCTTGCAGCTTCAGACAGTGGCACAACGTATCCCGCACATAGGCAGCAATGAGGGGGTTAATGCACATTGCACTGAGGCTGCTGTGCTTTGGTTACTGCACACCACACACTGCACACAGGCAGCAACGAGGGGTTTAACGCACAATGCACAGAGGCAGCAGCAATTAGTTTAACGTATACCTCACATATAGAGGAACAAGGGGGTTAATACACAACGCATCCTAGCTGCAGTGCGTAGGTTAATGCACACCAGCTGCAGCAAGGTGGTTAAAACTAACACACAGACAGGATGCAGAGAGCGGGTTAACCAGGCTCAAGGTTGAACGGTTCAACCCTGGAGCGCGCGCAAAAACTCGGTACATACTTAAATCAAGGAACCCCTGAGACATTATCTATGGACCCTGCCTCAGTGGTCAAGTTTACTACTGTGAATGGACGATGGACCCCCTGAGACTTTGTACAGAATTCTTGAATAACGGTAGGTGAGCACCAGTGCCCAGAATGCCTGTTTTCTTTCTCCTTTTACTTACAGCAGTGTGTTCCGATTTCTGTGCACCATGCCTTTAAATTCTGTATTCATCCTGCCATATTTGCTGCGCTTCAGTGAAAGAGGTCAAATGTTAAACTAGGGCTTCTGACAAATTTGCTGCTTATGTGCTATTTAACATGTGTTTTGGTGTTTACAAACGTCTCTCCCTTTGCAGTCTGAGAAAGAAAAGTAAAGTAAATTATTTGACAGTCTTGCTTGAATACTGAGTGTGAAAGGTAAGGCTGTATGATGTAATTTTCTAACATACCACAGGAGCGCTCAGGGCTGCCAAGGATTCAGTGTACATATCTAAGACATTACTATGTATCCAATGCACTTATGTATGATATTCCATGTCTTAAATATGACCGCTCAATTGACACTTTATAACAAATATAAAAGAAGTTTTAATATCACACCCTTTGTGCTAGATGGTCGAACGATTTTTGAGATTCATGTAAAACAAGCAGTATTTTCCTTTCTAGAAGTTTTTGTATATTGATCTGTTAGTCTATGCATGTAGTAGATGTGATCTGTATCTCTTTGTTTTGGAAGAAACCCCCTCTGACGTCTTTGTAAAGACTTTCTGTATGATGAATGTCTGTGCTTTAAGTTTAAGAATTTATGGTACAGGTTTAAGACTTGGGTGGGGCATTTGGTGGAATTTTATATATTTCTTGTGTTTGGCCTTCACGTACATAATGGACCAGGTACTTGTCTCCTTCTACTGCTGACGTTTTTAGAGCTTTTTTTTTCTACAAGCACATCATATAAGTACTTGTGTTTTCAGGCTATCTCTCTTATTCCTGTTGCTTCTTTTCCCTTTCACCCTTCTGGCCCCATCTGTTTCTTCTCTAACCTCTCCCTTCCCCCCGTTTGTAATTGTATTTTATTTATTTATTTATTATGCATCTTGTATTGCGCAAACTAAACCCGAAGGTGTCAAGGCGCCTAACAAAAAGATCAAAATGCAGGGCACGACTACTCATACGCTTGTACAAAGAGGCATGTTTTAAGGGCAGCTCTGAAAGTCTGAAGGGAGGGGAGGGACCTTAGCTCTAATGGAAGATCATTCCACCATTTAGGAGCCAAATGGGAAAAAGCCCTACCGCCCCATCTGGTTTTCCGAATGCGTGGGACGCGGAGAAGAAGATGATTAGAGGAGCGGAGGTTCCTGCCAGGGTTGTAGTAAGACAGGATGGATCCAATGCCTGTAGGGCTACTTTTCGCCAGAGCCTTATAGACCATGCACATGGACTTAAAGACTATCCGCTCCTTGATCGGAAGCCAGTGAAGCTGCTTCCTGGCCAGCGTGGCCGAAGAGCGTTGAGGAAAATCAAGGACAAATCTGGCTGCCGCATTCTGGACTACCTGCAAGCGCTGCAGCTGACTCTTATTCAGCCCAGCATACAGCGCATTGCAGTAGTCCAGGCGACAACCCAAAAGGGCGACAGCCAGTTGCCTTCTTGCCTGCAAGGAAAGGTAGTTCCTAATTTTCCTTAGGATGTAGATTATACCCCAACAGGTAGATATCGTCCTATTGACCTGTTGGCACATACCAAGGGTGGGGTCAATCATAACCCCGAGATTTTTAGCCGAGGAGGTAGGTATAGGGCAGGCACCCAATGAGTCAGGCCACCACTCCATAGACCAAATGTCTTCCTTTCCGCCGAACACCATCACCTCGGTCTTCTCCCCATTCAATTTCAGTGAGTTGTAGATCATCCACTGGCTGACAGCCTCCATGCAAGATCTAAAACTGGAGGCTGTCAGCTCGGTTGACTGTGAGAAAGACACGAGGATCTGGGTGTCATCCGCGTAGGAGACTACCTCCATCCCAAAAGATCTAATAAGTCTGGCAAGGGGGGTCACATAGATGTTAAAAAGGGTGGGGCTAAGCCCCGACCCCTGAGGGACCCCACATTGCACAGACAGGGATGGAGATAGAAATTTTCCCAGCATTACCCTCTGCTCTCTGTGATCGAGAAAAGAGGAGAGCAACCCCAGGGCTGCCCCCCGGATCCCAATCTCACCCAGTCGAGATGTTAGGACACGGGGAGACAGGGTATCGAAGGCAGCCGTGAGGTCCAGAAGGATCAGGAGGGATGTCCGACCCCCATCCACGCTCATACGGATGGAATCGAGCACCAGGGTGAGGGCAGACTCGGTGCTATGTTCCCTCCTGAAACCATGCTGGGAAGCATCCAGGCAGCCCGAATTCTCCACGAAGACAGCGAGATGCCCATTTAAATGGGCCTCGAGCATCTTCGCGGGGGCCGGGAGCAGTGAGATGGGGCGGAAGTTCTTTAATACCCCTGGATCTAGGGAGGGTTTCTTAAGCAGAGGTTTTACCACCGCATTTTTCCACTGCTGTGGAAAGACACCCTCCCTCATTACCCCATTCATGATGTCAAGCAAAGGGGGTAAGAGAGATCCTCTGCACTGCTTCAGGATCTTAAGAGGGCAAGCATCCAGCGGAGACCCTGACTTCATTTTGTCAAGCAGCGTCTCAAGATCTTGTAGAGACATCGGAGGAAAGGATTCCAGACAGCCGGCCGAAGAAAGTTCAGCCAAGGAGACATCTAAGACCCCTGTAACCGGTGGCTCAGCCGTTGAAAGCCTCTGTGACTCCAAGGAAGTATAGATGTCCGATATTTTGGACTGAAAGAAGAGAGCTATGTCATTGCAGAGCTCCTGAGAGGAAATAACAGGATCGGGGACCTGAAGGGATGTAAGAGAGTCCACGATCCTGAAGAGCTCTTTGGGAGCTGAAAGGGAAGAAGTCAGGGCCGTAAAGTAGTCTTGTTTGGTCCCAATAACTTCCGCCTTATATCTTTTGAGCAGGGTTTTATGAGCTTCCCTGTCTTTTAGATCCCAACTAGCATGCCATCGACGCTCCTGCCTCCTTACTTCCTGTCTAAGGAGTCTTAGTTGTTCAGAGAACCAGGGGGCTGAGGGTCTTTTCCTGGCTGAATAACAGGACCGAGCCGGCGCCAGTTCGTCCAAGGCCTCTGTAAGAATTTTATCATAATGTGGCACCGCCAAAGAAAGATCCATCTCCCGAATAGAAGACAGACTAGGAATCCACGGGTCAAAGGAATGTTCCCCGATGTTTTTAAGATTCCTACGTACTTCAAAAGTACTCGGAACTTTCCTAAGAATTTCCTGGCTAATGAAGGCCACGTTGAAAGGAACGGCCAGGTGGTCAGACCAGGAGAGAAAGAAAGGATCCGTAACTGACAGTCTCTGATCGTCAGAGAAGATCTCATCGAGCGTATGCCCCGCTCGGTGGTTGGGTCCTTTCACCAGTTGGGTAAGTCCACATGCTGTCAGTACATCCAGCAGCGCAGAGGTGTCATGAGTCTCCAACAACTCTAAATGAAAATTAAAATCACCCAGAATCGTTAGATTCTCACGGCCAAAATAAGGCTCCAGGAACTGAAGCAATTGTAGGTTAAAATCTGCTCTAGGACCGGGCGGGCGATAGACCAGAATCCCGTTAAATGGAGAGATAGAGGAGTCATATAATGAAAAATACATCACCTGGATAGAATCCTTAGGGTCAGATAGAGGCATAATATGACATTGAAACCTGTCTCTATGCAGGATAGCTATTCCACCACCGACCCGGCCTATTCTGTCTTGCCGAGTCAAGCAATACCCATCTGGGACTGCTTCGATAAGGTCTGGGCCCGATGAGTCCCTAGCCCACGTTTCCGTGATAAAAAACCATGTCGGCTTCTTCTCCAAAACAAGCTCTTTAAAAACAATATTGTTTTTGATGAGTGAGCGCGCATTAAGAAGCAGGCAGTTTACGTTCAGTTCACTAGGTGCCACTAGCGAGCGGAGCTCCCGAGGAAGGGCGGGGGGGGGCAAAATTCCGGCCCTCCGGGCCTATCTGGAAGCACCCACAACCCATGGGCCGGAGGAGGTCTTCAGGAGTGCTTCTATGGAAGCACGGTGCAGTAATAGGTCGGAGATGTAAAATATCCTGTAAAGGATATTTCAGTACACCGTGCCCCACTATTTCCGACCTGTAGGTCCAGCCGTCCAGCCCGTCCTCAGCGCGGACGGGCGCAGACGGGCTGGACTCTGGCGTGACTCCGGCATGGCTGCGGCGATCACCGTGCGCGCCATAGGTACTGGTAGATATAGGGCTCTAGCCAGTCCACCTGACTGCTAGAGCGCAGTTCGTTTAAACTAACTTAGTCCCTACCCAAGATGGCGCCCACCGATGACTCGGCGCGAGGGTCCGGCCCGCTAAACAGCGGTGAGTGTCACCTTTTAAATGCGGCAATGCGGCGAGGGGAATAAAAGCAGGGAAGAACTGTGCAGAAAATAACAAACCAAGATACAAAAACGGGTAGAATTAAAATACAAATAGCGCGAGTACAGGCGCTGAGGAAGCGCGACCAGCAAGAGGGAGAGCTCCTACCTGTGTCCTTTAAATACTGTGAGCCCCCGAACTGTCTCTAGCCAGTCCACCTGACTGCTAGAGCGCAGTTCGTTTAAACTAATTTAGTCCCTACCCAAGATGGCGCCCACCGATAACTCGGCGCGAGGGTCCGGCCCGCTAAACAGCGGTGAGTGTCACCTTTTAAATGCGGCAATGCGGCGAGGGGAATAAAAGCAGGGAAGAACTGTGCAGAAAATAACAAACCAAGATACAAAAACGGGTAGAATTAAAATACAAATAGCGCGAGTACAGGCGCTGAGGAAGCGCGACCAGCATCTCTTCAATCCCTGACAGAACATCACCCAAGATAATATGTTGCATGGCTACACACTGACGAGGCCAAAAAAGCAAGACCTATTGGCTATGCCAATGCTTGTTTTTTCTTGATGTAGCTACTCCTGCTTGTCCGCCTGCACACCAGGAGATAGGAGCCTGGCTGCGGTGGCAGAGGTTGGGGATCATCCACCTAGAACAGGGGTCTCCAACCTGTTCTGTAATAAGAGCTACTTATGTTCATTGAAAATCCTCCAGAGTACTAATCTTATTAGAGATACAATAGTTAGCACATCACATAAAATTGCATTAGTGGCCACAATATGGAAGATTACCAGAGACAATCAACTCGCAGCTTCAGGCACGGTTCCCAGCTGTAATGTAGAAATTGCTTTGTCGATGTGGAATGCCTCTGCATCAGTAAAACATAGCAGCCATAATTGTATTGCCCCTAGCAGCAAATTAATATTTGTAACAGTGCCCCTAACACCATTTGATTTTTGTCACTCAAATATCAGCCTTAAATATATTTTTAAAAATCAACAATTTTTCTACAAAGCATCAGTCTTTGAGTTCTGAAGATATACACATTTTCATTGAGAAATACATACTTTTCAATTTTGGTATTAATATATTAATTCAGCCAAGTAAACTCATTTAATTTAGTTTACTTGGCTTCACACAGGTGAGCTACTTACAGGCAGCTAGAGAGCTATCAGTATCTCATGAGCTACTCGTTGGAGAAGCATGACCTAGAATATCAACGGTTGGTGGCGCTTGAAAGGGAGGAGGCTGAGGCATCTGCAGCTGCCAAAGGTTCTAGTTCTGCCAACCAGCTGCCAGGGATTTCAGCCTCTCAGCAAAAACATTGCCTGTGCTAATGGCAGCCGGCAGCCAGCTGTCCAACAACCACTGCTGCACCTGGACGGCAGGATGACACACATAGAGGGAAAGCCTGAGAAGTTTGCTACCCGCATGGAAAATGCCTTCTTTTATCCCTTTCTATTTTTTTGTTTAGGTGGAAGGGACTTTTGCTATGAGAATTGGGAAGGGAGTTAAATTACTTTGGACATTGGACTTCAGATCTTTATTTTGAAATTGGTTGGAGATGGGGTGATTTGTTTGGAATAGGAGTAGGCCTGTTGTGGATGGAGACAGTGTTTTTGTTATTGTTAAAAACAAGTGACGGGGAAAAGTTATTCTACTTTATTGCTGTTTTTATGTGTTTTACTTTTTAATGTGCACTGCTGTATTTTCACGCAGTCTGTTTTTTAATCTGCTTGCTTATCAAAGTGTATGCATACCAGTTAGCTATAGTTATGTATAGACATGTCAAACTACCCTCTGTAACTATATTATTGACCATCAGGGGGGTAGGGTATGCTGCATTTGCCTGTGTTGCCTAAAACAACCTAGATAAACAAGGAAGGAAAGTCAAACCTCCAATAGAAGTTAGTTACTTTTTAACTAAGCTAGTTCACTTGACACCATAACTTTCTTTCCTAACTAGATGAAGATAGGGCTGATACCTCTCTCTATCTTCTAAAACTCACTGGAGGGTTTCCCAAGGTGCCTTCTTAATGGCGGTGGTAGTAGTAGCAGGCTAGTACGCTAGCAGAAAATGCATTACAACAAGCGAGGTCCCACTCCCACCGAGGTGAGCTCTAACTGTAAGATTAACCAAAAGGATTATCCATCACAGGCAACTTAATTAAAAGAACAACACAGAGTTAGTGGGTTATGTATTTATATCATAGCTTTACAAAGAAGGGGACTACCATGACACAACAAAGAAAAGAATTCCCGATATTATAACAAAAACTATCAATAGTAGCTTCTTCCAATGGGGAGCTATTTAATTAAAACTACAGTTACAAAGTCCTCAAGTCAGGAGATGAGGACTTATAGTCAGGGGTGGAGTCAAGAAGGTTAATCGTTTATGAAACACATGGCCTGAATGATAACATTGGTGAATGATGTTCTATAGTTAAAGGTAAGTGGGGCTGGTGTGGGTTATTGCTTAGGTAATAGAAGATCCTGCAATGAGTTGGTGTCGCTTTCAGCACATCTGCCCCACTAAGTGTGTGATCCATTTATGGCGTAAATTAAGCCACCTAAATAAAAGCCCAGGGAAAGAGGGTTAGGGTTTTGATGAATGGATGGGAAAGGAGATCTGGGGAAAGGTGTGACAAAGACAAACATTACTCAACAATAGAATACAACAATAATATACATCAGGGTGACGATTAGCAGCACATAAACTTCAATCTATTGTGGAACGAAATGAAGAAATGAGTATGACACAATTCAGCTAAATCCGTGGCAAACAGTCTGTAGTGTTCTTGCATGGTGTTTTATTCCCTATGATTCTCTGTCCTAGCTGCTCAGCCTGTGTGTGTGTCTTCTGTATGGAATGTTGGTGAGTGGACTTGGAGTAAAACTTACCAGTGGGTCCTCTTTACTACATTAATTTTGGCAACAAGAGGAGACGTCCCCACGCTCTACAGTTGATAAAGAGGCCTTCTACAACATGTTGGGAAGAAGCTACAACAGGGAGAAGACAACAGGCGCAGACTACAGGAACAAGACCCAAAAAGCAGGAACGACAAGATGAAACACAGAAAGATAAGGAACTACAAAGGGAACACAAACAGCACGCCAAGCAGCCCCACCAGTGTCCATCACATCGGACAGCCCCAGCCTAAGCGTGCTGTATTCTATTCATCTTGCACATATTGACAAGAACTGCGCCATCATTGGACGTAAGTGACACCATTTTAGACTTGCTACTTGACATGGTTGGAGTGTTGTGCTGCACCATGGTGATCGAAGTTGAACCAATGTGGGTACACACTGCTGAACAGACTAGAATGGTGTGGCTCTACACAGTCTTGTGGATACCTTTCTTGTATACCCGCTGACATCAATGTATCTGGAGTGATCAAAAGGGTGTTCCAGCAGCTGAGTTATCATTACAATCTCAGCTCTACGTTAAAGATAAAGTGAGGATGACGCTTTCACTTTTGGAGAAGTGATGCCTGCTGTCTACTTAGTCGAGTTACTATGTTTTATTGTCTCCGAAGTTTGGTCTTTTGGTCATTGAGCACAGTGGAGTCTGAGGAGGAGCACCAGTGGCAGTTTTATTGCTGCATTAACTATTTGTATTGCCCAAAATGGTGAGACAGTTGTGGTCTATTCTTGTTTGCGACAATGCTGAGACTTGCCTTTCAACCGTTGTGTGTTATTTAACAAAAACTCAGGCGCGAGTCTTATCAGCATGCGCGCTTACCTACGCCTTGCTGCCAGCCATGGATCTTCTATGACGAGATTTCTCTACGTGCCACAGCCTGCTAGCTATCAATGTTGGGAAGCACGCTGATGTCGGGAGCCACCCGGTACAACTTGAACGGCGCGTGGCCATCTTAGGCTTGGCAATGGCCCTTGTCATTTGTAAGTACACTTCTCTAATTTTGCCAACCACGTCTTCATCACGGCAAATGTGTTTTCAATAAAGCTTTTTGGATGTCATCGGTTTCACAAGAATCGCCCTGCTCATAGACGTTGTTAAACATGAATGCGCCTGGAGCCATCCGGTGCAGTGTCACTGTGCGTGCCGCCATCTTGTAGGAAGCTGCAGCATCGGATCTCTGGATCACTCTGTATTCTGCAATATTCTTTGGAGCTCACTGGCAGAGTGAGTATACATCATTTTCCAGTGCAAGTAAAGAGGATATTTTCAAGTAAAGGTACATTGTAGTTTGTTTGACTGTTCCCAGTCTTCAGGATTGTTCCGTTTTCCGGTACTGGTTGTGACCTCCAAGAACTCATACTGCAAGAGGTGCCAGAAGGTGGATGTCTAATTTGTCTATTAATCCACAGTACTGAGTTTTGAAGAGTCATGGTCCATGTTTCTTTTGAAGTAACTCTCTTCAACATTGAGGTGTGATGTACTTTTGGTGTTATTTTCGTTTTTCACCTCTTTCATGGCATAACATTCCAAGGGAATTCAAGTGAGACATTGCTCACAGGTGTTGCCTATCCCAGTTATTGAACGTGGTTTGCTAATGTGTTTTATTGTGTTTCACTGACTGTGTTTACCAAGTTGTGCTTACATTACAGACTACAGCGGGGTGCACTAGTAGAGAGTGTGCCTTGTGTGCTGCCATTCATGCTATTTAGTATTTACAGGCTTCATGTACAGTGAGATATCTTTTGTTAATTATTGCAGTTTTTGTACAGTTTATTTCTTACAGTATTTACGTAGGAAGTGTTTATGACATTGTGCCCTTACATGAGGGTGGGTTCTAAGGGTTTTGTTCCCTTTTTGATATGTTGCAAAGAGATACTTTCCTTGCGTGCGTAAGACAACTTGTGCTGCACGATCAATTTTGAGGCAGAGTTGGGTTCCCTGCGCACGTAAGACACCTTGTGCCGCACATTTTATTTTGTTTGCAGTGTTTGGTCCCTGTGTGTGTAAGACACCATGTGCCGCACGTTTGTTGTGCAGGGTTTTGACCATGTTTGCCCCTTTGAATGGAGAGCATTACTTAACGTTTTTGTCCCTTGTAAAGGTGGGGGCAGGACATTGGGTTTTTAGTCCCTTCTGTCCACACAACTTGTCTCTCTACATGGAGAGCATATACATACTTTGCTCTCCCTTGGTTATGTTGGGGGCAGGATATTGGGTTTCAGTACCTTTAGTCCACATGACATTTTTGATGTATATTTATTTTCCGTTTTTGAGGAGGGTGATGGGTATTGTATTCTGTATCCATCTTTCCGTCTTGTCTTTAGTTACTTTCCCTCTCATGATGCAGTGTTCCCGTCACCCCTGGATCTGGGCTTTTGACTCTGTTTTAAATAGTTTGTTTACACTTTTATGATGTGGTCTTTGTTTCCTTCCTCTTTGGGTTGTGGACTATTTATTATTGCTGTATTTTTATGTTTATAGTTTAATGCATTGGTTTTGTTAATTATTCTGTTCAATAGGGAAGAGATATGTAGTATTCTTTCATGAGGTTTTATTCCCTATGTTTCTCTGTCCTAGCTGCTCAGCCTGTGTGTGTGTCTTTTGTAAGGAATGTTGGTGAGTAGACCATGAGCAGAATGCCTGGGTGACTCGATGAGGAGTGACAGTTGGTGGATGGGGCTGAGCAGCTAGCAGGCTGCTCCTGGTGGGGCTGTTGACATCAGCTTACAGGCTGCCCTACAGGACTTTTATACCTGTTTATGATGACCTACCTGTTGTTAAGGACTTACTCATACTATCTGTGAATAAATCTACATGGAGTACAACTTATCAGCGTGTCATCGATACTACACAGTCCTTCAGCCTCAGAGACCCAAAATACTATATATCTAAATGTTCTGTTATCTATATATATTCTGAAATTTCCCCTTCTGAAAAAGGAATGAAAGTGGGCAGTAGTTTTTTGTACCGTGGATCAAGTATTGTGAATGAACTCTTTGGACGGCATAATGTTTCCTTGCAGCCTTGTATTATCAGCCAAGTAGAAGATTAAACTCTGAACCAAATTAAGTGCCTCTTCATTTACACCTGCAAAGCTTTTAGCCACAGTTTTAACTGGTCATGTTGCAGAAGCAACAAAGGGATAGCCTGGCTCATCATACTGTCCTCCTTGCTGACTTCCCATATGAACACCTCAAAAGGAATTAGCATCTTTATCAGGCATTTGACTAGGTCCCATTTGTCCATCACAACTGCCATGGTTTTCACAGTTGCATACCCTCCTCTTGGAATCAAATACTCATTGGTTGATTTGTACTGCTCAAATAGACGTTGCAACATGTAAAATGGTGAGTTCCAACGTGTTACCACCTCCTGTATGAGTTGCAGACTATGTCTTCTCTTTTTTAAGAAAGACCTGTACAATTGGTTGATGCAATGTGTCAAACACAGGACCGTGAAATAGCCACCATCTGCCATGGCCTTAACAATATTACTGTCATTGTCCGTGACAACAATTCCTAATCTGAGACCTCTGGGTCACAGCCATTCAAACATCTTGCTGTTAAAGTCTTCCAGGATGTTTGCAGCCGTATAGTAAAGCTCCATGTGAAACATAGCTACTGTTGCATGCCACCAACACCCTTAAAACATTCTTCAGCGCCAAAACATATAGATACCTGTTTCCAATGCCCCACAAAAAGATCCAGTGTGCAGTGGTACACATGTAATCAGTGGCTTGACAACTGGCCCACATGTGTATTGGCAGGTGGATAGTGTGAAGAGCACTCTGCTGCATAGCTTGTAAAACCAAATTTAGTACATTGTGATGGAGCGCTGGAACAGCAACTCTGGCAAAATAGGTCTGGCGAGGAGCCTTCCATTTCAGGCAAATGGCTGTATCAAATTCTAAAAAATCCACTCCTTTTCACAAAAGAAAAAGAGAGGAAGTTCATTTTAGCCAGATTCCTGTTGTACAAGCTTGAAATTCGGTATTTGCGATTGTAGGGCCCGCCTGCCTAAACAGGCCCTTAATAGTACCCTGAATTCTATTCTTTTGTGGTGTCACTGGTGCAGGTAACTTCTGGAGAGAACCAGGAGGTGGTAGACTTAATGTAAGTCTTGGGGGAGTTACTGTATGCTGTTGGTGTGATGCCTTCATCTTACTCTTGTACCATTGCGAGGTTGCTGCGGCAGGTGATACTGGGGTTGGAGACAAGGCTGCTTTGCATAAAGAGAATTTCACCTTCTTCTTCCTCATCACCTTTACCTTCCACAATCATCGGACCTGATCCCCCTCTCTCAGCACCACCACCACCTGAAGCAATTTTTTTAAGGTGCGCCTCCCACTGGATTAAGTGGTGTTTTTTGATGTGGGTCGTTTGGCCTCCTCTACCAGGGTGTGAACCAGGCTTCCCTTGATGAACACTCGCATGGCAAATGGAGCATATTGCAATGTAGTTAACAATTAACTGTTCCCTTTGGTATTCTTATCTAGTCAAACTATCCTCATACATACACACTCATTCTAATGTGCCCAATCTGTCAACAATATAAAAATATCTCCTTCTTTATTGAAAGATGTTTTAACAAAATTATTTTGTTTTACACAGTGATAAAAATACAATACAATTGCAATATCATTTAAAAGGTAAACATCAGTCACCCCGCATCCATCACCCCGCATGTTGTCACAACGCAGTCGTTACAACGACCGCGTTGTAACAATGCAATATCACTACCCTGCAAGTCTTTACAATGACTTGCGGGGGGGGGGGAGGTGTTGGGTTTAAAACCAAACACCTTCCCTACTGTCCGCACAGATGGAGTTGGAATAATAAATTATACTATACCAAGATCTAGCGCCCCCCTCTGCAAGTTGTTGTAACGACTTGCCTGATAATGGTATTGCGTTGTTACAACGCAGCCATTGTAACAACCACGTTGTAACAATATGCGGGGTGAGGGAAAGCAGGAAAAGGAAGCATGTTCCATTTAAAAGCATGCTATTTCATGAATGGGAGGAACAAAATGTTGTCTTATTCACCAATGGCTATCTACAATTTAGGTGACAAATGACATAACATATTTCTTTATGTAAAATTGTAAAATGTAAATGTACCCAATCATTCATAATATACAGACACAATTCATGAGCATGTATAAATTAAAATGTATGATGCTAGTTGTTATACAAATACATAATATACGTGCATGTTTGTAAATGATATTGCAATCGTATTGTATTTTTAACACTGTACAACAAAATGAATTTGTTAAGACATCTTTCAATAAACAAGTTGTATTTGTCGCCTAATTTAACAAAATCTTACATAATGGAAGCCAAATACCTATAAAGTAGGTACACATACTCTTAGGAAAGTACCGGCCTTCTCATACCTAGGGCATCATGTTCGATGACAAACTCAGTTTTAAACAGTTATCAGAGGGCAAGTATCTTGGTCTGACAAAGTCTGCTAGAGCGATTATAAGCTTTGCTCACAGATTAGGTAAATGGTAGCGGGGGACAATTTTAAAATTGTATAACTCCTTTTGTAGTTCTAAAGTCTTATATGGAAGTGTGGTCTGGGGGTTTGTGAGGACAAACAAACTGCAAAATGAAGAAAACAGTTATCTTAGGCGTTTGTTGATAGCCCCCCAGAGTACCCCTGCTTTTATCGTACATGAGGAGTTGGGGTCTAAACATATTTCTGACCTGGTGGCGGTGAAACTCCTTTTGTGTTGGGTAAACATATGGTCCAATGAGGAGACAGGTTTGAATAGGCAAATAATCCAGGACTGTCTCTCTTTGGACCATGCGTTGAAAATCACGTGGCGGAAATATGTAAAAGACACCTTCACCATGCTTGGCAGATCAAATTTGTTCTCCCTTCCAGATACGGTGTGTGCACAGGATAAAGCGCTTACTAAAGATCTATTATTTAAATATACTGTGGCCCAAAGGGAGGAAACCGAACTGAAAAAACCCACGGTTCGAAATTATATTTTAGTTGTGTCTACACAAAGTATAGAACCATACATAACCCTCACAGCCAGTGCACATGATAGGTTTTTAATGACAAGGTTTAGGTTGAATCTGTTTCATCATTTACTGGCTGTACCTGTTGGGTATACGGCACATCCTAGGATACCCTACATTTTGTTCTTCTATGTCCGTATTACTCATGTCTGAGAAAAGTGTTCCTCATGGGTCGTTTAAGGAAACTTAGATTTAAGCAGGCCTGTGTGGCCCTGCTGTTTTTAAAACTGTCCCCAGATGTTTTTACCATGTTCTGTGTCTCAAACATTTTAAGCTCTGCTTTAAAGCTAAGAAACACCAGGAGATAATGAAAGCAGAAGGAAGACCTCCTATCGAACCTGTGTATTAACTAGGATAGTTGGTAGAGTATTTTAATGCTTTTTAGTAACCATTGAGTACTGTTTTTACTGTATTATCTTTCCCTGTCAGTTTTTTTACCCTTATGACCACTGTTTTTTATAATGATGTGTTGATGAAATTGTATCTTTTATGGTCATACTTTCTTCTATGCCAAATAAAGATTAATATTATATTAATATTAATAAAGAAGGAGATATTTTTATATTAATGGCAAGGCAATTTCTTTTTCTTTTTATTGTTTACAAATTGGGGCACATTAGAATGAGTGTGTATTGATGAGGATCGTTCGACTAGATAAGAATACCAAAGGGAACAGTTCATTGAAACCTGTCTCAACCCAGTTCCCTTTGTTGTCTTGAAGGGTCTCTCTTTTTGTTTGCATATTGCAATGTATCCTCTCACTTGCTAATCATAAAAAGCCCCAAACTAGGGAAGTGACATTTTTCAATGGGCCATTGGTGCCACTGCCAACGTTCGAAGAACTGGAGGTTGGTGGGTGTGTCGACATTTGGATTTCTGCAGTGCGTACTTCTACTGAGCTAGTGGGGATATAGGCCGCAGCGAGGGCTTTACAAATATTGGAGCTGGCTCGCTGTCATCCTCATCCATTTCATATTTTAAGGCTTTCAGGAACTTTCTTTTTCTTGAGGCTCTCCTTGCATGTCCCTTACTCAGCCAGGTTCCAATCCAATACCAGATCCCCAGAAGGGGGGCTTGGAGAAGAGGGTAGAGTACTCTTCCTTTTTCTTGTTGGTGATCTAAAAGCCGATGGTTCTAGAGGAGGTTCTTGCTCATTAGGAAGCTCAACATCCTGTTCTGCTCCGAAATCAGGAAGATCTACTAATAATGGCTGTGGCTGTTGTCTACACTGCTCAGGTACTGCTTTATGAAAGAGACAAATCTAAATCACTATCAATGCTCGTCAGCGTCACCAAGACTGCAGTGGCTGCCTCAGTAAGAGACATGGGCTTGTGCTTAGGTTGGGGCGATACTGTTGAAGCAGAGTGATGCTCCCAGCTTGCTACCCGAGGCCGGTGAGGCAGGTACAAGTTTGTAAAAAAAGATCCAATAGGCATGCCAGTGGTGGGAAAATGCTTCTTCTTACTGGCCACTTTCTTGGTAGCATCTTTCTTTGGGGCCATCTTGAAGTTGCCAGTTGGCAGAGGCAGTTAGCTACACAAGAAGAGGAAATTAGAGGACTCACGCCAACTGTTGTGTGGTCACGTCACTTTTTACAGGCCTTCTGTCTGGCAATACTCTGGGTGACGTCTCTTATACACCTAAAAGCAAAAAATAAGAATAACATTTAGTGAAATGTGGTATTGTTGCAGTTTGAATCCAGTACAGATAAAGGCAATATAGTTTAGTGTAGGTTACTCAAGTTATTATCCTAAATAATTATCAACCATAGGGTATCCATTCCAAAGTCAAACCACACCATCATAACACAATTTATTTCATTTCCAATTAGCACAAACAACATAAAGATGTAAATGTTTGCTTTATATGCAACTAAGCCAAGGAGACACCTGTGGCATTATGTGAGGTGCAAGGGAAATGGAATAATCCTTAAAAAATGAATGCTGGTGTGTGTGCAACTGTGACAGGCAGGGGGTCCAGGTGAAAATGGAACAATACTTAAAAAAATAATGCTGTTGTGCAGCTGTGCACTTATGGCAGGCAGGGCTGGATGGATGGTGAGGAAATGTAAACAAATATTTATTTTTTTCTTAATGCAAAGATTTTTTTTAAAATGCAAAAAAGTTAACAAAATTAAAATTAAAAAAAGTGAAATACGACAAATTAAAGACAGACAAAAAAATGAATTGCTGGTGTACTAGGGGACTATGAGATACCCATTGGGAGGTAAGAAGGTGAAAGTAAAAAATGCAAAAAAATACAAATAATATGTAACACTGTTTATAGTAATCATAGTATACATATAATACAATACAATGTACATCAAACATTATTAAACTGATATCAGAGAAAAGTAAAAAAATGGACAAAAACAAAAAGGGATAGCCCTTGGTATTTTTCATATCTGTACCCTGATATAGGTCCAGGGAACATCGTACACTTTCCCTACATCATCTCCTTGTTATTTCATATGAATGAGCCTTATAAGGACATAACTCCAAATAAGGACAGAATGCCTTATAGTTACATGACGACCTATAAGGACCGCAGCCTTTATGGACTAAACCTTTCACCTAGTTCCATGCAGGGAGTAGGTTTTTCCCAATCAATATTGCTAAGACGTCATCCTTAGCACATATGAATAATTTATGAGTACACTCACCTCTCCCATTGACGCACAAGGTTTAATCACCAATGCCATCCTCATACTGAACAATGGGTAACACACACACATAGACTGTATACATACAGCACCTCTTGCTAGCAGTAGTCAGGAGGGAACCAAGACTTCAAGGCTGACACACTGACCGGAGATGCTGCGGCTCCAACATGCTATCGCTCCAGCTGACAGTTGTCTGACTATCCCTTGCAGGGTGTCCAACTCAAGTCCAGGACGAAGTCCCACACTCTCACTATTCAGGTAATGGGATTCGACTAAATCCTAGTGGGATTCTTGGCTCTTAGACTCTTAGGCTCTTAGGCTCTTAGACTCTTTTTGCACCTACTCACATGCTAGGTACATTTAGGTTCATCTAGACAGGGATCTTAGGAGTACAAACTTTATTTTATAAATACATTTTATATTCATGTATGTGTTCATGACTATTGCAAAATGGTAGAACACTACTATTCCTTTTTATTCACTGTACTGCTGGTTCTATATCTCTGCTACTGTGTTACAGTTGTAGCAGCACATTTGTTTTACATGAGAAGAACAACAATACAATAAATTTGTATTGTAAATACGGCCGACTGTTTCTTCATTGTATCTCTCTGAGAGCAAAACAAGCAAGGACGAGTGACTGGGTGAAAAGTAGTATATTGTTTACACAAGTCTGAGGAATCAGGGTTTGTGTGTTCTAAGGTTGCCAAAAACAAATCTCTCTGATAATAGGAGATTCTAGTGGCACTGCGAGCAAGCTAATGCAAAAACATAGGCTAACTTATTCGGTGGGGGTGTACAGAGTCAGTCTACCACCAGACCCACAGTATATGTTATCCGTAAACAGCGCAGGTCCTGCATGAAGGGTACAATAGGAACTACACTACACCCTCTCCTATCAATCTCCCTAGAAAAAAGCATTTTAATGGTTGCAAATGCCGAATCAGAGCATTTGCAACCAAAATGCTTAATACATCAGACTCAATCTGATTTTGAAAACTTACCTATGTACTAATAGGTCAGATCGCAAAATAAGGAATCGGAGTGTGTTGCAATCCGGCCAACTTAAAAAATATTCATTATGTAGGTCTCCAATTGCAAATCACTCTGATTGGCCACAGTCACAGTGATAGCGGCCTACAAGGGTCAGCAGACCACCATCCCAGTGACTGCTTTTAAACGAATATTATTTCTTTTGTTTTAAAAAGTCGCCTCATTTCCTTAAACAAAATGGGGCTACTTTAAAAAAGAAATGTTTCTTTTTTTCAAAGTTTCACTGACAGTTGGAAGTTGTCCTCTTGACCATGGCCTGCTCACCCTAAACCTTTACCACAATTCAGGAAGATGACCAAAGTGGACCACTTCCCTTTTGCAAATAGGTTACAACCCGAGCTTGAGTGTTAGTAACGTTTCAATGGTTTGCATACCACAATAGGCATTGGAAGTAAGATTGAGTGAAGTCCTGTGGCATCCCCAAAATACTCATGCTGGAGTTCAAAAGGTGAATGATGATATAGATGCCTTTACAGGTGGTTTTTATTATGTCACATTTGCTGTGCATTTAAAGACAGAGGTCAATTGTCAGTCTATCGGCCAGATTCATCAATGTCCCGTTTTGCGAGTCCTTAATAGCGATTATTAAGGAATCGCTATTAAAGACTCGCAAAACGGGATTCATGTAGAAATCGCAAAAATAATTGCGATTTCTACAGCTTCCTTATTTGCGATTAGCAAATTGCTAATCGCAAATAAGGAATGACTCCCCATTCATTCCTATGGGCCAAAAGGCCCATAGGAATAAATGGAGAGTCATTCCTTATTTGCGATTAGCAATTTGCTATTCGCAAATAAGGATGCGATTTCAAGGGTGCCAGGGGTGTCCAAAGGACACCCTTTAGCAACCCTGAAATGGTGATTTACACTGGTGTTGCGCATACAACTTGTGTGTAACATACAACTTAGAAAAATGCACTAAAGTGCATTTTTCTAAGTTTTCGCTATTTACCACGAAGTCAGACTTCGCGGTAAATAGCGGCCAAAAATTGCGATTTTGCATTTCTGAAATGGGTCATGAATTTCATTTAAAGAATCTCAAATAGAGATTCCTTAAATGCAATTGAGCGATTTGGCATTTTGCGATTTTAGCATTTGGGATGATGAATCCCAAATGCAAAAATTGCGCTCGCAAAGGGCCAGATTCTCAGAATCTGGCCCTTTGCGAGCCGAATTGCCGTTGATGAATCTGGCTGTAAGTCTTTTGACAAATTGCTGACTGGTGTTTACTTTTCTTTCTCTGACTTCAAATTGACAGGATTTGGTAAAGTAAACTATGTGAACTATTTGACAGTCTTGCTGGAATACAGGGAGTATGATAGGAAAGGCTGTAAGATGTCTATATTTTTTGATACACCACTAAATTTAAATAACTTTTAATAACCTGTACACATATTTCAAAATATATCTCCAGATAGCAAATCACAAATGTTAAAAATGTTTGTGTCATTCCAAAGTATGAGGAAACAAAGATTTGAATACAATAAAGGCACTTTACTTGGTGATGGGCAATTCATAAATGTTTGCTGAAACCATACACTTTACCTTTATTTGTGCCTTTTTTAGCTTTATCAGTAAACTGCTTATCTGTGCCAATTTAGTGGCCATTTCAATACAAAATGTGATGTCTGTAAATGACTGCACTACCACACAATGCTTTAGTAATATATTTGCAGCAGTGTGCTCTAAAATGCACCACATCTTACATACCATACTCTTACCAATTTTCTGCTGAATTGGTGCTACTCATTTGCTGCATTTGTTCTTTGTGTGGCATTTGGATTTTTCACAATCCCAATGACTTCAGTGATGTAACATTTATGGAAATAACCCTACTCTGCGATTTGTTCTTGCACCACTGCAAACCACTCATACAAATGTGACCGAATCATAGTTTGGAAGGGATGACCAAAACACACCCCTTCCAAAGTGCGACTCGACAACCATTTGAAATCCCATTTTATGAGTCTATGAAACTCTAAAATGGGATTTGTACCTAGGAAATTCCTTATTTGTAGTCTCAAACACACCGATTTTGTGAATCAGAGTTTCTGACCACAAAATAAGTTAGTATATCTAGCTCTTTGTTCTACTAATAAGCTTGTTTGTGTGTGAAACTTAGGGGGTGGGCAAGTGCATAACAATACAACATACCTATTTACCTGGCAAGGACTGTTTGTCTAAAATACAGTCTGCACTAGTCGACCAATCAATAACTGACAATCTACTTCTCTTTGGGGAGTGGATGTAGCAGTACGGCTAGAGCGGTTGACCTCGAAGCTCGGGAACCGGGTTCGAGTCTCGGCACCGACGCTCAACATCCTGTGATTCTGGTCAAATCACTTCATCTCCCTGTGGCTAACAAATGTGTACTTGTGTAACGAAAATGGTGCTCATGTAAAGAGCTCTGATAGCCGATATCTTCGGGTCTATTTAGCGCTATATAAAACTCTACAAATAAAAAAAAATAAAACATCAAAGCCGTTCAGCACACTTATCCACGGAAACAAAAAATATTTAGCTGATTCAAACTCATTATACTTTTACATTCATCAACAAAAGCCATTATTAACGATAAATTTAACAAATTGCTGCTAACCATACACCTCCAAACACACCAAACAACCAATCGATGAAACTCCCAGACCAAGCAGGTAGGCAGAAAATTAAAATGCCCCCACTTTTAAACCATTTCTCTAATGGCAGCACAAGAGTGAAGCTTAATCCTCCCTTGAAAACTTCCTTTCTCACCACCATTTTTTTATCCAGCAGTCTTTTCACCCAGCTGCATATCACAATCTCTTTTACCATTCTATTTATCCTTCATTTATTTACCTTTCCTTTTTTCTTTAACATTCCTTTGTTCCACAACTCCTTTCACCCCATGATTTGTGTATCTTCACATTTTATTCAATCATCCTTCCTTCTTTCCTTTTACCCTTCTTTCATTCTACAATTCCATCATTATCTTCACCCTTTCTTTCTTCCTCCTCTTTCTTTCCTTACACCTTTACGTTACCATTTCTTTCTTTGTAATTCATTCCTTTGATCGTTTTTCCTTTCACCATTCCTGTCACCTTCTGTTCCTGTCATCCTTTATTCCTTTCTTCTTCCCCTTTCTTTCTCCCCATCTTTGCCTGTTTCTCCTCACTCTTTACTGTTTTCTTTCTTGTCTTTCTGTCTGCTGCCCATACTGTTTGCCTAGTCTCCTTTCTCTGGCACAAAACTTGGCGGACATTTACTCTGGCATGGTATTCCCTTGCATGGTTTTTAGGAACAGAAGAAACCGGTAAACAATGTGTACATATTTTAGTGTGAGCCAGCTTAGCGCCTTGGACCCACTGCATACCCCCACTGAAATTTCTGAATGAGGGCTGGGTTCATGATGCTATTGTCCCTATCTTGAAGACCCTTTCTATTTAGATGACATGTCATAATGTAATCTTACATATATCCAACAAAAAGTGCCTATTCTACCCAATTCAGCCAAATCTGTTTTGGCATGAAATATAAATACATGTGCATATGTTATATACAGGGTGGATATCTTCAGAAGAGATCCTACAGCTTGCATTTCCAAAACCTATATCAGCCCTCATTAAGAGCTACTTGTGTAGGGTCTTCCCCAGCCCAGGAGCATGCAGATGAATTCCGACAAACGGAAGCTGTGGTCAAGCATTACTTTATTCTTCAGCATTAACTCACAAACTGAGCATGACATCATACTTTCTAATAACTACACCGTAACACCTCCCGAATAATGCCTATTTCCTGTTCAGAGTCTACCAAGAACCATGAAGTTGCTAGTGCGCATAACATCAATATGATACACCTCCCCCCTGTTAAATAAAAAGGTAGTTTTGTTCTGATGGCTCTCCCAAATACCAAGATTGCTAGACTCTTGCCAGTTGTTGAGTGAAAAGTTGATCAATAGGCCCAAAGGACCTGGCACATGGCTTAGTTCAGATCGATTTCTTCAATGGGTGCTTGTTGAATGACCCTCTTGAGGGGGCCCATGAATGGGCCAGAGGAGGGTACTCTTTTGGTGTTTGATGTTGAGTCGGACAAGAAATTCTTTGAACTCTTTGCTGTTAGAGGGAGGGCCATTATCAGATTGGAGATTTTCAGGGGTGCCCCACGTTGCAAAGATGTCATCTGGCCGGTCTATGACATGGGTTTTTGAAGACAGGTCTTCCACCAAAGTTAAACGTGAATATTCATGTACATTTCCTAAAGGACCAATAAAGTCAAGTGCAACCCTCTACCAGGCATGGGGAGTAAGTTAGAAATTGTCATTGGGTGCTGCGTCACATTGGAGGGTCAAACAATTGCAAATGTGGTCCACCTTCAGCTCCCTCTCGACTCCCTCATCTAGCAGAGGGAAACACACTCGAGCTCTTAGGGCTCTTTTGGTGGCTTCAATACCATGTTGTCCTTCATGTGCATCATCGACAAGGGGCCGGGTATCTCTCCTCCATGATTGTGTGGTAATAAGTTCTTTGATTATGATCATGTCTTTATCTTAGCAGCAATTATTTGTTCCATCAACGAAGAAGCTGGTGTGCTGGATCTCACAAAAAAGTTGACATATGCTTCAGCTGTTTAGGATGTCACACTGTGATGATGTAGCGACACTCATAAAAAGTGATCTACTGGGTTTTGATCCTTCCCAGGTTGATGTACAATCTCATAGTCATACTCATACAGTCTTAACCCCCACCTCTCGATGCGAATGGGCATCTTAGCCTATGGGTTTCCAAAAATCTTGAGCAGCATCTGATGATCTGTTATGACGGTGAATCGTTTGTTTTACATATATGTGCCTTCTTGAATTGCAATCAATGTACTGCTTGATGTACCACTATTCGAACACTTACCTTTCATGCTGTTTCATAATTGATTTGTGCTCGTGCTTTGATCTCTTTTTGAATTATTTTCTTTACATTTTTATGTCATATGGATGGGTTACTGTTGACATATCTCAATGACAATGGTATCAGGCTCTCCTACCCACCATCTGACCTGTCAATGCAATGCATGGCTTATTGATTGCACATGGCCCTTTAATTGATCTTGGAATGGACACTTTTGCTCTCCTACTAAACATTGGCTCTATTCACAGGGATTGCTTTACTGCACCTCCCCTCTCTTTTCTCTCTCTCTTTACTTCCTTCTCTCTTTTTCTTCATACTCTCCATATACTTTTCCATTCAATTTTGATTTTGACTACATGTATGATCAATCAGTCTTGAAAACTTGAAAAAAACACAGTCCTGCATGGCCCAGGGGGTGAAACACATGTTGGCTACTTCATTATGTATTGTTCCTGCATCCATGTCAGCTTCTTGTTGGTCTGCTCTCTTCTCCTCTCGCAGCCATCAGCATTTTCCCTAGACTGTGTGATTTTCTCAGCAAGCGCCTTCTAAACAAATCTGAAAGGCAGCCATGAAAGGCTGTGAGGCGCATGGCTTCTTCGTCAGTGAAATCACAGAACTCGCAATGTTTAATGAGTGCACCAAGTCTTTCAACAAACTGGTCCATTGTTTCACCACCTTGTTGTTGTGCTTGGTTGAAGATATACCTTTCATTGTCGACATTCGGCATGTGATTGAACTTGGCCTACAATGCTTCTTTTTCCTTTTGGTACGACTTTACATTGGTCTGTGAAATTTTCTTTAGCACTTGTTTCACTCCATCACCAGCAGGATTTGTCAAATATTTGATGATGTTCTTGTTATCTTCTTCCTCTAGCGCATCTCTGCAGTCATTAAATGTTTCAATCCATGCAGCCCACTTGCCACCAATTTTCTGCTTCTTAGAAATGTCGAAAAGCAGTGGCGGCTTCAGGAATACGGCTGCATTGTGTTTCACACTCCCTTCTGCCGCCATTGTGTTGGCACGTGCCGTTCAGGCGATGGCGATGCTGGCTGGCTCCGACAACTCCTGCGAGCAGAAGTTGCCTTCAATACATGTGTCACAGTATACTTCAATCGCCTGTAACAGTGAAAAAGTTATCGGTTTCTCATACCTTGCTGACATGATTGTTATTTCTTGCTTTGTTTGATTAGTTGCTCTGTATTTGGGGTGTGGTGCACCATCTCTGTCGACAACCTCCTTGGCGGGTTTGGCAGACGTTTTAAATATCGTCTTCTGTATGCTTTTGATTTCTTCTGCAGCTGTGTCTGGACTCGAGCAGGGCTTGGTACCACCTGTGCCAGCCGCAGACCGCTCTGCATCAATTCTGGGCACATATGGCATGCATGAGCAATTTGCTGTATCACTGCAAACTCTCAGGAAGAGTAGTCTCGTCTTCTTGGGTACATATCCCCTACTCGTCGCCAATTGGAGCATCTTCTCCAGCCCAGGAGCATACATTCAGACACTGCGCATTATATATTACTTTCCATTACCCACACCCTAACACCTCCCTGCATAATACATATTTCCTGTTCAGAGTCCGTCCAGATCCATGAAGGTCCCAGTAAACATAACATCAATTTGATCCAACTTGTAATCTTCAATGGAGTTAGCAACACAAATTATAAAATCCACTGGGATCAAGAATAATGGTGAAAGACTGCAAGACCACACAATTTCCCTTGGTAACTCCGGCTGCTCTAAGCAACTGAAAACGCTGAGAAAAAATGAACCTCTGAATGGAGAACAACTAGGGTAATTGGTTGTGATACATCTGATTTCACTGTTGATTACCTACTTCTTTGTGGACCTCAAGGGTACAATTAAAAAATTGCAGTTTTCCAGCCCTAGAGTTATTCTATCAGCCACTATCAGTTACTCTGGCGGCCAGAATCACCAGTCCAATTAGAGGGGATCTCCTATCGAGGGTCATAAAGTTTACGATTTTAACATACATTTTAATAATGTGGCTCTCTAACAATGCATCCAAATGATTTTACACCAATTGTGCCTCATCCTTCTCTTCCCTTTTTCTTATGAAAGTACATCTTTATTGTTCAACTTTTGTGTCATCTGTCAAGACTGAAGTGCATAAAAACACCTCCTTGTGCATATGGTACATTACTAGTCAGATGTCACAGTACATTGCACAACAGACTCTTGTACAAGCAACGTAGACCCAGAGGATACAGAATTAATTAATACATCAAAAGGTTGGAGAAGAAAATAAGTTAACAGCAGTAATGGCCCACCTATCTCATGAAAAGATGGAAAAGAAGGCATACTTTAATATTCAGTCAAGACTATTCACATAACAAGCACTGATTAACAACAATTCAAGCAGGCAGAGTAGTCATGAACTAGAGGAAAAGTATAAGTAGAAAACCTGGATTGAGCCAGATCAGAAAAATTGTCATGGACCAAAGCCAGACTGAGGCCATTGTGCTCACGTCTTCCAAATCTCCTCCAAGAGCCCGTTCACCACTCCCCCGCCCCTACCTTTATGAACAACACAGAAATGACTATAATCTATTTTAGGAAGACGATAAAGTTAGACATTGCCAGGTTGTAGAGATGATTTAATACTATGTTTCATATAGGATCTCAGCAACAGCTGGCAATCAACCAGTTCACAAATCCAAAGAAGTGTTAATTTCAATTCTAAGGAGGGCCGGGGGACCATGCAAATCATTAAATATTTGAGGATAGTCATTTAATGACAACCCTGGGCAACAGCGGTCAATGCAGGTAAATGCGGTGGGACCAAGTAAGGGGGGAATTCAAGGGACATGCAGAGGGAAAATTAAATAAATAATTAATTTTCTCTTGGATCGTCCCTCGAAATCCTCACTTACTCCTCCCCACTGCCCCACCGCTGTTACCTGCATGGACCGCGGCTGACCCTAGGGCCTCAGGAAGAAGCAAAAAAGAGTGGAAAGTGACAAAGGAATTGATTTTGCAAAGGCAAATCAGCTAATCATCCATAATCATCAGCTCTGCTGTGATTCTATACACTGGGATGGCTCCTAGTTTTGAGCCTAATTAATGGCACTGGCAAAACACATCTCTACCTCCACCATCCACTTTGCGCTATGACTCCACCTGAAATGGTGGTGAATCATCGACCTAATTTAGTGTGTTTGGTCTTCCACAATGTGCGACACAGTCACCTCCTTCAAAAACCACTACAGACAGGATGTAAACCTTTAGTCTAAAGTAAATTTAGTTTCCTAAACCTGTTCTGAAACTCTCCTCAGGGAGACAAGATATGCTGGAATTGACAATGTACAAACATGCTGGGGGTTTTCTGTCATTTGCTTGGGGACATTCTGCTGACTGAGAAGGACATTGGCAGGTTTGCCTCCAGAGTTTTCCTCTTCTAAAGCCTTATCTAATGGCATATTCGGTCACTTTGGTAGATAAAGCCCTGCTTCCAAAAGGTAGTTAATGAAATGCAGTTCCTTAACGATTCTGGGAGGGTGTTCCATGTCTTGGGGTATTGAATATGCAAAGAAGTGTCCCCCAATGCGTGTGAGTTTCACTCTGGGAACCACACACAGGGAAAGTCTACTGGACCTCAGTAGACGGGACAGATGGTAAGGTCAGGCAAATTCTTGAAGCTATCTAGAGTGCATTCCTGAACTTGCTTTATACATGTAGTGTAAGGTTTTGAAGTGTATCCTTTTCTCCACCTTGAGCCAGTGGAGGTCCCGCAAAAGGTCCATAGTAGATGCGTTTTCTGGCGATCCGAACAGCATTCTGGCTGCGGAATTCTGGGCCACTTGCAGCCATCTTATCAAGCCTTTACTCACCCCCAGATAAAGCATGTTACCGTAATCCAGTCTCTTCATAATAGGTGCCTGAATTACTGTTGTTTGCGCTGGGAAAGGAAAAAGTCAGAGGATTTTCCGAAGCCATCTCATGATGGAAAAACATGTTGCAGCCACCTGCGGTCTCATGGATAACATGTCATCCAACACAAAACCCAACATTTTAACCTTAAGAACCGGCTTGAGAAGAGGGCCTTGGACCTTTGGCTAGTGTTGGAGGCCCCACAGTGAAGTATCCATTCTTAATACCAGTACCACAGTCTTATCTCCGTTGAGTTTCAGTAAGTGGCTGTTCATCTACTCTGCTACACAGCCCAGGCATGTGTTCAGACATTCCAAAGTACATTCCTGTGTAGTTCACATAGAGAAAATAATCAGAGAGTTGTCTGCATTTAAAAATAAGGTGGGTACATCATTTTCCACCAGGTCCGCCAGTGGGCCCACATAGATATTAAATAGTGTTGGACTTGTGGAACTCTTGTCGTGTCGCTTGGAGGAGGTACAGGCTGAGATCACTTGAAATTACCTATCCTCTAAAAAGCCAGGACAGGGCATTCCCTTGCAGTCTCAGACCGGCCATACTCTTCAACAGAGTTTTGTTAAACTCATTATCAAAGGCCAAGCTGAGATGAAGTAGGATCAGAGCGGCCATCTTGCCTCTACCTAGGAGCTGTTTTAGATGCTCTGTGACCCCCGGAAGGGAAGATTCTGTACTGTACTAGCTATTGGTTGGGGGAAAGTAAGTCTTCAAGGTAGGGTGTAGTATGTTTGGCTTTATTTGAGAGTCATAACGTGCTACTTTGTAGTTGGAGTGTACTGACTAGGTTACAGTATGTTTGGGTTTGTCAGGGTGTGCTGTGCAGTGGTTGTTTGATTATTTCAAAGTATGGTGTTTACGGTAACATCCAATATAAGAGTGTGTTCAGGGAGGAGTGCTGGGAGGGGGCTGTTCACATAGATTGGTGCCTAGATCTATCAAGAGATGCAGTGACTCTGCATGGTGTAAAACACGGATTGGAAATACAGGTTGCATCCTGAAGCTGTTGCTCCTAGTTCATTCATTAGTAGTACTGGCTGAGCAAGAGAAGAGTCTGGCTTCTTTAGTTTGCTCCAAAGAGTAACAGAGTGTCATCAAATCAGCACAACGGCCACCAAACATACAACTCCAATGAGAAAATCTACTCTAACAACAGTTCCACAGCATAAGAACGATTCTAACAATTTTAGACCCACATCTAGGCTACCACTCCCTGCTAAAATTTCAGAAAAAATAAAGAACACCCAACTCATTCGGTTTTTGGAAGAAGGACGGGTGCTGGACCCTACCCAGTATGGATTCCAGGGGGGAAACAGCACGGAGTCTGCTCTCCTTAAATCCACTGCTCTCCTTAAATCTCTCGGGTCTCAGTTCACATGGAAAAAATGACAAAGAATGAACAGGAGGAATGAGGGACAGTAAACCAAAAGAAATAGAAGACTCACCGAGTCTCACCGGAGACTCACTGGAGATTAAAGCTGAAGGAAGCGACCTAGAATTGCACTGTGTGTGCCTGCAGGGAACGACGATCCATGCCCTGCTGCCTCCTGGGCCGATAACTAAGCCCCAGTGATAAATGATCAGCGGATCCAACAAAGAGCTACCCTGGGCCCCTCCCGCTCATAGGATCCCTGGGAGCCCGAGAAACAACTGTATTCAGGTGGATGCGGTTCCCATTGAGGAGACCAGAGAACGCCGGAGCGAGGGGCTCCCTCCCTCTCGTTGCTTCCGGCCATTGCCAGCATTCAGACTTGGAGTGCCACAAGGCCTGGGAATGAGGTCTACCCTTAGGAACCCTGATCTTGACATCTGCTGCCTACGACGCGATAACCACAGTGGTGATGAAGCGTGCTTCACAACATTTTTTTTAACTTTAATTCAACTTGAATGCCTGATCCCAAAATGGTGCCTCCTCGAGGCAAATTGCACCCCAGTGCTGTCTGCTGACCGGCGAGCACCTGTGAGGATGGGGATGGGTTCCTGCCTCCAACGCGCTGACCGCAGTGACTAAAATCTTCGTCAAATCTTATTATCATCTTAAAATAAACGATTAGGATTCGACCCTGAGGAGGCCTGACTGACCTCAAAATGGCGGCCATTCGATTGGATACGGCGATCGCCTCAACCTTCTCTTAGGTGAGTGACTGGGGCTTGGGCACGCGGCGGGGAGCAGCATCAAAGTCCATGACGAGAAGTGGCAAGGAGGGGATGATATCAGCCTAGAAAACAGGGCACCTCTACCCCAGTGTGTCCCACAGAAAGAAACCTCAACTGAGCGGGTAGCCCGATACCAACATGGCGCTCGCTTCGGACAATAATAACTGACAACTCCATCTTCAGCACAGGTCATCCAATTTCCTGCTGCCTGTGGGCTTGTACGGACAGCATCCTGGTGCTAAGGAGGCACTGTTGAGTAGGCATGTGTAGGAGTGAACTTGAAGCTACGCAAGTGTCCCCTGGTCCACCCAAATGTAGCGGGCCTCTCCCCAGACCACAGACACTCCCCTCACTTACCCCACGGGGCTTTACCAATCTTAAAAACACCCACCTGGCTAAAACATCTCTGCTAGTCAAAATCACCAGGTAGGGAGGAGGAAATCTTTTTGTCCATTCAGCTTCTTCGTATTAATACTCAATAATCATAGAAAGGGTGGAGAATGGACAACTTGTAACTGCATTACCACGGTTCTCTATCTCTCTCAATAAAAAACCCTCATACACACATTGAAATCGATGGCGGTATATCTTGGTTCTCCGCCTTTAATAATGCGTTATTGCATCATCATTGGGTCTTTAAGTGTCGTATGCATGCCTCAAGACTGAGGCAACCACTGGAAAACGCAGTAGTGTCCAGGGATAGTTGTTAAACAATGCTCACACGTAAAGTGGGTTAAAAATCTTCGCTCACCCTAAAAAAAGCTTCAATTCAAAAAATGGATGAGAAAAAATTGTTAAAATCTATAGTGTATAGATGGGGATCGTGTTACTGAATCTGCTATACATCCAGTTAATCTTTCAGTCGACATGTTTCTGCCCCATTATGCCCAACCGGGTCTATGGGGCATTCATCAGGACAAAAAATTCAGTACTTGCACTATTTGTAAAGTAACTTACAGTGGGTCTTGTGTTTCCACTTTAATCTAGGCGAGGTGTACTGTGCCTGTAATTTAGAAAACACAAAAACAAATACGCATACAACAAACACTTAACATATTTAAGCGCTACATTTTAGCTGCAACCAAGAGGTTTCTGTTTCACCTCTTTCATAACTGGGGTATACTTAAAAAATGGGACCACTTTGGTTCACTAAGAGATTCCATTAATGACTTATGGAGGTTTTGTGGTGCTATTAGTCATATTAATAGAAAAGACTTCTGTCTGTAATAGGAATATGCACTTAAACCCTCTTAGTAGCCATTACATGATCGTTTGTTATACTATGTTTGGCTTTAGAAGGCTCTTATGGCTTGTTTCCACGTAGGGATATAGTTCTGATATAAACTTCTAAACTTTACTCTGCATGATGGGTTAAATAGATGCATCGCACATTAAGAGTAGTATCATTATTCGCAATCTGATGTGAGTTATCGTTACGGGTTTAGTCTACTAGTATCGCATTACCTCTTGAGCCCAAAACCCTTGCTTCAACCGGGGACAGAATATTATTCCGGAGCTGTTAAAAAGAAACACGTTCATTAGTACTGGTTACTCACGTTTTTCCTGCTATTGCTGTGGGACCTTCTCATCAGTATCGATCTTACCCGCTAGTCGCATGTAGCTCTCCGTGCTGACTCTGCCCCAAGAAGTGCCAGGATCTTCCTGTTTCCTCCCTTTAAGTGACGACTGCCTCTGGAGGTCATAGTCACAAACAAGGGACTAACGGAGGAGAGTAAGTTATTTGACTCGATATTACGAGTGTTACTTTTATGGGATTTCAACATTATAAAAAATCCTTCATTCCGATTTTAATGGGTCTAGGTTAGAAAATATTGTGAATATCAGATTCGGGTTTCTACAGATATTTATACAGACGGTGATGACTGCATTATGAAAAACAGGGGTACCGAAGAGGAACTACCATGGAAATAGAAAAGATACTCCATTCTTCATGGTATTGTCATTTTATAGCCATGTTATGACTAATATCTGTCAGTGGATATAAGGGATATTATCAAAAAGCTAAGTTGCAGATCTATGGGTATTTAAGGTGGTAATTTATGTACCTCTAAGATAGTTAAGGTTCTGTGACATACATAATGATGAGTGGTGTGGAGATTGGATGTCATTAAATTCTCATCATATACATATGGTTTGTGTTTTTCTTAAAGTTGGTGCCAGGGTACATCATCGTTGAGCCCTACTATATTTGTTTTGAGACGATCCACCCATCTCTGTTCTTTTTCAAAAAGAACTTTCTCTGCATTATGGGTTTTATTATGTAGCATCTCCATTACTGTTCATCTCAACTCTTCAGCTTTATGCTGTTGTTCAAGGAAGTGAGTGCTCATTTTTGTAGTTGTTTTCTTCGTCTTGATATTACTTTTATGTTCCCCGATCCTGATTTTACCTTTCCTACAAGTCATCCCAATGTATTTCATGTTACATGGGCTCAAAATCATGTAAATGACATGAGTCGAATTACAATTTGTATGTTGTCGTTGTGTCCAGATTAGAGTGTCCGACAAATTCAAGGTTTTTGTTACTGTAGTAAGTTTACATACTAGGCAAGGATAGTGTCCTGTTATAGGGACCATGCTTGTATTTCTTGTAAGCTCATTCTTTTGTTTCTGTTGAGGTCTGGTATGGACAAGCATGTCCTTGATGTACCTCATTCGTTTATTCGCGAATCTTGGTTTTGGCCAATTCAATTTTCCAGATGTTAAATTTTCCAATTTTTATTTACAATTTTCTTTACTTCGTTGGAAGCTGGACTGTAGGTTGTTACACACCTCATCAAGTCCTTTACTGGCTCCTTCAGTATAGTTTCTAGTAGGCATTCCCTTGGTTGATATCTGGCTCTTTTTTGGCATCTTCGTATGGTTTTAATTGGATAGTCCCTTTTCTGTAGTTTTACACTAAGTTCTTTAGCTTGGGTGGTGTTATCTTGTATTTTACTACAATTTCTTTTTAGCCGCAAAAATTGGCTATACGGTAAATTGTCTCTGAGGGGTTTCGGGTAAAACTTTGGTATGACAGTAGGCTATTTTTAGCCGTGGGCTTATAGTAAGTTTTCGTTTCAATTTGTCTGTTTTCCACGAAGATTGTTATATCTAGGAAATCCAAGCTTTGTTTGTTGGCTGTGAAGGTAAACTTGAGGGATTTGTCTCTGTTGTTTAACCATTCCATAAATATGTCTAAATTCGTGTTGCTGTCTTTCCAGAGTAGCATCACGTCGTCAATGTAGCGTTTCCCAAAAATTATTTTGGAAACGAACGGGTTGGTGTCATTGAGGACATGTGTGGACTCGAATTCACTCACATACAGTCCTGCTACCGAAGGAGCAAACGCACTGCCCATTGATGTACCATGGCATTGTACAAAAAGGTCACCATTGTATTCAAAGACGTTTTCTGTTAAAGCCAATCGGCAACATTCTTATACAAAATGGCGTGGAATCCGATAGTTCCATTGTTCTGAGAAGAGGATGTTCTCCAATGTTTGTAGTGTCTCTCTTTGGGGGAGGCTGGTGTAGAGACTCTCTACATCCAGCCCCACCAATAACATTTTGTCTTCATCAAATGGCATGCCTGTCAGTTGATTAAGTAAGTCTCTGGTATCTTTTAAGTATGTTGGCGTTCTTTGTACCAACGGTTTTAAAAATCGATCGTCAAACTTGGACAATGGCTCGAGTTCTGAGCCTATTCCCAATACTATCGGGCATCCAGGTGGAAGTGATCTATTTTTGTGCGTTTTAGGAAGTACATAAAAATATGGTATTTTAGGTTCACGTGCAATTAAAAAGTCAGCCTCATGTTTTGTTACCCAAGTGTTGGTTTCTGCTTCATTCGCCATTATTTTTATGGTGTTTTGTAGTCTAGAGGTAGGGTCTGTGATAATCCTCTTGTAGAATTTTGTGTCAGATAGTAGGGTGAGGCATTGTTGATTATAGCCCTCTTTTTCTAGGAGGACAATTCCCCACCCCCTTATCCGGTTTTATTATGAATTTTTCATTCTTCCGTAGTTGATCAAGAGCTTGTTGTTCTTTCTTTGTTATGTTCTGGAACGGCTTCTTATTGCTGTGTCTTATTTCTCCAGCCTCTTTCATAATTGCCTGTTCGAATGTCTGAATTTCTACAGGTACCATACTATTTGGAGGATTAAATGTTGACTTCCTTCTTAAGTTTGTATCACTCTCTTGGGTTAGAGGTTCATTTTCTCCAAAGTACGCTTTTAATTTTAATTTCCTGCAGAATTCTGTAGCTTGTATTTCAATTTAAAAGTGTCCAAAGTCGGTGTTGGGACGAATCCCAGTGTCCCTTATTCAAGACTTTGATCTGATCCTCAGTCAGGGTTATGTCTGTGAGATTTACTATTAGTGACTCATTGTGCTGGTCCCTGGTTTCTCCTTCGAAATGCTACGTGTCATCATGTTACGTTGTTGGTCTTGCCAAGTTATGTTTTTTCGTCGTCCTCTCAGTTGATTTTGGCCTCTTCCTAAAAAAGGCTGCTGTTGTTGCATCCCTTCTGGTCCTGGCATCTGTTGTCATATCATGTGTGGCATTGGGGGTATTCCTTGGTTGTAGGCGTTTAGCCAACCTTGATAGTGCGGCATGTAGGGTTGAAAAAAAGGAATCTGATGACCGTTAAAATTCGGTCTGTGCCATCTGTTTGCGCTTCGTGGTTGTCGGTTCCGATAGTTGTTTCTTCCTCTCTTAGGTGTTTGGTCATCACCACTCCAGTCTGAATTTTCGGACGAGTCCCATCCCAACGACTCATTGACAGACCCTGGTTCTGATACTGTATATTCTTCTGTTGAGTAAGGATGCATTTTTTCATGGCTGAAGCATTTTAGATCTTTTCCTAATTTCTGTAGTTTGTTTTGCATAATTAATTCTTTTGTTTCATTAATTTCTTTATTTATTTCTTCTAGTCTTTTTTTATAGACTGAAATATATACTACTTTTTTTAGGTCTGCTTCGCTCCTCTGTATCTTCACTAGTAGTTCGTCTGATAACCTCTTAGCAGTTTTGACAATCAGTACTAAATAATCTAGGGTACATTTCCAAATTCCGTGAGTGGAACGGAATTTACCACCCAGGCCTAGTTTCTGTTATAAATGTAATATCGGAATTATGGCAGTCGATAAATTCTGCTGTTCATAAAGTATGTTTTACTAGAGCGAGCGTTTATGAGTGTGCAATTAAACACATCAGGGTTAACTTTCTGGCAGGCTTCATGACAAGAGTCAGGAGTTCTAAGGAGAGTGAAAGGTCCTACCAGCTGAAAGGTGCAGGTTTTTCAGCTGTCCTTCCCCTCTAGGAGAAAAGCAGGCATATCCAAATGCTTGCAAATAATATTAACTTTGTTGAGATCTAGTAGTTCCTCACTTGAGAAGAATGTTCTTGCCTTGGGAACTAGCTAAAAACCGGCAGAGGTTCTGGTGCTAAACATGGTCTAAGCGCAGACGGGCGCAGACAGGCTTGCCTTTGGTGCGCCAGCCGTACGCCCGCTACGTGTCCTCCGTGGAATGAGTTTAAGTAGAGTGGGGCCGGTAGGCGCAGAGCCGTGCCCTACTGGAAAGGCCATAAATTACTGGCCTGACTAGTTTTACGATGCCGTCTGCGCAAACGGCACCAGCAGCGGCAGAACGGGGCAGAAACCAGGTGTAAGAAGTCATAGAAAGCATGAAGGTGGAAGGCAGAAGCCGACCCTGTAAAAAACAGTTATCTATTGTGTCTCCCACAAGTAGGAACCTTTAGGCCAAAAAGCTATTTTCCAATGTGTCTCATGTTTGCATAACACAATATTAAATCAGAAATGAGACAAGCATAACATATTTATCCACCAGAACACAGAATTGCAAAAATATTCGTTCATAAGCAAACCAGATTTGTGTAGCATATTCTTGAATCAGAAAACCGATTTACATAACATATTTTTGCATCATACATCAGTGAAATAGATAATAACCATTGTGTATTTCACCACTTTAATGGCATCCTGTATTGTAGGCCATTTCTCAAACAAAGGCAGTCTTGTGATTCTGTGCAATTTCACATTATCATTCTCCAGATTATGTTCTCTAAAAGCAAGTCTCAGCAATTCTCTTTCCTTCATCTAAAGACTTCTGTACACACTAAGATGATAACCTTTGTACTCCTGGTGTTTTTCCTGTTAAATACATAGGGCCTCTTTTATGAAGACCTTGCGCCAATGGTAGGTCACTTTTTCCCATTTTAAAAGTGAGGCACCGGTGGCGCAAGGCCTTCATAAATAAGGCCCATAATGTTCTAGGAGCAACTGTGCAACTACAGTGATGCTTTCAAATCAAATCAAGCAAAATTTATAAAGCTCATTGCTACTCTACAGATTGTCCAGGCGCTAAAAAAGTGTCAACAATTGACTCAACAACTACATTAAAAGGCTTTGAGAAGGTCAGATGTGGGAAAGACCCTCACAAAAGAACTAAGCAGCTCCCAGTCAAAAATCAAAAAAGTTGATGTTCCACCTAGGTGTTTCTAGACTTTCTTTGCTCTAGCGTGTAGGAGAACTCTTCAAACTAGGAAGCCACTGATCAGCCAAGTGCTCCTCCAGCCACTGTCAGCCCTCCAGGAAATTCAAATGCAAGCAAGGATATTCAGGAGTAGCCACTTTATATAGGTTATACTACAATACACCTCAAACTATGTTGGTTTATAAATATCAATGTGCAAAAAATATGGAAGTTTGCATTGGCAATTAATTAAATTGATGGAGTCACTCAAAGCTTCCTGATGACAAAGATGTATACTTTTTTTTTAGAGGTAATGTAACCAGGGCTTGTTTTAGGTTAGTGCAACCAGTGCAGTCACATCTGGCACTGGGAGGACACTGTGTAATAATTTATGAGTTTAACAGCACCTGCTGCAGTTCCTTGTGTGCCCAGCAGTTTTCAGACAACAATAAATATGTCAAGTTAACTGTGGTGTATGATGTTCCTGCTGGAGGGAGATTGTCTAGTGGTAGTTTTGACTCATCATAAAGTAGCTCATAGGGTTAATATGCCCGCTTCAAACAATGTGAACTATGCAGATCACAGAACTGTATTTGATGTGGATAGCTCAATGGGTTACTGCTTGTGTCACAGAAATCCTTTTGTTACTTTCAGTTCATAAGTGCAATCCTAATATAATACAGGAAGGGGTGGGGGCACACTGCTGACCTCCCAGCACAGTTCGCCACTTAGCATTCTGGTAAATGCAGTTTACAGTGCAGGCTTACTTGGTATTTTGCTGGAGTGTTGCACCAAAGTTGGTGCAGATTAGTGCTGTCATCTCTAGACACATGTGTTTTTGTTTAAAAAGGCTCCCTTGAGCCACTGAGCTGACGAGCTAGTGAAGATGAACCTGTGCGCCTGTGAGAGGGACTGATATCTACTGATGATGGATAAAATTCAGAAACACATGTATCTAGAGATGACAGAAAAATACCAAGTAAGCGTGCACTACAAACTGCATTTTCCATAATGCTTAGGGACAGACTGTGCTGGGAGGTCAGCAGTGTGCTCCCACCCCTACCTGCCTAATATAGCAGAGAGATCTATGAACTGTCATCAAAGAGCTGCCTTCACACTGCATGATATAGGATAGAACATTATGTTTTTTCCCAGTCTTTCCTAATCCTAATGTTGCTAAAAAGGGTTAATTTGGTTAGAAATACATTCTTATTAGTAAAGCCAACCCACCCATTATGGTACGTTTTAAACCCTGAATTTGTGCTTCTTAAGGGCAAACACGCCCAAAATATACTGCCTACTAGGGGGGCGCTAGAAAACCCACTGCAAGATGGCCGTGCACTAGCGGTGCTCTGACAGCCGGAGCGGCGTCTTAAATAAATATCGGTGAAAATATTGTTCATTGTAGCACCCAAGCTATGGATTCAGAAATCGGAACTAAAGCGGAACAAGGTGTGATCAAAATGACCACCCACAACGCCTTCACTACCAGTGAATATACGCAATGTTGAAAATCCACGAGTGAGGGCGAGAAAATGGCGGCGATCATTAACTGAGATCGGGGGAAAATCTTACGTGAAACACACAGCCTCGGTGATTCAAAGTAATTGTCCCTGAACATTTTCTCATCAAGCGCTAACCTACTGGTGTGATGGTGTATAATATCAACGCAGCTTTGAACATTTAAGCAACGGAAAGTGGAGCATACCTCCCGGCAGCTATAATGGCGGCGTGAGGAACAGAAGCAGAATCTGATAAACACTCTGTACCTCCTACAGCGTCGGAACAGACCGCCCAAGACCCTCGTACCTGCTCACATGCCGACTTGCCTGCGCTCTTTGCTAGCGATGATATTCCACAGCTGCTCTGCGATAAAAACGGACTTGTGAAAGCGCTCCGCCCGTTAAAATATTGATCTATAATGTGACACAGTGGTTATAATGTTGGTCTCAACATTATAACCACTGTGTCACATTATAGATCAAAATTTTAACCATTGTGTTGTAGCAATTTTACAGTTGACATTGAATTTTAATGTCATATATGTATTGATTGTTTTATTGTTTCATGTTTTCCACTGTTTGACACATATTGTCATTATTTTTATGATTGCTTATTGTAGTGTTTATATATTTTTTATGTAATTTTGTTTTTTACAATAAATGTAATATCTTTGTTCAATCAATTTGTTATCATCTGTTCAGTACACTGTTCCTTATTTTTATCTATTGTGTTGCTTGACCTGCCAACCGGCGGGCTCACTAGTTGCCTAAGAATTGTTTATTTTTGAAATATTGTTGCCCTGTCCTAGGAACGTCATCCAGTTTCAGGGGGGCCCTTCTTTTTACATTGTAAATTACCTATCGCGACAGTGATACAGCACTGCGGCGGCCCAAGATAAGCATCCCCTGAAATATACCGGCTGTGAGATAGCCTTCTACCCAGATTTCACCCTCTCTGTCCAGCTTGCTCTCAAGGAATTTGGCCCGGTGAAGAAGAAGCTTTGCGACATGATCATACCCTACGCCATATTATATCCTGCCAGACTTCGTGTCACCCATGCGGGCAAAACTCACATCCAATTGACACCCCAGGAAGCGCAAGAATTCATTAAACATGCCAAGCAAAAATCTGCACTTGATGCTCGCTCCACCCCACAGTCGGAATCGGATTAACTCTACAACATAATGGATATCCTGATACGTCTTACTGCTATACTGAACCCTGTTGGTGCCATGCTTGAACACTGACATAGGGTAAGACACTATGCTCATTACAAAAAAGACTGTGGCTTTCTAATATTTCCTACTTGGACTTTAGAACAGATGCAGGTACTAAGAAAGTTACACCCACCTGTTCTGCTGCTCGAATTTGTAAACTAACTGTTATTTTCTGATGTATGCTTTGTACCAAAAATGTCCAATATGGTACCACTAACTAATAACAATCCAACTGCTGCAGCTATATGTACTTTTGACGCTCCAGCCCCCATCTGCATGCGAATGGAATACCAAGCACCTAGCTGCCTCCTAACGGGTGAACCCCATCACAATTATGTTACCGTTTACACTTGAAGTTCTGGTTTGTCTTTGGCATGGCTGGGATGCTAAAGTGGGCGGGGGGGAAGTTGGGCTCTATGTTAGGTTTATCCAGTTTCCCAATAAGCACTCAACACACCGCATACACATAATACTCCACATTATACTCATTTCCAAGGCCATAATAGCAGTAACTTTTGAAGGCAGACGAGGTACTTTAATACAATGCACCAAGAATCGAATCTACTCACCCAATGAATAGTAAGGTAAACGCCACGCCACTGAAACTAGTTACATGGAATGTGAGGGGACTTAATAACCCCCGCAGGATCAGGCAGGTCCTTGCGTACTTAGACAGGCATCAAATAAGCATTGCTCTGTTGCAAAAAACCCATCTGCTCCAAACCAAAGCTGATATACTAGGGAAAAGATGGGCAGAAATGTGGCAGCCTCTTCCTACTCAACATACGCCAGAGGCGTCATCACATTGATACGCAAAGGGACACATTTTGTACACGAACAAACGCTCCCTGATGGCAAAGGCCGGTATGTCATAGTTATACGCGTCCTACAAGGCTCCAGGGTGGGAATCATCATAATATATGGTCCCAATATTGACGACCCAGCCTTCTTCACTAACTTATGGAACACTCCCACCTATAGAACTGATTTGGGGAGGCGACTTTAATGTTACACTTAACGACACATATGATCGTTCTCCTGCAACCACTGAACACCATCACCGCGCTGCCTCCGTTATCCTTAATGGAATGAAAGAATTCCACGTGCAAGATGTGAATTCGCAACCCACAGATGCTAGAAAGCACCCGCACCTCCACCATGCATGCTAGCTGGGCGAGACTTGATTATTGATTACTCACAGACTCCACTTGTGCATGGGCACACGGCATACAGCACCTACCAAAAACACTTTCGGCCATTAACATGTTGTTCTAACTCTTCACATCCCTCCGTTTATATGGCGCTTCAACACCACCTCTCTGCTAGACCCTATCTATAAAGAGACTATAAACAGAGCGAACGTGCATGGTGTGTGCATTAGCACAACGGCTGGTATCTTAAAAGACATACGCACACAACTAAATAATAGTGAAGCACGGATAAAGCAACTGGAAGCAGAATACGTTACTGCCCACAATGCGGCTATTTTAGGGGCAATCAGGGAGGAAATTACCCAATATAATAAACTTGCAGATGATGTACATCACCCGCCGGTACAAAGCTCGCAGAATGGGAGAAGGGGGCAGGCCAGGTCGCTATCTGGCGCAACAAATATGCACAAAACACAAACAGCAATCTTATTGAAAAGGAAAGATCGTGAAAACACAATGCATTATGACAACCAGGGCATACTAAGTACCTTCATGGACATGTACGGTGAACTCTACTCTACACGCCGCACAACAAATACACAAGTAATACTAGATTATCTAGAGGACATAGCACTTGTACGGCTCACAGATGATCAGCGAGAATTCCTAGCGCAACCCATCACAGTAGATGAGGTGCAGACTGCCATATATTTCCTACCCAATGGCACAACCCCTGGGCCTGACGGCTTTACAGGGAAATTTTACAAAGCCTACTCAGAACTGATCAGTCTCCATATTGTAGAAATGTATGAAGAAGCCTACCACAATCAGATTCTCCCCCCAACATTACAGCAAGCATTAATCGTGGCACTGTTAAAACCGGATAAACAGCCAGAGTGTGCGGAATCATATGGCCACTTTCCTTAATCAATACTGATGTTAAGATCCTAGCTAAGATCATTGCCACACTATTACAACCTTTTAAGCAAATAATAGTCCTACCGGATCAATCCGGTTTCATACCAAATCGATCAACATCTCATAACCTACGCACTATCTTTTCACTCTTGCATCAATTAAATCCGGATATGGAGGCAGTGACTGTCCTTAATGAAGCCAAAGCCTTTGACTCCATCGAGTGGGTATATTTGTTTGCAATTTTACAAAAAGTAGGTCTACCATATATGCTCTTAAATTGGATTAAGTCACTATATACCAAACCAATTACACGTATAAAAGTAAACGGCCACATTTCAGATGCCATGAACATCCAGAGAGGTACAAGGCAGGGTTGTCCCTTATCACCTCTACTGTTCTCCATCATGTTCATCCATCGCAATAGAACAACTTGCTTGCAAAATCCGTCAAAGATATACCCACACTGGGTTGAGATTCCACCTTCATCCTGTTGGAATCTTAATGTATGCAGATGAAAGGGTGCTCTATATCCCGAGCATGAATCTAGAACCAATCCTTAGAGAATATATCAAATTTGGCTGACAATCTGGCCTGCAGATCAATTGGAACAAATCCGCAATACTACCACTGTCGGAACTCACTGCACCACAACCACTGGAGTTCTCACTGATTTGGCAAACAGACCCCATGAAATATCTGGGTATATGGATACATCGCGAGCAAGTAATATTACTAAGAACCAATTATGGCACTGCCGTAGATAAAATTGAGACGTAAATAAATAGATGGATTACACTCCCCCTATCACTAGCAGGCCGAATATCACTCATAGAGATGGTGATCCTACCCAAACTACTATATCTTTTCAAGAATATCCCAATTACCCAAGCACGGATACGATTACAAACTCTAACCTTACCATACGCTTCGGGAGGAATCGCGGTTCCTGACCTGTTTATATACTACTTATGTGCCCAAGCGCAATATGCCTACTATTGGTATCACCCGATCTGATACATACCACATCTAGCGGTGGAAGACGACGACGCAAAACCCATTAAATTAACAAGTATTTTGACATATAAGCGGCCACACCTGACCAAGCAGGAGATTAACACAATATACACCACCAAAGATGCCTGGCTGCGAATCGGTCATATAGCAAATAAACTCCCACTCTATGCACCGAACATGCGACTGGCGCAACATCCCTCCTCATCAGTCACTCAGAACAAAGGGAGTATGGAGCTACTAGAGCAAGTTGGCATCACCCAGATCGGTGATTTTTTATATCAATGGGATATTCATCACACCAGATGATCTCTCGTATGTCAATAACCAGATAATGCTATTTAAATTCACCTATCATAGACTCCGGGAAGCCTTAAAGAAATGATATCCCTTCTCTCCAAATGAACCCCCCCAAACTGGATGCGTTGCAATTTCTCATTACCACTCTGAATAACAACCACATAGTGGTGAAACTTTACAGGACCATACAATTTGAAATAGGCGCCAACACATTAAAGGCACATGAACAATGGAACCTGCTGCTGGAAGCATCTCTTAACGACGCAGACTAGCATTCTTGCTGTGCATTTACTACCCTACTCACTCCCAACGGGAATTTATGTATTATTCACTACAAGTACCTGCATCAAGTGTACCACACCCCTTAGAAATTGCACAAATATGGTCTACGTGAAAGCGCGAACTGTAAAAGATGTGGACTTGATCAAGCTGATTTTATTGACTTTTGGGTAGGTGCAGATTTATTGGAATCAAGTAGTAACTATGTTGGGCACAATTCTGAACTGTACATTGCCATGCACACCGCAATTATGTCTGTTATGCCATGTGATACCACTAAAATCTACAAAGAAAAAGTTTGCTGAAATAGCACTACTACTGGCGAAACATAGAGTAGCAATGCATTGGGACAGTAAAAAAATCACCCACAGTGAAGCAATGGATAATGGACTCCATCTACTGTAAAAACAGTTTTTAATTATATTCAGAAGAGCTACCAACTGCTTCTAAGCCTGCAAATATTTGGGAGCCTTTTACTGCTTAATTGAATGACCACCCTGATATAGTAACAAACGTTGTATGAATTGTGCCTTTCAATTGCCTTCAAACTATGCATCTGAGATCAGGCCATTGTATTATATACTGTACTGCGTTGAACTGTGTAACTAAAACATTCAATATAAAAATATATATATAAATACTGCCTTCTAGTGTGGAAGACTTGTGATCGCTACACTTTGTAATCCTCGTCCGATGCAACATTTCCTATTGATGTAAATCCACTAATTTTGGCCTCCATTTTAAGTATGCCTGACTCCATCATAGATAATGGGAGCCACACTTTTCTTAATTTTATAAAATGGTAGTCGCAATTCCTACCACAATTTATGCAGAATCTTTCTCATGTCTGCCATTAACACAGATGCCATCTGACTTTATCATTTCAAGAACTGTGAACTGTAAAAGTGTCAAGTCATTCAGACAATGACAAATACATAAAATACCTGATAAGGCATCAATCTAGGACAATTGTTTAGTCATCACAATGTCAAGGTCAAATAAATGCAAACATAGACATGTAGGCCAAATAGCGTAGTCTGATTCGACATGCCCAGATACCGGTTTAGCGATTGTTAGTAACCCAAAGGCAATGATTCAACTTCAACAATGCACTGGGTGTGGTTCTGTGAGGCTACAATAACCTGTATTATGCATTCAGCGCTGGTTCATTGAACCAACGTTCACCTGTGTGACCCGTGGGTGGGAAAGCAAACCTTGTAGAACTACACCAGATGCGTAGTTTACACAACAATAGAGACTGATTTAAACTTGTATGATTCATAGTCCATATATAATGTGTGTGACATAAAGTGCTCTGAAACCAGAAGCTGGTATGAGTCAAGCCATTAAACAAATGAAATGTATGCGACAGAGGAACTATGGAGAGATGGCACTGTTGGAGGGTGGCAGTGGGAGAATACATGGGGAAGGGGGTCATTGCTCATGGTGGGGGGGCGGGGGCGCCAAAAGAGATAGTTGCACTGGGCGCCACCAGCACTAAAGCCGGCCCAGAGTGTAAGGGTGCTACCAGCTAAGATGTGGAGTGTATGCTTTTAATGGACAGTTATAAACATGGTTGCACAATGAAAGTCTGCATATTATGACGGCCTATATTTTGGAAGCACTTTTACATACTATGTGTAATGTAAGTTTAAAATGATGTACTTTTTCATCGTTTTTTCTTTCACAGGATAGAGTCTTATAACATTAAAAACACAGAACTCACTATTCTCCAATGCACCAACCAGAATTCAATTCTGTGGCTCTCTGTTACATAAACATATGTGTGCAGTGAGCACTTTAACCACAAGAGGTTTCATAACATAAATTAGAGCAACTCTAACTTGCATTTATTTCTCTTTTATGGTGTGTGTTCATTTATATGCAGCTATCTGAAGGTGAAACACCAACAAAATAGTTACAGCAAATGTTGGTTTTTTTAGACACACTTATGATGCCGCCCCCTCACTCATCGACCCTTTACGCCATCGCATCAATCAAAATCACAAATTCCATACTTTTTTAATGCCATGTGACCGTTGCATTCACATGACTGACAGAGCTCATATCAGCCACTATTCACAACATTCATGCCATCTAAATCACTCACAGTGCTCACATATCACACCGCATTTAATTCATTCAGATCGGTCACTTCACTCTTAACATTCATGCCACTTGCCTTCACATCACTCAGATAGCATGGCATTCACTTACTTTTTAGAGGAGGTGCTGTCTAGCAGTTAAAGCTGACGACTTTGATTTTAGGGAACCAGATTCGAATCCCAGCCTTGTCTCGACATCCTATAATGATTATCGGCAATCACTTACCTAAAAAAATAATAATAATAATAATGTGTTACGTTTGATTCTCTTAAAAAGCACTCTGATACCCTCTGGCCGAAAAGTGCACAAACAAAAAAAGTCTTGTACGCCATTTATATCATTCACATTGTTCTAACATTTGCTTCACTTACATCCAGAGAGGGTAGCGAGCGGACAGGGCAAAGGCCTTCCCAAGCGTTATTAATTTAATCGAAACAATTTCTATACTTTTTATATAAAAACAATCATTTGTGAATGGCTGAGTTGCCGCAAGTTGAAAGGAAAAAAGAAGGGACTCTTCTACTGTGAAGTGAGAGCAGGGCCGGACTGGCCATACTGGGCATCGTGCATTTCCCGGGAGACTGTAATGGTGGGGGGTGGTTTTGTTACCAGGGGGGCCAGTGTCCCCAGTAACAAAAGCAGCAGTGCTTCACATTTGCCACACCCTCCCCTCTCACCCCCCTCCAGGGGCTTGTCTGACAAAATTGCCAGAGCTGCTTTGAGTTCCCAGTCCAGCCCAGAGTGGGAGAAGGGACAGGCATCTAAAAAAGAAACACGCCTTCTCTCAAGTGCACCTGCTACTTGAAAAAAAATGCAAATGAATGCAATAGCTTAATCTAGAGGCAGCTTGAGAGAAAGTATAGGCTTTAATTGATAGAATGTGGAATTGGTCCCGCTAATGGAAACCTATAAAAAAGGGTAGCACTAATTACATTTAGCTCTTTAGTAAAAAAACATAACTTTTGAAAGCACTGTAAATATTTAAGCAAAATCGTTTTGAACATTTTGTGACAGCCTATTTATGCTGCGTGCAACCTATCTTATACTGTGTGTAATACATTTTTATACTAATGACGTATTCACAGTGTGATCTGTCACAAACTTGGACCTCTTTGCACTATAAACATATGCCACTATTTGACCAGTGCACCTATCAGTATTCAAATCAGGGACAATCCGGTTACACCTATAAATATCTGAAGTGATCGCACTAACCAACCGAGCTGTCATACCATAAAAATGCATTTCAAATAGATGCATTTAAGTTGCATGCAATTTTCATTTATGGTTTTCATTATATTTTATACTAGCTTACCCGTCGCGTGTTGCTGCGATCTCAGAAGAAAGGAAATTTAAGGAAACTTGTTATGATAACATTCAATTTACATTGTGTCATTTTTTTTTTTTATATACATTTTTATTTTAACAGTAAGCAAGAGTAGGCATTATAAAATCAGGTGTCATACTATAATTGCAAAACAGAGACAAGCGGGGGAAATATACAGGCAAATAATCAATGCAATGGGGACATGAGACATATTCTCGAATACGCATAATGAAAAAAGAAGAACACACAATTATCAAACGATCAAGTACAATCCCATCCGCAAGACCCCGTCTTTAATGCAACAGGATAATCAGAGCCAGTGTAGACACCCGAACAAAGAAAGGATCAGTGAAGGATAGACAGCCCACAACTCGTAAAAGGGAAAAAAGAAAAGAAAAAGGGCCATAGAACAAAACAAAGGAAAAATAACAAACCCCCCCCTAACCCCACACCCTGCACCCCTGCAATGGCTACGGCCTAACCCCACTAGCAGCGTGCCTGTCGCCCAAGAACTTGCCCTAAAAGAAGGAGAGAAAAGAAGGTGGAGGAGGAGAAGAGAAAGCAAATACACCCCCGGCCTCCCATACCCCCCGCCAGCAGCGACCATCCCGAGACATAATCAAATCAGTATTCAGTAAAGTTTACAGACCCATCGAGGGAGTTTTAGCAAATAACCACCAAATCCCGTCATAGTATAGGCACAATCCCGTCATGAAATAAAGCTGTCTTATCAAACCCAGGTAATCAAGTTCAGCCCTGGCCAGTACGGTCCTTAGTAAAAGTCTGTTGCACACGAGCCGCCATCTTGCTGGTAAAGACAAAGCGTTCATAAAAGATCACGTCCGTGCTGAAGGATCGAAAACAGGATGAAAGTTCACAATGTCCACTAGTCAAACGAGGAAAAGTGTCCAAAGATAACGAGTTTCTCCAATAGTCACTATGGGTCTTATTAAAATGGAAAAAAACATCAGTATTTGCGTTAGGGGGCAGCAGGACAGAGCAGGGAACGCTGGCGATAATCACGGGCTCGCTGGCTGACAATTGGGCATCGACAAAGCTCATTGAATTCGGGTCTTGCACGGGGTCCTCGATCTCAGGCGTACAACGGGCCGCTGGTACCACAGCCAGCTGAGAATTCAATGGAGAGTCGTCATCCAGTCCGAGGATACTGTCCACTTGCACAATCAGTGTCCGGAACACAGTGACAGTTTGCAAATGGAGCGCCCCAATGGCGGCCATGACGGCCTGCAGCGATAGCGCGCCTTTCGTCCGCCCCATCTCCTTTCACCAGGCGATAGAGCAGGACTTGAACCCCGGAGGCCGGCTACTCCGGGGTAACAGGCCACGCGAATACAATGTCAGCAATGGGCGCTCCGCTTCGTACAAATTCGACACCTTTGCCGTTAGCGTGGGCCCGCGCCCGTCCACCCCAGGAAGGTAGCAGGGTCTCCGGGCACCGGACCCCGAACACGGCAGCTGGTGCAGCACGCTGGTGTGTCCTCGGTGTAGGCAGCGCAAAGTATCGTCATCCAAAAATCAACAATTTACGGCGCACTTCGGGAGACCGGGCTCAATCCAGGTCCCGCGGCCGATGTTGATCAACTACTACCCGGGCAGGTCAGAAATCGAGGCCCCGGCTTCCGCACGTTGTTAGGCCGAGAATGGAGACACGGCACATCTTCTTCATCCGATAAGATAGAAAACTCAGGATTGCGCCTTTGGAAGCAGAAAAACCTCACGAACACGGGAATCCGGTGCGAGTTCAGGATTAATGGCAGGATATTCGAGCTGCTGGCGGCGGTCTCGGGAGCCGGGAGCTTACACGGCCATCTTGATTGCTAGCGTAGCTCCTCCTCCATTGTGTCATTTTTATTGAAACTTATTCATTTTAATATGGAAATCATTTTAAAGTGTTTTTTTAATTCTGTTTATTTATTCGAGTGCTTGTGGATACACGGTATTTTTTGTTTTTCCGTCTGGTGTGTACACAAATAAATCAGAAGGTTTTCCGATGCGTGAGCTGGCCACATAAAGTTGTCCATGTGAGAAGCACGGATTCTCCAAATCTAGTCCACACACTTGCAGCGATTGTCCTTGTGCCTTGTTGATGGTCATTGCAAAAGCGAGTCGCACCGGAAACTGTAGACGTTGCGTATACGAATAAATCAGGTTTCCCGACGCGTGAGCTGGCCACATACAGTTGTCCATGTGAGAAGCACGGATTCTCCAAATCTAGTCCACACACTTGCAGCGATTATCCTTGTGCTTTGTTGATGGTCATTGCAAAAGTGAGCCGCACTGTAAACTGTAAGCATTCAGTATTGGAAAGATTATGAGGGCCCTGGGTGGCCGGAGGGGCTGATATTTAACAAATTGTTCTTTTTTCTTTTTTTTTTCTGCCAGAAACCTTCGCGGGAGTGTACTCAACAACTTTTAACAATTTCTTTTTTATTATTATTATTTTGTATTTATTTATTTTTGTAGCCAGAAACCTTTGCGGGAGTGTACTCAACAACTTCCCAAAGTTTCATGCCGATCGGATGAATGGTGTAGTAATGCATAAAGGACAAACGGATATACTTTGGTTTTTATATATATAGGTAGAAGATACAGTAACCTGTAGGCGAAAGGCCAACAAAAACGTTACAGAATATTTTGTCTGTAGCTACGTTTCTGACTTTTCCCCCACACTTTCGACTGCACTTCCACTGTACCAAGGATCACAGTTCCCATAGTTTTCTTCATGCACTTCAACCACTTGGTAGATTGAAAGTCCTCTACAAGGAATAAGGACTCAAATGTGTTAAGGTAAAACACTATTTCGAAACTGTAACCCTGGGCTCAAACCCCTGATATCTATGGCACAGAGCAATCTGGTCTTTGTTTTAACTTAATCTTTATTACATTACACAGTGCTACAACCCAGGGTATTCTCCCACAGAAAAGGCAGGCTTAACTAAGGAATATGTGTGAAGTATTTAGGTGTAACAAACCGGTAAAAATTAAAAACACAACACAATAAAAATCCCACATCCAGTTTATAAAAATAGAGGAAAATTAGTAAGCAAAATGACACCACATGACAAAAATCCAATCGTGGGAAGTGGAGATATGATTGTTTTACATATTTAAGCCAAAAAGTACCAAGAAAAAGTAAAGTTCCAATCAGAAATCATTCTTCATGTTGACTGGGACCTAGGTGTGATTTCAGAGTGACCGTGATGGAGTGCAGATCGGATACACTTAGCGGGCTATTGCGACCAAAACGTTTACCTTTTGACTCTGAAATGGAAGTATAAACGCTCCTGGCTGTATCTTACAATATTCATATTACAGTTGGATGAGGTTGAGTAGAAGCTTTTGATTTTGGCTAAAAGCGGTCAGAGCAGGAGAATCTTGAATTTTGCAGCAACAAAGTCCCTGTGTCAGGTAGATATTTTTTGCACGTTCACCCTGTCAAGGTTTTTATCTTTGGACTTATTTTTTTTTATGGTGTTCAGAATCATCCACCACAGGAGCTAGCCTGAAGCTATATAGGATGAAGTTCACTCAAAATCAGACTCATTTGTGGCCCCATCCAGTATACGGTGCAAAGGTCTAGGAAGTCCAAAAATATTTTATGTTCCAGATTTTCTGGAGCAGTTCCTCTTGGACACATGTAAGGCTCCCAAGACCTAAGGGACAGTATTTAGGGTCCAGGATTCACTCCATCAGAGGCCACCATCAGGGTCTAGTTGAAGTCTAGTTTCTACTGGTCAGCTAGGCACTTCAGGAAAAAATGGCCTCTTGCAGCTTGCTGTGTCCCTTTAGCCACACAGCAGGTCAGCCAACTGACCCGTTAAGTCTACTTCTTAGTCCTGGGTCAAATTGGGAGCAGGTCCAGCCCTTTGGATAGTCACAAAGGTCACATACAGTAGACCCAGCCCCCTTGTATTTATCCTCAGGTCCAGATGTATTCTGATAAGCTGTTGTTGAGAGGCGACGTGTAGGGTTCAGTAACAAGTGTGTGGAGATGTCTCCTGGCATCTCCTTAACTAACGAGAAAAAAGTCCCCAGGGGCACCTTTCCCTTTCCACATTTTCAGCACATGTTTGCTTTACTGCAAGTTATCCCACAGTGCACTATTCTAAATAAAATCCAAGATGGCACAACCTTTCTGCTCTCTGAGGTGGCTGGGGTGCCAGCCAGGGGTGTGTTTAGGAGAATTAGCAGTTCCCTCCTCTTCAGCTGCATCAGACTGGTCTGGGACCAGCTCCCCCTCCAGCTGGGCTAGTGCGAGGTTTCCCTTTACACCTAATGATTAAGGGGCTGGCCTCATCTTGGTCTATTTCAGACTAATGAAACCCTCCGCATCTGACCTTCCTGAGGTGATATGAGCCACATACCTCTCACGCAGGTCTTCCTGCCAAAAGGGTCTAGCCCATTGTCTCTGCTCTGGGAATAGTTTTCTCATCTTATTAAGGGAAAGCAATGGCAGAGTCATCGACTAGCAGGCTAATTCAACCTAGTGGAGGTTCAGACAGATATAGTCTAACTTTTGAACGTCACTTTTCCTAAAGATTATAAAAAAATCTCACTTCTGGTCACTGACTTAAATTTGCAATAAACTTTAGAAATAGTGTTTGAATTATTCCAAGTAGCTTCCAAACCAGAGATATCAAATGTATCGTTTAATTCTGAACTTTAATTTTTCTCATAGGGCAGTATCTACCATTAATAGTGAAAATAACTTTTGGGGCATGCCAACATTAAATTCTTGCATATGCCACTTTTCTATATTAGGCACCCTACCTTGTGTGCTTCATAGACTACATTGGGGTCGATTATTTAATATTTAAAATTAGGGTTCTTTCCTTTCAAAATAGGGTAATTTGATAGGTTCACCTGCAGGTGTAAAAGTAACAGGAGTCAGGCTGCACATGATTGCCTGAAGCCATGTTTCCTTTGTGAGACTAGCTGATGGCACAATATGTGCTGCAATCCAAAGGTGACATTTAACTTTCCAAGCCATTGGTGTATTTCCTACACCATATACTATACTCTTACTGTGAAGTTAAATATGCCAATAAGGGTTAGAAAATGTCACTATATTTTAGAGCTGCAACTGGGACTTGATATCAGCGTGCCAGTGTGCAGGGTTCAAAGACCAAAAGCATCAGGCCAATAAATTGGGTATGATGACTCAAAAAAGGCACCTTATCATGCTAAGCATAATAAATGGGAAATGTTTTACACAATACTAAAAATTTCCGAAGAGTAGGAACAGCATCACAATTTTTTACTGGGGTGATGATGAGCATTCTTAAAGATGCTGCCCTGCACTCTTAAAACAAAATGGGGACCTGCGAAAAGGACCACTTTCATTTAATAACTACAACTGAGCATCAAGCAATGAGAAGTAGTCAGATATGTGGGGCTGGGAGGTATAGAAAAGCAAGTGTTTTTGTTGTTTAAAAAGGGTAAGAAGCTGGGTTTAAAACGTGATGAAATAATGTATTTGGTGGCTTACTTGAAGGTTAATCGGACAGGCGTTTTGACCCTGAATCCAAAGAAAAAGTTGCACAGAATGTAGTATTTTGTGGTAGATGATTGGCCCTGGCACTGTTGGAATGTTCTTATGTCAGTGCTGAAATGTTGTTTCAAACCTGGAGTCAGTTGTGTTGACTTGGCCGTGGAGAACCAACACTTTTCTGTTGTGTGGTAGCTCTACCTGAAATGAAGCATAAGAGCCTTCAAGGTTACTCCTGTGTACACAGACTTTTTGAACAAAGAGCTGTCTGGTTGTTTTGAGGATATTTTGATGTTTAGGGGCAGGAAGATTTTTGGCAAAATACATGGGGACATAAAGGGATTGTGTATCTTGGGTTGGTTTTATCAAGAACTTTTCCGTATGGTTTTGACACCTGGAACTAAGGACCAGATATCAGTGTTCTCTGAAGGCTTCATGGAGAAAACGGAAAATAAATCCCCTTCTGTGTTTCCTGAGAAACCTGGTACTATTAAAGGGTTCCAGCACTGACATAAGAACATTCCAAAAGTAGCATAACCACTCATTTACCACAGAATACCAGACTCCCTCAGCCTCTTTGGTTCTCTGCTTGGGCAACATGCAAGGTCACAGTAGAGGTTCGGCCTGTGAGAGGGAGTGTTGCCACAAGCCCACAAAACCCCTGACACTACCAGTGGCCAGTCATTGTGTGATGGAGAAAAAAGGATGGAGGAGGGTGAAGTATTATACAAGGAGTTGTTCTCAGCTTGTAAGTACAAACGCTAACCAAAATGGTGCAAATTGAAATTCAAATTTAAGATTATTATTTGGCAGTGGCCTATAATGCTGAAACACATGGTTGCATTTGCTCGCACAAGTGATTAACAGTGGATGTGGAACAAAGGAGTAAGAATTTAGAGGTGGGAGAGTGGAGACTTTTGTAATAGGCGGGATATTAATTTACAAATGAGTTCAAATTGAAAACTAAAATCAAATGCAACGTAAATGTCCAGTCCGCGTAATGAGCATTTGTTTGCAGAAATACGGACACTAAACCTAAAGGAAAGGTCTTACATTGTTTTTGGCCCACCGCAGTAAAGGCTACATTCGGCTGACTGCTGTAAGAGAAGCTGATAATTGTTGAGGTTTTAACACATTCAGAACTGTAGTTGTGCTCTTGGGCCATACACAGCTAGACAATTCCCCACCCCTTTCACCACAATTACCCATCCCCCATCCTGAAGTTCTTCCTAATTCTCAATACAGTTGCCAAAGTTAGTTATTTTCAGCTCAGTCAAATTAAATGGCTCCTCCCATTAATCACAACGTTTAACTTTCTCTGGTGAATTTACAAGAATTGGACTAGCAGGGACATTAGCCATAAACCCCAAGACTCTGTTAAAAAACAAGTTCCCAATTCTCTAAGCAGCTCCAATTGTGTTGTTATCCTCTCCTGTGAATAACTCTGCTGGTTGATTTAGTGTTTGGTGGATAGAGGGTATACTCCTTCAGGATGAAGGAGGACATTACTTCTGACATACCAAGGAACCTCTGTGGGCCAAATTTACAGTTGTCTACTGGTCCTGTGGATAACTCTGTACATTGATGGGAACTACTATCACTGTGGCTCCTGTCAATGTTTGAAAAGTTTCACAGACGGAACTGTCAGCAATGGTGGTGAGATTACCAGTTTAGGATATTTTTAAACCACCATACTCACCTGGGCCCATAAGCATACACACTATAAACCGGTAATCTATTTTCTGCCGATCAGGAGTTTATTTACCTTATTATGATTTATACCTGTACACCATGACTTACCAATTCCTTAATTTCTTAGGCTAATGAATCAGGTAGTTAGGAGAGTAGGTGTAGAATAACAATTTACTTTATTTCATGGAATAACCACAGACACGGAAAGTTTTAAACACGTTATCTATGTAATATTTTGTGAGTCAAATACCAATAAATGTCGGTTAATAGCTTTTCAAGTAGAATTATAATGATCAAAGAAAAAATCTTTAGAGACTTAGCAAAATTTCTAGACATAGGTACCCTGGAAGGGTGAGAAAGGGAAACGGTACAAAGACATACCACACAGATTTATATTTCCCTAGAATGGTGCGAGGATCAACCCCTGGCCAAGGGCTGGAAAGAAAGGGCTCCCGACTAATCAGGAGCCAGCAGGTCAGGACAGGTGCAGTACAGGACAGGTACCCTCCACTAAGTGTATCACCAGCGTTACACACCTGCAGCTACTTTTGTTCCCCTTCTAGATGGACAGGGTCTTCTCCTTCAGCAATCTCCCAATTCTTCTTTCAGAGTGCTCGACCAGCCCTCTGAACTCTCTGGCATCCACGTTCTCCTTCAGCATACGTTTGGTCAGTGACAGGTCTGTGACAAGTCGGACAATCTAACTGACTAAGCCTACCTTAGTTATACCATTTGCAGGGTATGTACCACCCCCCAATGTTGCAAATTGTGTGTATTCCCTTAATTTGTTTGGTCAGTAGGACGGGGAGATCTCATCACACCATACTAATGTGACATCACTTTTCTTTAGTTTTATTGTTCTAAGTTCCCACCCATAATTTACTTTCCCAAGCTTTTATTCCTCCCATTCCTCCCATCAACATTCACATTACTTCATATACGATGTATAAATTGTAGCAAGTGTTCTTCCCCTCTCCGGGTCAAGAGGTAACATTCTCAGGAGCATCACTGGTAAAATGGGAATTTGGCAGTTCTTCAATGTCACGGCTCGAGGTCTTGCAGTGTTCCCAGCACATACGCAGAACGTTTTCAAAGTGGCGATTCAAGTCACCCTTCAGGCCCAAATACGAGCTAATAATAAAGTCAAAGAAGGACACATTAGAATACGAAAATAAATAAATGCACTGTATACCCCTTATTTCAACTCTAATCCCATTACTTTATTTTAACTATTGCATTAGCAGATTAGCAAAACACACAAGGTTTAGTTCAAACAAAAGCATATGCATTAGCATGTGAGATTTGAAGTGGCCATTTTAAGCATTACTGCGCATTTGCAAAGAATTCCCACCAAAAGCAAAGGACTTCATGCTATGTAGATGTAGTAGACGCATGCGCAGAAGATTCCCCACATTTTCAGCAGCCATTTTAAGACACTCGGATTACTTGTTTGTAAAGCACATAAGTAAGCTTCCCCTAGATACAGAAACGTCGTGTGGTGCAATTATTAGTATTTACAAAACAAGTTGGTTAATTCGTTACATGTTATTTGAGAGGATTGAATACAAGCAAGTTTCTTCACCTATGAAACCTTGCTCCATCAGTGGTCAGCCATCAAACTTTTCAAATGTGTTTTGTTTTTAAGCAACAAATTTCTAAAATGGGAATTCGTATTTAAAAAAAAAAAGAAAAAAGAACAGAGTAAAGTCCTTTCTCCCAATTCCCTATACTCCTTCAGGTTGTCGGAGGAACTTTTCAGTCGACTGACCAATTGGGGATCCATTGACAGAGCATTTATGGTCCACTTTCCAATAAGCAGGGCAGGCTGACTATCAATTTGGTGGACAGGGCACTCCTCTTCATTTGCAATGGTGTACCCTGGCAGCCAAACTCTAAATCAGGCCCAAAAGAACCCACTCTGTCTCTCTTCCAAGAACAACATTGGCAGCATTAGGTCCCACTCAGAACATGATTTCTTTTGTCCAGAATGCTATTGTCAAATACAAGAAGTGGTTGGGTATAGTTTTGGTTATAACTGGTAGACTGGTGTGCAACCAATCTGTGGTTATTCTATTGCCTCTCATTTATTGTCCAGCTATAAGAAGAGAAAATAGCAAACCCTTCTCACTTAGCCTCATGTAGAATCTCAGTCCAGTAAGATAAGATTAGTTAGCTATACACTTGTTGAGTTTTTTGGAAGCCATTTGTGTCAACAATAAATTTCTACAAATATGGCATCTCTTGAAATGCATAGCACATATCAAAAAGAATAAAACATACAACAAAACAAATATAACATATTTCATAACCAATATGAATCATGGTAGAAACATAATACCATGTAGCAAAATACATAAGCACTTTACTTAGTCTATGATATGAATAACATCTATGTTGCATTGAATAAAACGTATACTAACATATATTAATATTACATACACTGAAGAAAGAATAAATCATTATGAAATGTAGCACATGGCCATGAAGCATGAGAAGGTTGTGGTACAAGAAAATTCATAATGAGGACTTTGGGGCACAAAGACATGGACAGACTATGTTCCACATTAAAAGTTAGATGGAACAGTATTACCCTATTATCGTTGTCGTGAGACCACTCAGCTCAATTACAAGTAATGTTGGGTCAGATTTAAAAGTCCCATTACCAGTTGCTGATGAAGCTGCTCGACAAGTGCATTACCTCTGACATGCTTCACATGCTCAGGACTGATGGTGTATCATGGCAAATGGCAAACATTTGTCCAGGAATAACATCAGAACTCACGAGCTACAAAAACATTCAATTTCGGACCTATTCAAAAAAGCACTGCATGAACAGTATGCAACCACATTACACAGGTTAATCACAACACATAGCTCTCAGGCCTGTCTGACTACTGATTCACCAACATTGACACATCATCTTCCTCCCAACCCTCCCCTTCCTCAACAATGACATTGCTGCAGGTTGTGGAATGGGATCATGTGAGTTGATGGCAACAGTCAGTGAAGTTAGGGCCCTGGTAGTAGAACCTGTATTGTAGGGCACTGAGGTGGTCATAAACACCAGAGCATTGGCGTCTTCAACCACCATAAACCTACTGCATGTTAGAGCAGTGCTCACAGGCATGGAGGAAGGCAGATTGGCTGTGGTTTGGGTGGTAGTTTCAGGGAGTTGCAAATGGAGTGGCAGGTGATGCAGAGCTAAATGGGAGTGATCATTTAATGACATGACATTAGCAACTCAGGACATGCACAGACTATGACACTATGCCTGACTATAAGCTACATATCAGCAATGTTTCTTCTGCTACAATCTTAACATGCATTTCAATGGACTGTCACCCCTTTTTATCATGAATGATATCTTCCCTAGCAGTACACTGTTAGTGTATGCTCCCATCATTTATGACTCAAGAGAACATTGCATATGGTGCCTCCAAAGCTTTGCACTGAGACACATCATTTGTCTCGCTAATGTGTAATATAGAGCTGTAATGTCATGCATTCAAGTAGACCCTCATTTCCTTTTGCATCAGCCCACCCAGTATGTCCTCAAGACTAGTCAGGATTATTAGGTGGTGAATCTGCCCCTCCAACGGAGTCCCTCAGATGCAAGACGCCCAAGGGACGCTCTGGCCACCAGGTTCAAAGTCTTAAAACCCCCTCTTGAAATCATCCATTGTCAGGGTATGAGAAGAGACTCCATTGACTGTATGGATTGCCAGTTCTTTCCACTTAACTGAGCCACTGACCTTTGCAGTAAATGAGCCATGAGCAGGGGCTTCTCTTTCACAACTTGTAGTTCAAGCACAATGAACTTGAACTTTCTCATTTGGTCAGATGCCATGATAGGCAGATGGCTGGTTTGCAGCAGTGGGTGGTTATTTACAGCAAATTATTTCAATGGATTATAAATCCTTATAAATCCTTAAATTAGCTGCCAGGAGACGTACTGTTTGAAGCTGGCTTTCAGGAATGACGGATGCACCCAGTTCAGTGCTCAGGTGACTCAATGATAAGGGTTAGATGGCTTTCTTACTAACTGGTGACAAAGCTGGCGAGCAGAAATGACATATGTCTTATCTTTTTAAGTCATTTCCTGGTGATGTGGTGTCCATTTGCACATGCGATAATTCTCCTAATAATACTGAACCATAATTCACGGTATGAAATATATCGGCTGTGGTAATACTGATCAGGGTTTCTGATCCTGCAGGATGAGGAGAAACTCGTAATTCTGGGATTCATTCCCAGATTTAGCAGGCCAAGTTAGAAATATGATTTGCAGTATTAAAATTCCCAATATCTTTTCCTCATAATCGGGACTTGAATCTGGGGAATGTGGTGCTTAGAAATAGACTACTTGAGGAAGTTAAACACAGGGAACAGAGCTTGGGGCACTGTGTATTGGGTCCCATTACTGTGCAGCATGTAGTACTGAGGGAAAACTACAGGAAGCGCAGGAATATTGACAAGCATTGAGTGCACAGGGATATACAAATTGAAAATCATGAGTCTCCTGGATATGTAATGTGAGGTGATAAGGGATAATGAACATATAGAGTGAAGAGATGGACCACATGTACATACTGTGTGAGAGATGAGGAGTGATGGATGACGAGTTAGCAATGAGGAGTGAGGGATGAGTAAGAAATTAAGAGGATTGATGAGAGTTTAGAATCGAGGGATGAGGAATGAAGGGTGAGGAATGAGGCCAAATAAGAAAAGGATAAGGAGAAAGGAATGAGGAGCAAGGCAAGATGGATGGGAGGTGAGAGTTTACAAGTAAAGAGTGGGAACTGAGAAGTGAGTAATGATGATGTCCTAACAAGAAGCTGAATAAATCCTTATCTTTGAAAAAACATGCTATGAAATGCATCTGATGGCCCAATTTGTATTAAAGTACATCTCCTCATGTTCCGCTCCTAAAGTAGGCCTTGGTGCCTCAGTGTACACATTTTGCAATTTAAGTCCACATCAGACAGTTACCATTACCAGGGTACCAGTAACTTCCCTAATACTCGAACCGGGGAAAGTGTGGACGCAAAGAGGACATATCAATTGCAACTCGCCCAACGTCATATACCTCATCACCTGTCCATGCGACCTCCGCTATGTGGGTATGACGAGCAGGAAGGTCAAGAAGAGGATCTGCGAACATAGAAGTAGCATCAGGTGCAAAAAAGTCACTACGAAAATGAGCAGGCACTTCTTTGAGAATCACCACACGACCAACGACATGCGGTGGACTGTGATTGAACAGCTAAACTCTGGTAGCAATACCACCAATCGACTGTTCGAAAAAGAACAGAGGTGGGTCTACAGATTGGGAACCCACCTCACTGGATTGAATGATGAAATTCCGTGGAACACTGTATTGAGATAATCTCCCACTTTAGTGAAGAGACCTCCACTGACTAATAACCCTTGCTTTGCTCTCTAGCAGTCAAATGATAAGACACTGTTTTTGTCAATACTAATACCTACCCCCTCTAGGCTGAGCCCTAACACCTCACTCCCAACCATTTGTGGATGGTAATATTTCACCTTTCAAAATGCTATTCACTAGGGGCATTTCACCCCAAGCAGTGCATTAGTATTTATGATCCGTGCGGCACCTTGGGCGCTTGATCTATACATTTTGGGAGGTAATTGCTTACTTCTCACGGATCTATACATTTTGGGAGATAATTTTTTACTTCTCTCGGGTTTACTATCTAACTTTTGCACCCCTATGTACGACTGTTTTCCCCCCCTATAAACCATTCCCACTCCACAATGTTGTATTCAAACCAAAATGCCCGGGTACCAACGCGTAACCTTTGGACTAAAGAATTGTCCAACTGACAAACTGTGAGCCAATGGGCACCCTGTGCAATGTGCTTCACTTTCCAACCTAATAAAGTTAGCGCGTCTTGTATCTGACGCCCACTTTCTGAAAGCGAACTTTTCACTCTAGTCTTTGAGCGTGTCGGTACCTTGTGACCTCTGTTTCCTCGGCAACGCCAATTCCAATTACAAGCTTTGCTCACAGGTTCCCTGACGCAGACCCCATGTGACCTCTGCCGTCATATTACTACTCCATTCCCGAGCCGCTCCACTCTCAGAATCACTTTTAATAGAAGTCCCGCCGGCCCCGCTCCTGATCGTCGGGGTCCAGTCTGAGGGTATTGCAGGTATACAGAGGGTGCGTAGAGTCGAGGGCGTAAGTAATTGCCTGGATTGTGATGGATTACATTTTGGCAGCACTTCGCTAAGCTAAGTACCGTTTCTATCTATTTCCTGACTCGATTATGTCTTTTCTTCATTTACTAAGGGTGTGCCTATTACGCTACCAGCCCCCTCCCGTGACCCATGGTGTACCCTGAACACACCATATAAGTGAGACATTTTAAATTTTACTTTACCAGTGACAGGACCACAGACCATTTGGTCCATTGATCCTGAATAGGAACACAAGCTTCCTTTTTAACCCACTACCACCATAATTTTACTATCTTCACGTGTAGCTCACCACACTTCCCAGTGACTGGTGGATAGCTGCCCAGGGACTGAGGTTGGTGTTAATGATACTGTTATGGCACCACCATTGTCCACCCACAAAATGGAGCACCATGGGTTTACTTATGTGAATAAGACCGACCACTAATTGTTTGTCTTGTCCTATATGTATGTCTATGTCCCTTTTTTCCCACAGGTGCAGCCTCCTAAACTAGGAGTAACTGAGAAGAGAATTATCTTCCTTTTTGCACTCTTTTTCACCATTTTCACTCTTCACGTCCCTAGGTCAGGATGGGCCTTAGCGTGCCCATACCGCCAGGGTTTAATACACTTTCTTAGTCCTGATGAATGCCTGGTAACTTTACACCGTTTCAAAGGCAGAAACATGTTGACTGACAAATAACTAACTTTGGAAATAACCACACAATTAATTGTGGACTGTTTTCCTACATTTAATTTTAAATATATGTCCTAGTGATCTGATAATAAAATTTGGGGGGGGTATACTGATGACATTTTTTAATCCCCTCACTACAAAATAATTTACTTTCACTGCACGCCCGAACTCACAAACCCGCTCCGCAGTAGATCTGGCGTCGAAGCACACTAAAGAGGCACTCAGCCTCTTTAGTGGGGCCCAATGATGAAGCATGTCACCACCAGGTGGTGAGTGAGGGCTTTCTTAACCGACCTAACTGCGGCCAGGTTTTTGTTCTTCTGCTCCTGTTTGTGGTCTTCCAAGCACCAGAGGACACTCTTTTCTTGTTTAAATAGACTTAACCGGGGAATAAGAGTGTTCCATTACTCTCCCTATCTCTCTTTTTGTTGATATATGAAAATACTCAATATCCAGCTTTCTACCATCATCACCACAAACAACCTGCTAGACCACTCTCAAAATGGGTTCAGAGAAGGCCACGGGACTGAATCTGCCTTAATCACTTCAAGTGAAGAGCTCAGGAAATCCCTGGATGGAGGTGGGAAGGCCGCCTTGATATTATTAAACTTATCGGCGGCCTTTGATACCGTCAACCACAATCTACTAATTATGAGACTGTCTGAGCTGGGTGTCCACAAATCCGCTACGACTCTACTGTCATCTTATCTCTCTGAAAGATCTTTCAGAGTAGAAGTAGACGGAACAAGCTCACAAACTTTCAATCTTCATTGTGAAGTACCGCAAGGCTCGTCCTTGAGCCCCACACTCTTCAATGTTTATGTGGCCCCATTGCCCGCAATGATCAGATAGTTTGGGTTCTCAGTAATCAGCTATGCAGATGACACACAAATTGTAGTGTCAATCACCGACAATGAAGACGAGGTGGCAGAACGTTTTAACATCTGTATGTCCCACGTTAACAACTGGATGCAATCTAATTGCCTAAAATGAAACGGTAGCAAAACGGAAGTCCTACTGTTTGGTGCCAATCCCTTAGGCTGGTCTCCGAAATGGTGGCCCACCGAGTTGGGTGAATGCCCTCCACCAGTATCCAAGGTCAAACATCTAGGGGTGATTTTTGACTGTCGGCTAACTTTCGATAGCAAGATCAACTGCCTTACGGCGAGGTTCTGGGCTATATTAAAACTGATCAGAAAGATTCGGTCCTTTATTCCCCCGGATGCCCTGAAAACCGTGGTAACTGCCCTTGCCATCTCCAGGCTGGATTATGGTAATGCACTTTACCTAGGGATTCAAACACAGCATCTGAGTAAGCTCCAACACCTGCAGAATTCAGCAGCCAGACTGATCTTGAACATCCCCAGGCACGAACCAGTGTCCCAGCGGCTAGTAGCTCTCCACTGGTTGCCGGTCTGGAAAAGAATCATATTTAAGTCACTCTGTATTACGTGTAGGCACTCCAAGGAAGGGGACCCTCCTACTTGACTTCTAGGATAAAGTACTATGTACCGTCCAGGAATCTCAGATCTGCCCAACTGAAACTGCTTCAAGTACCTAGCTTTAAGCAGGTACGTTGGGGAGGAAGGAGTTTTTTGCTAAGAGCTGCAAAACTCTGGAATCTCCTACCTTTCTCAATCAAAAACAGCCCGAATTTTACTTCATTCAGATAATCACTAAAAACCTGGTTAATCCAAGCAGACCTTTAACTCGTCCCTGCACCTATTCTGGCTTCATCTTCTTAGTCCTCAGTGCCAAGACGCCTTCGGGGATTTGTTGCGCTTTATACATTTTAAAATCATATCAAATCAAATCATTGAAATAAGAACATGGATAACTAAAAATGGATATTATTCTAACTGAAATGAATGAAACACTTCCTGAAATCGATAAGATGCTGAATGAAATGGTTGTGTATATGCTGAACTATGTCTATAACACATGCTGAAAAGCACATGACCCAGGCAGCCAACCACAATTCAATTCAGTGCAATGAAACTGCAGGGCCCACATTTAAAAAGGACCAAGTCTTCAGATGGCCACAGATCAGTAAGGAGCTCCAATTTAAGCAGTACTTTGTGAAAATGTGGGTACAAAAGGAAAAACAAATATAATAAAGGCTTATGTTACAGATCGACATGTTGCAATAATTTAATTTATTTTCATTTTAGTGTAAAGTTGTGTACTGCAGTTGAGATAGGCTTCACTTACAAAACTTAATTCATAAACATTTAATATGTATATAACAGTAAAAAGTAATATTATTTAAAGAAATAAGAAAAATACATATTAAATTATTCAAGAACATATAATTATTTTATTACATGCAATCAGTTAGCATATTAATAGATTGCAAATATTGATTTATGATGATACATATTTTTTCACTTTGGGAGTGCAAAGTAATTGAATTCCTAACTATTCTCTTTGGGAAAGAAAACAAATGAATTCCAAACTACTTCTCTGTATTTTGACTTATGTTTGTTACGTAGTAGCTTAATTATTCAAATTGAGCTATACCATGGCTTAATTTGGTTAAATTATTAAGGTTTGTGGGATTTGAATCAGACCGTTAAATCAGACCTACTCAAAAGAAAATTGTATTCACTAATGTTTGAGGAAGTTAAATCGAAACCTATTACCCCTGTCAGATGGGGTTCGGGGCCACATGGCAAACAGGGACTACTGGACCTCAAACATGGAAGTTGAGGTTGTTTACCTCTAATCTCCCGGGGTCCGTCCTACTGAAGCTCTGCAAACTAGGTCTAGTACAACCCCTTCAACACTTGACTCTCAGTTGTTGCAATGATGAGCAGTCACAGGCTTCTAAGGGAGGTAGCATGCAGGTGCTTAAACTCGAAGGCTGAGCAATCAGGCAGCCCAATAATGGATTGCCCAACTCAAAGGTTTCCTTACAAGAAGAAAAGTACCTTAATGTGCACTATCGCTAAATAATGAACTCACAATATTAGAAAGATGCAACTTAGTGTCCTGGGAGCTTTTGCTCTCTCTACCAACTATTTTTCCCTTTGGTTCTCTCTTCTGGTCCAGGTTCTCTCCGCAAGAAATAAAGTTATGGCATGATTGGGCGCATGTGTAGATTACCCTTGTCATAATCTTAACGTGCTAAATCTCATCCTTTTTACAGGTTTTCTCTCTAGGGGAGGCCTGGCTATTCAATGTGTGGTGTCCCCTGAGTTATCAGGCCACTTCTTGACTGTATCTCTCCACAGCCCCTCTCCTGCTTCTGGTAGAACAAGTGGTGTGCGCACCTGGTGAGCCTCTTCATAGGTTCTGAGTGCCTGTGCTGTCTACAGCGAGGTTGCTGCTAGGAGTCTAAGGCCTCAATAGGCAGAGAAGAGATCACCCTCGGAGCAGGTGGGCAAGTGTTTTCTGTTTGCGGCTGACCCTTCCCTGGCTGGTCTCCTTTTAGCCACGTACAAGTCAAGGTCAGGGGCAGCAAGGTCCCCAATGCAGCCCTGCTTCTCTGAGTAAGTACGCTTGGACCAGGTCACACTATTCCCTGGGCACATGGGCATATGCCAAGCTGAGATCTTTCAGGGCAGAGCGGCACACAAAGCAAGCTGTGTTTTGTTCTAGTCATAGTGGAGCAAATCAAGCCATGTTTTATTCTGGCCACAGTGGCATAGATCAAGCAGCTCTTCCTGCCTCAAACTAGGCAATGTGTGCAAGATGTTGCAAAATATCTTTTTCTACTTTAGGCACAGAATTCAGAGAAAAATACTTTTTGCACAGCCTTTTATCCACCTTTGACTGCCTGATCTAAAGATGTTTGGGGAAAATAAAATGCCATACTATTTGCAAGTTCAGAAAAATTTGAATAGAAATATTGAATTATGAAATGTTTTGTAAATACTTCACGATGTCAATTCTTTTATTTAAGGATAAAATATTCCTTTTGAATAAATTTTTTATTTGCTATTCAGTACTTAACATATAAATTCAAAATTTCTCTTTTTTTACAATCCTTTTCAGTGTACAGGTTTGGAAATGGACCACCCTGGCAGGACCCAGGCATGTAGGAAGATACTGTGAGCTGGAAATGACCATTTGACACCTCCCGCAAGGATGCAGCAGCCACTACAAGAAAGGGTAGTACTCTTGCTCAGAGACAAACCAAATCTGTCATCAAAAGACTGCAGATGAAGGCTGAAGTGCCAGCTGGGGGTGTGGGATAGTGACACCACTAGCCAGGAGGAGGCAGATATTTATTTATTTATTTTATTTAGGAAGTTTTCTATAGCGCTGTCAAGACCCGGAGGTAGCAGAGCGCTTTACAGTAATAGAATGACAAAAATCTGTATAAACATATACATAACATAAACATGAACATGAACATAACATATGTAAGGTATAAGCATTCAATGAGTGACATTGTAAGCGGAACATGGGTGAGTTGCCGAGCTTCTTTGGTTATGGGATTCACTGTAGTCACACAGTTCAGGGGTTGCTTGCTGACCCCGGTTATCCACAGCCAAGGGAGCGGATCAGGAACAAGGATTTGAGTTGCCTTTTGAATTCCACAAAAGAAGGAATAGTTCTGATGTGCGGGGGGATGGAGTTCCAGATTTTGGGGGCGTTTCCAGTGAAGAAGCAGTCAGCTGTTCTTTTCTTTCTGGTTTTGGGAAGGATGAGCAGGAAGGAGTTAGAGCTTCTCAGATTCGTGGCTTGGCCTGCTTTTTTGAGTTTATTTGCCAGGTATTCGGGTTTGCCGGTATGGAGGGCCTTGTGGGTTAGGCAGGCCGTTCTGAAGTTACTACGCATTTCTACTGGGAGCCATTTGAGTTCCTTGAGTGCTGGGGAGATGTGATCCGATTTTTTGATGCCGGTAATCATTCTAGCTGCAGCATGTAGTGTTGTTTTGATCGGTGCCAAGTTCGATTTCGGGATGCCTGTTAGGATTGCGTTCCGATAGTCTGGTCTTGATAGTACCAGAGATTGAGTGGCCAGTTTGAGATCCTTGTTAGGAATGTAGGGTTTGATCTTGTTCAACAGTCTGAGGTTAAAGAAAGCACCTTTGGCTGCATTCTTGATGTGTTTTACCATATTTAGTTTGGGGTCTATGATGATGCCAAGTGATTTAACAGAGTCGGCTAGAGTAAGATTTCCTTTAAGCGCATCGATTGCTTTTAGCCATACGGTGATTTGAGGGTTGTCTTCCTTGTTCGAGATGAGGAGTGTCTCAGTTTTGTCTGGATTCAGTTTCAAGTGATTGTTTGTCAGCCATTGTTGAACATCTTTCAGGACATCATTTAGTCTATGTATGTCAGTGAGAGAGGAAGTTTCCAGATAGATTTGTGTATCGTCCGCGTAGAGGTGAAAGCGGATGTTGGCTTTTCTGAGTAGCTTGGAGAGTGGTTCCATATAGATGTTAAAAAGCTGAGGCGAGAGCACCGAACCTTGGGGGACGCCCTTATTGACCTGTTGGATTTCGGAGGTGAAATTCTTGATTTTTATTATTTGTATTCGGTTGTGTGTGAATGAGGAGAACAATTTGAGAACTACTTCGCCGAGGCCAGCTCTTTCTTGAAGAGCCTTGGTGAGGAGTTTGTGATCCACCGTATCGAATGCTGCAGAAAGGTCAAGGAGAATGAGGAGGCAGCATTTGTCTGAATCCAGAGATCCATGGATATCGTCTATGATGTTCAGCATCGCTGTTTCTGTGCTGCATCCTTGTCTGAAGCCAGACTGGAGGGGGTCTAGGAGATTGATGTTGTCCAGATGATGAGTCAGTTGCAGGAGTACACAGCGTTCCAATGCTTTGGCTAGCAGAGGGAGGTTAGATATTGGTCTGAAGTTGTTCAGGTCTGTTGAGTCAAGACCTGGTTTTTTTCAGCAGGGGGGTAACTTGCCCAATTTTTAGGCAGTCAGGGACCACTCCGTTTTTTAGGGAGCTGTTTATGATGTTGCCCCATATAGGTGCAAGAGAGTGTTTCATTTTCATGATTAGTGAGGGAGGGATGGGGTCAGAGATATGAGCTGATGGTTTGGAGGACGAGATCAGCGAAATGATCTCTGCGTCTGGGACGGGGCGGAAGCTAAGCCAGGGGGTGCTCAAAGAGCCGGGAGAGAGAGCCTGAGGAGCAGCCGAACTGGTCTTCTTGGGGTGTGAATTGTTGGGGTCAAGTGAAAGTTCAATTTTTGTGATCTTTTCGATGAAGAAGTGGGCGAAATTGTCGCAAAGATCTTTGGACGCTAGCACAGAAGAAGACAGTGGTTTGGACGTTTGTTGCCTGATGATGCTGTAAAGTTCCTTCGGTCTATTTTTGGCTTTGTCCAGTGCCTCGCGGAAGAAGCTGAATTTTTTGTTTTTGATGTGGTTGTTGTATTTCCTTCGGGCTGCTTTCAGTTGATCACGAAGGATGGCAGTTGGGTTGTTTCTCCACTTTCTTTCCTTGGCTCTTAGAGGGGGGTTTCTCCGGTCCTTAAGCACGACTATCCAGTGGCATTTGAAGAGCAACCCCACTACCATTTAGGTCTAACCCACCCTGCCCTGAACATCAGAGGATCCCATTCCACAGGGGCCTCCAGCTGCAGGCCCTGCATAGGCACCGCCTCCTCCTCCCAGTGCTTGTCCAGAACAACACCAGTAGTCAAAGTACACTTTAGAGTTCTTGTGTATCTCACACCTTACCCCCAGAATAGGCTTCCTTGGCTGTTCTTAAGGACGTCCTAAGGCCAATTCAAGAGGTGCATTTAGTAGTCTCTCAATATATCCAAGACATAGTTGGAAAGCTCCGTATACTCTGAGAGACACCCCCTGAATAACTCAAAGTTTTATGTGGCCTCATGACCTCCCTGATAGCAAGCGTTACGTAGCGTCATTTCCCAATCTGCCCCACCTCCTGTTGTCCGTCTGCCAGAACATTAGTCCTCTTTGTTACCCCAGCTACCTCTTTGTTAACTTCTTCTCTTAGGGGGTCTCATCCTGCGAAGGCCAGCCATGTATTGTAAGTGTTTGTGAAAGGCTTTATCATTATTCTGGTAAAGGCATGGAGCCAAAATGGTCAGAAACATTTACCTCCAAGCAGAACTCAGACACTCCTTCTAGCTTGGGGGGTTTGACTTTATTACATGTTTGGGCAGTCGTCTGTTATTTTTGGACTCTTTTTTAAATGATCACCTTTGCAAGAAGACTGCTTCCCTTGATGCCTCCCAACTGTTAAACTTGCCAGCCTTAGAGAGGCCATACCCCAAACTTTTTGCCTTCACTTCCTATATTTCTGAATTCGTTTTTGCTGGCCTTTGGACTCAATGCACTTTACCACTGCTAGCCAGTGCTGAAGTGCTTGTGATCACTCCCTGAAACATGTTAAAATTAGCTTACACTTAATTGGCATATTTAATTTACTTAGAAGTCCCTAGTAAAGGGGTAAACCACATATAGAGGGCATGTAAATTAAATGCTACCATTGGGCCTACAGCACTTATTGTGCCACCCACGAAAGTTGCCCCTTAAAACATATCCTGGGTCGGCCATTACAGCCTATATGCAATTTTAAACTGCCAATTCCACTTGGCAATATAACCCCCTTGCCAAGCCTAAAACTCTCTTTTTATTATATGTGTCACCTCTAAGGTAGCCAATAGAGCAGGGTGCATTGTAATTATAAAGTTGGACATGTACTTTTAAGTTTTACAAGCCAGCAAGATAATATACTGAAGACCTCAGGAACTTCAAACGCCACTGAAAAACAACCATGAGAGAAGAACCAGCAAGGTGCCACCGATAGGACCAAGTACCAAACGGCACTCAACCACTACCACCACCAACTACAGGAATCAAGAAAAATTGCTCTTGCAACAAGAATCAAATCTAACATCAACAACAACAGAGAACTTCTCAATCGTTAAGGCATTCTCCAACCCCCCCAGCTGCAGCAAACAACCTTCAAGAACTCTACTACAACCTCGCTGATTTCCTCCACAACAGGATAGCCATGGTCTACTGAATTTTTAAGCCTCAGCCGGTCTGGTCTCATCAACCTCCCTATTACTGGCATGACTGCCACAGTTGGGATCGAATTTTGATAACACGCATTATAGGCCTAATATATCCAATATAACCTCATAATTATATAATCGTTTAGTTAGAATGCACTATGATCACCTAGTAACCAATGATTCACTTTTTACTTATTTGCTCCTATTGATATAACTGGAGCCATTTTGTTTCGTTTCCCTATGTGCAAGTGTTGTTTCCCTGAAACCACGTGATTACGTTTGCTGCTCGAAACTATGACGGCAGCCAGGCCGCCTACTATAGTTGTTAGTCGGTAGCTCAAGGAAACCCAAGGTCACATCTGTCCTTCTTGTGGGATGCACACATTCTAGCAGGGCCCGTTCCTGTACTCCCCGGGCTACAGATAGATAGGGAGGCACCTTACTGACCTGCCCCCGGAATAGCTTAGGCCTAGGCTACTAGCAAATCAATTGTGCCTTATTAGGGTATTCCTCTTGGCATACTGACAAGTTGTATCTTTCCTTATAGAGTGTCATCTTGAACGCATGAAACGTATATATGCTTTGTATTTTGAACATGTAGTCAGTCTCCTCTGCGCACCTCCGAGGGTCGTGTAGACTGAGGCTCCTCTGCCAGGGCTTGTATTTGATGAATAAACGATTGAACCTTCTCCATTGCCGACTGAATTATTATTACTGATAAACGTATATGGGCTATTGGTAAGTATAGCCCGCTAGAATTAATTTTGAATCCCTTAACACCCAGCTGATTGAATGGAGCCAACTCACCCACCAGCATACATCCACCATCATTGAGACCGTTCACCAAGGGCCCCATTGACCCCTACCACCACCACTGGCTCACCCTCAGTAGACCCAAGATCAGTCTCAAACTCAAATATCATTAACACCTCAAACTCCACCACCACCTTCCAAGAAAACTGAAAACACGCAGAGGTCAACACCCTCCTAAACTAACCATCGGTCGACCCCAGTGACCTCAAAAACTGTCACCCCTCCTCACTACTACCTTTCCTGGCCTAAGGCATGGAGAAAAGAATCAACTAGCAACTTGCCAAACACCTGGAATACTACCTACTCCTGGACAGCTCACAAACTGGGTTTTGCAGCATCCACAGCACCAAAACAACCCTCATCTCAGGCATGGACAACATCTGAGTCATACCCAACCAAGGCGATACAGCTGCAGTCATCCTCCTCCACCTCCACGCAGCATTCAGGACCGTCTTACACCACTTGCTCGTAGCCCACCTCAACCACACGGAAATCCAGGAAATAGAACTCAAGTGGATCACCTCTTTTCTCACAGAAAGAACCTAAATAGTACGTCTCCTTCCTTTCACCTCCAAGCCCAAGGAAATCATCTGCAAATTCCCACATGGATAGTCTCTTAGCTCCACCATTTTCAACCCTTTAATGACTCCACTAGCCAACATCGTCTGATCCCACAGACTCAACATAATCTCCTATGCTGATGGCACACAACTCATCCTATCTGAAGACTCCACCAAAATAGGAACACCTTCAACAAAGGCATGACCAGTGTGGCAACCTAGAGGAAAGAGAGCTGGCTGAAGCTCAGTACCAACAAGACAGAGGTGCTGATCTTTGGAAACAAGAAATCCCCATGGGACTCCTCATGGTGACCCTCAGAGCTCAGTCCCACACCAACCCCAAATGAGCATGTCAGAAACCCTTGACAGCAAACTCTCAATGGTATCACAAATCAATGGTGTTGCATCCTTCTGCTTCTTCATTCTGCTCATGCTATGCAAGAAGTTCAAGTGGTTCCCCCAGGACTCAAGGTGCACATTCAACCAGACCCTCCTCACAAGCAGACTGGATTATGGCAACATACTCCATGTAGGAATACCAGCTCACTTCTCCTCCAACGACTCCAGATCATCCATAACGCTACCACCAAACTCATCCTTTACCTCCCTCATAGCAACCACATCACCTCCAAACTCAGGCAGCTGCACTGGCTTCTGGTCCAGAAACAATACCAGTTCAAACTCCGCACACATATATCCAAGGCATTGCACAACACGTTGACCCTCCTACCTCAACCGCCACTTCTTCTTTCACCAACCCACCATGGACCATCACTCTGCTTTTCTCTCACTCGCCCAAGCATATCCCGGAGGCAGAAGCAGAGCCAGAGGCCAATCCTTCTCCAAACTTGCAGCGAAGTCCTGGAACAACCTCCCCTCCACATTAGGACCTCTACATCGCTGCTGAAATGCTGAAAGAAGCTGAAGACCTGGCTCTTTGACTTGTACACTAGTCCCTCCATCATCCTCAGCCAGACTCAGATAACACACTTTCAGCATCTGGATATTCTCATGGGTGATAAGCTGTGGTCTACAAATCCACTAACATAGCATATATGTTCTAGTAGTTAAAAACTCCCAAATTCATTTTTCACTACTGTGAGGCCTACTTATCCCATAAGAGAACATTGGGTTACCTTGTTACATTTAATCAGTGCTAACTTTAGATTGGAAACAGGTAGAAAAGTCATATTTTATATCTGAGCAATTGTAATTGTAATTTAAAATCCTCTTTAATGGTAAAGTCAGATTTTAAGTCACAATTCTGAAAATGCCACTTTTAGAAAGTTGGTCTTTTGGGGGGCATGGCCAACTCCTGCAAGATGGCAGACTGGTTTTAGTGCAGCTCCAACGAAACACCCGTGATCCAGTAACACCTGCTTCCATCTGCACCCAGCTGGCCTAGACATGGACAGAAGTGATCCGGTCTGCTGGTAGTTCCCGGACAAGCTAGAATACAGTGAGTACTGTGGGCTGTGACCTTGGGCTGCGCTGGGGACCCTGGCCTGCTCGGGGCCATAAGAGTGCAGCAGACAGCACCGCTCCCTCCTTGCTGTGCGGCACTCTCCATGAGCTGCCGCGCTGCTGGGACTTTGCCAGGTGGTGAGTGGGGGCCGGTTTGGGTGCTGCTGGGGAGAGAGTCCCCTGTTGACGCCCTTCGCACAATTTCTAGAATAGGTGCACCTGAAACTGCCTTTGGCCCTCTAAGTCGATGTTCCCACACTGCTGGAAGGAGTGAGGACCTCCCAGTCAACTAAAATCACCCACCAGCACTGACTAAGGCCAGAGACAGGATCACCACTAACAAGGTTACTGGACTGCGCAGGGACTGGAGTGCACCCGACACTCGGCTGCTTCATGGAAACAAACCGTTGGACTCTGTGACGTGGTGAAGTTAGGTGCCTCAGCGAGACTAGGGTTGCCCCTACCTGACCCTGGGCCGATCCATTCCCTCACCTAGCAACACAACTACTTGTTGGCGCCCCCACTGGTGTGGGGACAGGAGAGGGGTGGAAAGAGATGGATTTGTGGGACACCTCCCTTAGCTGACCAGTCTGGAAGGCTGAGGAGACTGAAGGAACACGAGAGCCCAGAGTGGAAGACACCTTGAGTGGTCTGTGCCCCAACGCTGTGGTATGTCCTACAAATTACAGCTTTCCTGGATCGCTGGTTGTTGTTAGCCTTCCAAGACCTTCGCGGGGAATTATAATTGGCTCTGCCATGCTGCCTTCAGCTAGTTGGATACCAGAGCGAGTATTCCTACTGCAGACCTTTCAATAGCGGCCTGCAGGTGAGAAGGGGTGATAATCAGTGTCAGCCAGATCCTGGCCCCTGCTTGGGAAGCTGAAACCGCGTGCGGAATCGGGACTGCTTGTGTCCTCCCCGGTGGAAGGAGCCACACTAGAACCCAGGGGGAGAGGTGGGTCCTATCTCACCGCTCTGTGGTGCTTAATGAAGCAATTAGATGGTGGAGGGCAGCGATCCTGCATTCTTATCAACAAATTCCTTGCTGTGGATTGCCGCTATAACCAGCATGCACCAGAGGGATTGCTTAGCTACCAAGGCCTTCTTCGGCTGGGACTGCACATGCCACCCGTCTGTTCCTTTCTAAGAGGTGCAGGGAGTCTGGTGGGTCAACGAGGACTGGCGATATCATATATCGTATCTTAACTCCCTATTAGCAGATCTTCTGACTGGCACTGACACTGTCACTGTCTATGAGACACCGATGACCTGGCAGTCCCCGACCATGGGAAGGAGAAGAGGAGTGGCCTCCCAACCACTAGGCAGCAGAAGTCACTTGCGGTCCAGACTGTGATCCGGCACTGGATGCCTCAGACATGGTAATGCTGACACAAAGCTGGACAACATCTTATAGGCTATTGCTGACACTAGGCAGGACCTGCACACTTGAGTTGGTGCCATGGAAACAGTGCTGGGCTTGCTGCGGGATGACCAGAGAAAGATGTTGGCCCAAGTTACACACACAGAAAGTGAAATCAATTAAATCTGGCCAATGCCAACAGACCTGGAAGATCAGGTACGGTCCCTCAAAGCTAAAGTTCAAGAACTTGAGGCTATGGCAGAAGAATCCGACAGACAGTCTCGCTGCAATAATATCTGAATTGTGGGTCTCCCAGAGGAGGCACAAGGCACAGACCCAGTACATTTCATCGACTCTTGGTTGATGAAGGTGGTGGCCACCGACAAGTTGTCTCTGCACTTCCTGGCTGAGCACACCCATCACGCTCCAGCACCACGTCCACCGGCAGGCGTGCCTCCCAGGCCAATAGTCACCGGAATAAAGAATTACAGGGACTAGAAAACCATATTACAAGCAATGCGAATGGCTGCAAGAACCCAATATGAAAACACTCAAAATCTTTATTTTCCCAGATTACACTCTTTCAGTGTAGCGCTGCAGAGCCTCCTTCCTTGGAGTGAAGCGACAGCTGCAACAACCTGGCTCAACCTACCCGCTTCTTTTCCCAGTCAAACTCAAAGTCATGGTCAGGAATTCAAGTTACTCCTCACCGAGCCAGCTGATGCCTGGGAAGAACAGCACTGTTATGAATCCTCAGCTCCACCACCACTAAAGCCAGGGCCACATGAAGCCAGAGCTCAAAGTCGCAATCGGCGACGAGTCCAAGACACCAGAAACACTAAGGTCCTACCTTGGTACAGGCCAAGGAGGAACAGATTCAGACGCTATCAGCAACAACCATGCTGTGGGCATATTGGCGCTCACTGCCGCCTCAGACTTAGGATGACCCACCTTCGGAAACAGAAGCTAGCTTATCCATAGGCAGTATGTCATCAGTGATCCTCCCGGATGTGACTCTGCAGATGACAGAAAAAATGCTGAGAAGAGACTCAGGTAATGTATGGATGGCTCACCTACTGGACAATCACATGTGACTGTGACCACTGAACAACAATGATGGGCACCTCCCCAAACTCTACAGCATCCACCATACACTGCGATGAAATGGGTCACCTGATTTCTACTGTGTAGACACACGCTGAACAACTCTTACAGATTACCCTAGTGGGATCCTGACACCATGACCATCCTTCTGACTCACTCCTGGACAATAACTGTGCTTGCCAGTATACAATTAGGAGAACACCATGTGATTGTTATTGACTGTTTGTGCGACCATGAATTACGAGCCCGCCCTGCGTGGGGAGTTGGGGGTTCTAGTTATACTGTTTCCAGAATCACACATTGTGCATTTGCCTTACCTTGAACACTATGTATCTTGTGAGATTAGGCATGTGGGGGTGATTACATGGCTCGCTTTGCTCCCCTTTGCTTGCCCTACTCCTGTGACAACATAATCACCAAGGTGAATATGTTAACATGGAATGTCCGTGGTATGGACACAGTGCATAAAAGGCATGCAGTGCAGCAATATATCAGGAGGAGTAGCACTCAGATGATTTTTTACAAGAGACCCATATAGCAGGGGATTAAGATGACCAGTTGCAGAAGGGATGGTGGGGCCAGTGCTACTGCACAAATTACTTTGGTCCCTTGTTTGGGTCTGACCCGGGGTCCGCTTCCATTGCACAGCAATGGAGGTGAACCCAGAAGGGTGCTATGCTCTAGTTGGCGGGCAGTTGCATGGCAGACTTGTCCTGCTGGGATGCATATACACTCCTAATGTGGCACAGCCAGCCTTCATATACCACCTTTCGGTTACACTCACCAGATGGGCGCAGATTCCATGGATTATTGGGGGGGACTTCAATTGCATACTAGACACAGCTGGATCTCTCACACCTGGCATTGCTGACTTCCCCGGTATTAGCTGTGGCGGACCACCTCTCCCAATGTTTTGCGCACTGGTCTTTTCTTGATAGCTAGCAGTCCCCTCACCTAGACACCAGAGAAAACTCCTATTACTCACCGCCATTTGACCTGCACGTGAGAATAGATTAAATCCTCTGTGACCCCGCTACTCACCTGCAGGCCATGGGTACAGAGTTACGGGAAAAATGTTCTCAAACCATAAGCTCCTTCAATTGCATCTAGAATAGGGAGCGCCGAAAGCACCACTCCCCATGTTGCGATTGCAGCCTGCCATGTTGGAGGACCAGGTCTTAGGAGAAGGCATTAGTGAGACATTATCAAACTATTTGACAGAGAACTGGGGCACAGCATCATTCAGGCTGGTGAAGTGGGAGGCACTAAAGGTAGTATTTAGGGGTCACTGCATCCATGCGGTTGTTGGGGGTCAGGGCGGACTTGCTAAGGGACTGAAATATCCCTGAGAGCCTTAGAGGTTGCGGCTCAAGCTGATTGTGGAAAGAAAGGAGATCTGACAGTGGCAATGGAGTGACATGCTCAGCTAATAGAACAGTTGCACTGTCTAGACTTTAGAGCTTACCAAGCAAAGATGCACGCAGACGGGGACAAGTCAGGATGACTAATTGGCATGGCTCCTCCGCAGTTCTAAACTGACTCCCCCTGTCACCACGATTAGAATAGCCCTGGTGCAACTGGTTACTAACCAAGTGGACATACATGATGCATTCATCGACCATTATCAAACTCTATATGACCCTCCTCCTATTGACCGGCAACATCATATCCAAAATGTCCTCAGCCCGATTACCTTAACTCCCATTGAGCCCCTAGACAGAGGTGAACTTAATGCACCTATCACTATACAGGAAATCCGAGGGGCCATTAGAGAGCCAACCACTAACAAGACTCCATGATTAGACAGGTTCCCAATTGAACTTTACAAAGCATACAAACAACTACTTGCTCCCAAAGTCATAGAGCTGTACCAATCAGCTCTGGAGGCGGTCAGGTTCATGCTCTCACTCCGGGATTCCCTACTAGTATCCCTTCCCAAGCCCAATAAAGACCAGATAGAATTATCTTAGTACTGTACGCCGTCTATGCTTGAATCGAACTATAAGATATTACGTAAGATCATTGCAGGTCGATTGATTGAGCACATGCCAAAGCCGGTACATCCAGAGCAGAATGCGTTTGTCCCCGGCAGATCTACCACGTCATCTTCATAGGGTGATGGACCATTCTCCTACTCAGTAGCCTTATGCTTTCATGGTGATGTATTTGGAGAAAGCATTTGATACGGTGGATTGGGATTACCCGTTCTCAACCATGACCTCCCTGGGCATCACGGGTAGGTTGCAAAGGATCATCCACTTGCTATAAACGGAACCCAACGCCAGAGTGTAGATAGGGTAATGTGTCTCCCCTCCATTCCGGGTAAGCAGAGGAACATGGCAGGGCTGCCCTTTGTCTCCATTACTCTTCGCCCTGGCAGTGGAGCCAATTGCGCGCAGGGTTCAACAATAGGGGCAGGCATGGGGCATGGGGCAATCTGTTGAATGACAAGACACACATCGACTCCCTATATGCGGATGATGTCTTAATTCAGATTTAGAATATCCATGCAGGAAAAACAAACATCTAGGATATCCTAAAGGAATTCCAAGCAGCCTCAGGTTTGGGAGTCAATTGGGCAAAATCCTGTCTGTTTTCACTACACTCTGCATGCCCACTGCAACATCTGCTAGTGGATATACATTCCCTTTGCTGGCAACCCTGTACATTCTGGCATTAAGGCATATATATTTACCATATTTAAGACCTCATAGATGGAAACCTCACTAAAGTCATTGCCTCACTCTGACCCCAAATTAAATTCTGGAGTACGTTCCCGCTCACAGTACATGGTAGGGTGTCTTTATCTAAAATGGTGATACTTCAGCATGTATTATATTACTTCTACCACCTCCCAGTACATATACCCAGATCCACATTCCACTCTAAAGAGCTTCATCTGGAATAAGGGCAAAAGTCGGGTGGCACTACGCAAACTGCAGACTTGGCGGCACAGCTGCAGTGGCCCACCCACTGGTAAGCAGGGCGTCTCACTGAGGAAGTGGGCCTACCTCCTCCGGGCCAAGTGCAGCTTGTGGTGCAGGAAACCTTTCTCCCACGTATGCAATCCCCTCAGGAGTCCAATAACCTGCTGCGAACAGCATGCAACCATTTTCATCAAAGCCTGCATCTCATGCCCCGCATCCCTCAATACTTATCTGAAATCTGATCATGTTTTATTGCCTCATTTTGCAGTATGATTGGGAGAGAGGGCCTGTCGATATGGGATCCTGCAGGGATGGGCACATTGGGAGAGTTGTTCCAAGACAGCAGCTCATATCTTTCGAGGGACTAGAAGAGTAATGTCAGCTTCCGGCTGGTCACTTCCTGGCACATGGCCACTTGGTAGCCAAAATGGGCTGGATGTGGCACATCACAGATACTGAGCCAGACCAACACCCACTAATATACACACTCCACATCATGGGCAGCTGTTGCCGATGACCCATTGTCACCAACCTGTAGGAGCTGGTAGGGAGATATAGGCCGAGAGCTAACAAAGAAAGGGTGCCACGAAATATTAAGTTTCAATACATACAGCATTATATCCTGTTTAGGTCTTATCTTGCACCAGCAAACCTTCACTGGATGTTTGGTTCTTCCTCTGGTTGTCGTCGCTTCGACAACCGAGGGCCGGTATGGCGCATATGTCTTGGACCTTCCCAGAGGTAGGGACACTGTTGGAGGGGCACTAACAGCAGTGACTGGAAAAAATAATGTGTGTACTATCGAGGGCTCATTATTATGATTGTTTAAGCGCTTGAAAACTGCAAAGGCTACAAATCATTTCACTGATACAGCATTGCTCTTGGCCTGCAGACTCACTGCAATGCATTCAAAGGCTAAGGTATTGCCAGGCCTGGATCACAGGTCCGCAGCAACACCAAAGTTCGGGAAGGCTGAAGCTGTGGCATTGAGGGGCAAATAAGCTTGTGAGATGTGCAGGATCCCCATAGCCTTGGATCGGGAGGTACTGCTCCATGACTTACAAGAATATAAAGAGAAACTAACTGGTTAGTGCGCCTGCACGTCAAACTGCAGTCCCACCCACAGGCATTTGGTACAAACAAGCTTTCTCCACTCCTTCCCCCCTACTCCCTTCTCCCTCTCCACCCTCCCTTGCTCCAGCCCCCCTTTGACCCCAGGGTAAGCAAGCTACATTGTAGCTCAGAATGATCAAGTAATGCATTGTCAACCCACACCCCAATGCATGCCATGATGCATAGGTGTAAATGCTAATATTAGGGAAAGATGAAAAACCTAGCACACCATAAAGAGTATTCAGAAATATGATAATGCCACTGATTTGACCTGGTGTTTCAATTGTTCAAAAGTTAAATACACATGTATACTGTATGGTATCGGGATGTCATTTATACATATGTTGCACTGATCCAGCAAATGAATATTCTGCATGTGTAAAACTGCTGAAAATAAATAAAATGAGTTTAAAATAAATAGAAAGTTGGTCTTTTCTTGTCACAACCAATTCAGGGCTGCAGTCCGTTCCTGAGCCATATGACAAGGTGAGTGGCAGTTGACCTTTGTATATTCCTCACAGACAACCATACCGTGGGATTATTAGGTGTCCCTGGATGGGCCATCTCAGAAAAAACCGAAGGCATAGCTGGGCACAGACCTACTTACACATCAATAGGCTGAGCCCTGCTCTCACATAAATAACTTTACAATAGTCCATTGTGCCTGTAGCCAGGTTGGACTCAGGGCAGGGAAGCAGGAAATTCCAAGCAAATTGAAAGGGGAACTTATAGAAACCTCTCCCACTTCAAAGAAGGCACGAGGGATAAACAGGGCACTCTCAGACCCACTTTCAGCGGTTGTCCTGTTGCTGTGGGCTGATGTGTGCTTTAAAGGGCCTGCTTTGCTGCACTAAGAAGGACTGATCTACTACCTGAAGCCTACACTAAACCCCAGAGGTCTGCCGTGCTGCTTGAGCCCTGTTTTTCTCCTTGAACCCAGGACTTCCCGAAGTGACTTTAAGGACTAGTTGGCTGGCCTCCCAATCAGAGCCCCAAGGACAGAAAAGACTCCAAAGCATCTTAAATATGCACCTGGAACCTGCCTGAGGGAGTCCTGAATCTCCAGGTGGTGCCTCTCCAGTCCTGGATCTGGGGAAGTAGTGCTAAAGGGACCCAGATAGCCAAAACAAAAAATCTGAAAGCTAGACTATTTTGGATAAAAGTGCTTTAAGAACTGATACGAGACCAGGACCTATGTGCTTGTCGATCCAGAAAGGGTGCATCTCCAGTCGGTCAGAATTTGAAGGAGCTCCCGCTACGCTGTGCTCCACAATAGCAAATCCTGTTTAGAGGCTCTTCACAGAACGGGTATCCAGCCTAGTGGGGCTGTAGTCAGCAACAGTCTGCAGCTTCATCCTGCTGGAGATTTTCGACCTCCAAAAAAGGGACTGAGTCCAAACCTAGGAATCTTCACCAAACTTCATCCAGTGGCTCCCCGACGACAACCTTGCCTTCTCTTAAGACACCACCAGCTGTTTTGCACTGCAGACCTTTATCTTCTCAGACATCTTTTTCTTTAAATTTCTTCTAAGTCTGAAGGTAAGCAGAGACAGTACCCAATCCACTCTTTGTATCCAAACAGCATCCATCATGCTCTGCCATAAATTTTGACTTTTCCCCTGTTTTCGAACAGATGGGTGTCCGCAATTGGCGCGTTGAGTTTTTTAGGAGCTAATTTTTACTATAAACTTTAAAAATTCATACCTCTGGTTCTACTGATTGGAGTTTTGTCACTTACTTTAGTGTCAAATAATGTACTACAATCTATTCTATGTCTCTATTGGTGTGGTATTTTTCTTGTGTTGTGTTTTGACATTATTACTGTTTGTGTGCTGCATAAATACTTTACACATTGCTCTAAGTTAAGCCTGACTGCGTTGTTTCAAGCTACCAGGGGGTTAAGCACAGATTAATTTAGTGATTGACAGGGATTGACAGGGATTGTGGCTGTTGCTTGAGAAGGGTTCATATCCCCCTCAACTAACAACCCACTTTTCCCACTAGCATGTTTTAATTATACGCCTACCCACTCCAAGTTTGCATTTCCCCGCTCAATTAATGCTTCTTTGTATACATTTTTGCCCATACCCAAGGACAGTTTATATTTCCCCAAAAGGTTATTTTCTGACAAATAACTACTTTGAGTTATATGCATATATAAAATTAAAAAAAACATTTAAATCATGAATGTCTTTCTTGATTATTACAATATTTGCCAACTAGTGTATTTTATGTTTAGGCAAATAAATATTTTGTTTTTTAGAAGATGCTTTCAAACTCACTTTGACATTTTTAAATCCATTACACTTTCAAGATAAACAATGACCAGAGCATAATTAATACTACCCTATGTTGTAAGTGCCACATCAAGAGAGAAACAAATGTTCACCTAGTTGGAAATCTGTACTTTCACCTGCATTCACACTACTACAACTCATTACACATTGTGTTTACAATCATGGGAATACTGTGAAACAACCACATGAATATCAAAAAATATATTATGTATTTATTATAATTACAAAAACCCTCAATTAGTACATTTTATATGGATATCATACCAATAAAAGAGAACATATATAAACATACATCACAATCACATGGAAGAATTTATAACCAGTCCAAAATCATCAGCAATTGCCATTGCACATCCACTACTGCTGTCACTGTGAATTACTTTTTCATATAAAATCATTCAGTGCTTGTAGATTGTGTAAGTTAATCTTCGTTGACGTGTTTCCATGGAGAAAAACTTCTAATTTGATCCACCATCTTCAGGACTTTCACATATATATTCTTTCCATTAACATTTGATTCATATAATGTAAATTATGACTAAGAATATCTATAAACAAACAAAAATGATAACATTATACTTCACATCAACAACTTGGAAAATGTCCTTAATGTGTATTAAAAACTAATATTTCAAAAACAAATCATAATAGTACAATATCAGAAAATCCCAATATATTGCACAATTTCACAACGTTAAAATTATTCTTTCACAGTGTTTCAAGACTTAGTCACAAAACAAAAACCACTCCTGTGGATATCCAAACAACCAAATCTCACATCTTGCATTCATCTATGCATACCATGCCCAAATACATTCCTATTTTTTTGCTTAACGCTTAATTATATGTATTTCTTTACAAATGGATCCTAAGGGGGTTAAGATAGAAAGGTATTAACCAATCTTGTGCTCTGAAACCTCTAAAATAGAAAGATTTATTTTTTTAAAGAAAGAATATTTAATTAATATTATTAATACCTATAAGGAATATTTTAAGGTTGATAGACCACTAGTAATTTTTTTCTCTCCCGTTTTTATTTTGAAATATCATGGTCCGGTCTCAAAAGTCACCAGTATAGATATTAAAATGACTTCATTTTTACCTAAGGGCATACTTCCTTTCTTATGTTGTGCCCCATTTTTCCTTAAAAAATATAAACAGATATAGAGAGATTACTCCCTATTCAGACTGCATTTGCAAAGATAATCACAGTGGCTGTATCTGACCTTATGCAAAACATTATGGCTATCCCTAGAGTGAAGAATTGAAAGTATTCTCAACATGTAGTAGAACTTACTCCCTCTTGTGGTATATGCCACATGGATGAATAAAGTGTCTTGTGACAATTAGGCTGACATGGTTCCTACTGATATAGCATCCAATCATTGAAAATGGGGTAATCAAGCCATATTCATCATTCCCACTAATTACAAATGTTTTTTAAAATATTTAAAAGTATTGAGAAAATACAAGACTTGTCAACTGCCAGCATGATGTTTTCCCCTATTTAAATTTATTTTAAAGTCACCCAGGGTTTAAAAGAAGCAAGGGAAAAGGAAACCTCCATCCAAGGCTACTAGTTGTGTTTTCCTGTGTAGTTCTGTCAGATATGTAACCTTCCTCCCGCAAGAGTTTAGAATGTATTTACTGAGTGTTAAACGTAATCCTTAGCCCATTCCTATTAAAATGCTCTCCCTGATGAGAAGGTCCATTACCTTTTCTAAGCTCCATTCAATCTTGGACTTACACAGGGCATCAAAAGAAAAATACCTCCATCAAGGGCTTCTATTTATCCCATGTAACGGTTAGCTCACCTGATTTGCGCTAGTGTGTCGAGGGAAACATCCTACCATATATCTAAAATATAACTTCCTGGTCTCCATATCACAAATACCATCAACATAGAAAATGGATGTGCTACATTCTACATGCTCAAGCTGTCTCTTATCACAATCCATACCTTCTACATAACATTTAGGAAAGACAGACTAACCTTTGAAAGGGGAAGCTAACACTTAAATCAAAACATAGGACACTACATATTTTCTATTGATACCACTATTTGGAACATAAAAAAATGACTTCCTATACCACAATGTGCAATGTCACAACACGGGCACCATTTTGAAGTCAGGCAAAAGTACATCGACCTTGATTCCCACGTCGAACTTCCTAAAGTAATAATGACAATTTGTGTGTTTTTTTAAAAGCTATTGCATGTGCTCAAAGCTTATGCTTCTCCCTTCAGTCATTCTGTTGTGTCCCAGGTATTAAAGAATATAGTATTAGGTATCACAAAATGCTATACCACCAAGGACATTTTCCTAAAATATAAAATTCATACCATATCAAACAATCTCTAAATTCTGTTGTCCATTATATGGTTAATTGGCTATCCTGGACTAATATTATGGTTATGGAGCAACCCAAAATCCTCTCTGCTATTCAATTCCAATTTAAAGGAGCTCAATGTCAATGTACAGTACTATTACCTCAATTTTCTACTTCCATTAATATCACCACCTCTGAGTCTCACAGCAACTTTTTGAAAAACAAACCATTTAATATCACTCTCTTAATGTTGCTTCTCCATAAAATGTTCTACCAAAGGTGCACCTAGTTTCTTATTTTAAATGGCAGAATTATGTTCATTAATCCTAACTCTTCATTCCTAGCTTGTCTGACCTACATATCTCTTCTTACAAGGGCAAATCAGGAAATATAATATATTTTACTCCTACAATTAGTCATGGGTTCTGTATCGTGTGTTACATATGGCCAGAAATGCAGGAAGAGTAAGTATTACATTCCCCACACTTAAAATACCTGACTTTTTCCTTGCTGTTATCTATGCTTTTTTTTAACTATATTTGATTTGTTTCTAGCAAGAAAAAGAACAAAAAGAGCATACAGTTCGAGTTGACAGTGCCGTACATATTCTCATGATAGATACAAAGCATAGGCAGCTACGGACAAACTTTACACAATATTTCTAAGTGGGTTCATCCACCTGTCCAATGTCAAGTGAAGCGAAGTGTATATGTAACCAAGGCAACGAGTCAGTTATATAATGAAGCATAAGACCTAACTTGGGCCTCAAACAATTGTCTTATGACAAAGCCCTGTCTACAATCAATCCCCCAACTCAGATTCAGTCTCGGAGGTCGTCTCACCTTCCTCCTGAAACATCCCCAAAAATTGAGCCCCCAACATTATGGCATCTGCTGCCCCTTCATCAGTATGGGTCATTCTCATGTGTTGTTCCTCTGCCACTCCCCATTCTAATAGGTCTCACAACCATTGGGTCAATAGTAGGGCCTTCGTGCCCATCCACCCAATGGCCACCCGCCTTTTTGCCAGTAATAAGGCCAACTGAGAAAGCTTGTAGGGCACTGTTCGTCACTAGGGTCGTACCACCACTCCCAGCAGACATGCCAGAGGCACCAGAGGTATTCTAATCCTGGTGGCTATCTCTATACGTAGCACCACCAGTCCCCTGTATTCCTGGACCCAATCGCAGACCCCTGCTAGGTGTATAAAAGTGGCCGGAGCTCCCCACATCTGTTATCTATGCTTAAATGTACTCCTGATGGTCTCTCTGTCTCTCGCTCTCTAGCTTGTACAAATGTATTCCTAATATTAGTATTTCTCTGAAAAACAATTGAAGGTTTTTCCAGCCCACAGCGATCCTCACTTTTTATAATGTGCCAATTGTTGCTTATTACATTTTTGATCTTGTAAATACTGCAGACCCTACTTACAAAAACTCTCCTGCTGTCTTCTTTCATGGCTTTGTTATTCGAAAAGATGCATTCCCTATTCTAGTATCTCGCCCTCTTGTAAGAATGTCATATCACATCAATGCTACATCAGACATTCAACACAGATGAAAGATAGACATAAGAATCATTTATTTAGCAAAATAGTTTTCAGTGCGTTTGTTAGGGATAGAGTTAACAAATAGTACAAAACAAATGTTAATTTTGGCAGTTTATTCTACTAGTCCACCTGTGCAATACTGGTGATGAGACTGAGATTGTGCTTGTCTTGAGGGTTGTTGAGTTAGTGGAGGTTGAGCCTTGCATAGGCAATACAATTATCTGTGGCTGTTAGCTAATGGCTGGGTAGTGGCAACCCTCAGAAATGATTTTGGAGGAAGACTGATGCCTCGCTGTTAAGTGGACTTCTTGGAGAGGTCGTGAGTTAGGGCAACACGTATCGCCTTTCTCATGAAAAGGCTCCTTCTCCTCAACCAGCTCCTGCTCCTCCTCTTCTTCTTAAGCAGTATTGGCCATTGAGGTAGTAGCTTGTAGGAGGTTTAGATTTTCTCCTCCGATTGCTCACCATCCTCCAGTTGTTGATCGTTTATTATCTTCATCCAGTGCAATATCTGCAGTACCTGAAAGAAGGTGTAAAGTTTAACACATAAATTGTGTGTTTAAAGTTCAAACCCGTAATTTAATTGACATTGTTCTGCTAAAATATAATAACATGAGTTCCCTGTGAAAATAAAGAAATGTATGAAATAGTGGTTGATCCATGCATGGAATTATTTTACCTCACTAGCTCTAGCCACAGTTAATCAGTTTCTGGATATCCACCATGAGGTCAGGTGTTTGATCCGTGTCCTTGTAGTTTCCAAGGTATCTCCTGTACCAGCAGCTATAGAGATAACATTATGCTCAATATATATTTCCTATTTATAAATGTAATCATGATCACGAGTGCTGACACATTAGAGATACATACATGAAAGATAAAATATAAACACCAATAAAAAGAATGTTTACATTTTATATAAAAAGTGAGATACATTAATTATTGAAAGGACTAGTGATGCGATGCAAATGTTAAGATCAAAGATTTCCAGACTTACCAATGTCTACCATCCAGGTGCTGTGTAGTGCCAGTCAGGGTATTGGTGCAGTACTAGAAGCAGAATGCAATGTTGAGGCAGGTGGTGGGTGGAAAATTAAAACACAGCCTTAAAAGGGTTTAAATGAATGTATATGATAGGATACCAATGTAAATGTGAATGTTAGCTTTGACTTCAATTATAACCCATTGCAAAATACATTGTAAAATATAGTGTTAGGGTTTCACAAATCAAGCAATAGATATCACTTATAGGGGCACATGCATCAGGCTAAATACCTGTTTGCGACCGTTATTTAGCCATTTGGGATACATCAAGCCCAAAGCCATTCGCAAAATAGGTAATGGTAAAATTTGCAATTACCTATTTTGCACATGCAGTTAGAGAATCGCAACTTGCGATTCCCATAATGCAATGCAAGAAGTATTCTCAGAATGCGACTTTGCATTAAGGAATCGTAAATTACCATTAACTTCAAGTAAATGGTTATTTGGAATTCCTTAAAAAAAGCAAAAAATTGCATTTTTCTAAGTGGCATGTGGTGCACACACATGCCAACTTTGAGGGTGCATCGGGGTAGCCTTTTGGCCCGCTAGCATCCTTGAAACAGCATGTGCAATTTGTGATTACCTATTTGGCATTCACAAATTGTGTATGCAATCCCATTCATTCCTATGGGCCTCTAGGTCCATAGGAATGAATGGCAAGACATTCCCTAATAGCGAAACACAATTTGCAATTCCCTAATAGGGAATGTGTAGGAATCACAATTTTGTTTTGCGATTCTTACATGCATAACGAATTTCGAATCCTTTGCGATTACTTAATAATCTCTATTAAGTAATCGCAATTCCTTACTTTGGTGCATGTGCCCCATAGTGTGTTAGTGACATTGCTAGTGCAAGAACATACCTGTGTGTGTAGCTGGATTGTGTTAAAAGAGAAACTATATGAAAAGAGTACAACTAAAATAAATATAATGAAAATATCTACCTATGCATTTCTAAGGGGTATGCTAGGTGGCAATTTTCGGGATATGTATGTGATATGTGCCTAACAATGGCGTTATGAATGAAGGACAGCTGTAGGTGACGGTAGAGTTGTTTTTAGTGAGAGAGAGAGGCGGGTATTTTGAATCTTGTCCGGCCCCACAGCAGAATTGTCAGTAAAAGGCAGCCCATTTAGCAGATGAGGTAGCCTCTTTGAGGGGGATGAGACAGAGATGGATCTAGGTGCCTCTCCAGGAAACGCTTGTAGCTGCTGAATCTTGGCGAACTTCTCTTTCACTCGCCTCCTCTAATCTTGCCATATTTTTTATATCCTCCACATTCAATGCCTCATCCTCCATTGCATTGCCAGAGACTGTTACCTCCTGCACTAAGGCTACCTTCTGAGTTCCAATGAGGGTGAAGGTAGACAGCCCATGTATTTGTTTGTATTGCTTTACCACAAACTTTTCTACAACGCCGGACTCATCCTCAGTGAATTTTCTTTGGAGAAGTGGGGTCGGCATCCTTCAGACAGAATCGGATGACTGCAGTAGCTGAAAGACGAAGAGGTGAAAAATATGATCCTATGGTGTGGGCAGTATGTATGTTGTTGGAAAAGAATGGGCGTCAGATGTGTATACTTGGGTTCAGGTGTATACATTTGTCTTATTCCCTTAATACTAAAGTCGCCGCCCTGATTGCAAAGATTTCCACCCTGGTTGCAGAAGCCTCCTACAAGTGTGCAGAACATAAAATACGATTTTGAAGTTGCTAGCAGTAAATTTACAGTTGAATTTTACATTCATGCAGACTGTACCCATCAAACTGAGTGGGTGGAGCCATATAAGTTACACTTTGTAGTAACTTCACAGTCAGATATGGTGACTAACCAAAAGTAATAAAATTACGATGAAGTGTAAGAGTAAATTTACAAATGTAGATTTACTTATGTGTCAATTTAGCTTTGTGACTAGGTCCATGTGCATCTTATCTTGGAGAGATGAAGTGTTGGGACAAAAGTACTAGTATGGCAAAGGAAAACTGCCACACAACTCCTGTTCATAATTGTTTGGGACTGTTCTTTGCTTATTTCCGTAGTTGACTCAACGAGCTGCACGTCCATTTCTGGGGCTTCATATTTTGTTGATGTTCCAAAGACTAGAAGCAGATTGTGCTTGCCAGTAGTTGCTCCATAAGTGTACACCATAGTTGAGGGTATCTACTACCCTTGCAAGTTCGACTATGGTGAAACTGACGGCTGGTGTCAGCTGATTCTAGGTTCAGCAGTACAGGCCTTTTAATCTGTTCTACTAGTGTGTGGAGTACTTCCTGGCCCAACCTGGTAAAATGTTGTCTGTCACGCATAACTGGGGTTCTTATATCGCCATGATATTTAGGTTCTGGATCATGTGTGAATGAGATGTGAGATGTGTTGAGTGGTTGACAGACCATGTTCGTTATGAATAATGAACTATGGACATCACAGTGATAGTTGCACGAAAATGTGGTTTTCCTTCTGATTGTCTTTATTTACAGTACACCGCCCAGGAGGTACGCTGTTGTCCACTGGCCCAGAACATTGGGGACCAAGTAGATATGTGGGTGAGGTGAGGAGTAAAAATATATATCCTGCCAGATCCCAGATATCTGCACAGCTAGATCCCCTTTCACCATTCCGCATTTGGCATCACCTATTAAGGGAGAACTTGGCCATAGGTACTCCAGGTACTGTCAAACCCCAACTAGTTGGTACCTTCCGTGTCTCCTAGTAAAGGCTAAGAAAGTGAATCCATACAGTGATACACTCTGCCCATATTGGAGGGGAGTTCAGATTTTTTTGTACAACTACCTCAACTCAGGACAGATACTGTTCCTTTTGATGGCAGTAGTAGTAGTAGTAGCAGCACTTAGTTTGGATCTAGACCAATAGTAGCACTTAGTGTGGATATCTGCTGCACCAGCACAGACAGATATTAGCAGTTGCATAGCTAGGCCTTAGGCCGCCCGTAGCGGTCCCTGCATTTGCCATGCCACGTCGGCCGCATGTAAGAGTGGTGGGGAGGCCTCAGCCCCCAAAAATCATGCCGCCCAGGTCAGACCGCACCCCGCTCCCTTGCTATGCTGCTAACTATTAGCCAAGAACAGGGCTCTGCCTGTTGCTATTTTCTTTCAGGCTAGGACAAAGCCTGGGTTATGGAATTAGCAATGCTACAGGTGACATGCTCTGGAAAAAGAAGAATGATGCACTGCCTGGCATGTCCAGAGGAATTGGTCCCTGGCCACTGGGCCACAGTGAAGTGTCCTCAGATATTGTGAGCATATGAGATGGCAAGGAAAAATGATAGCCTTATTGTCAAGCTACACCGAAATGAAAATAGACAGGTACATTTAGAATCTGGGGGATCTGCAGAAGACTTATCAAGATGTTGTGGAGCCTGCATATCCTATATGTACCAAATATTATCCTTGGACTTGTGGAAACCTGCAACACTCCAATTACAGCATGTGAGGTATTTTTCCTCTTCGAAATAGGTTTTGGAGTGAAGGTTCCGTGACTTAGGGCCAGATGTAGGTAAATCTATTTTACCGACTCATAAATACCGAATTTTACCGATTCGGTATTTATGAATCGGTAAAATAGAAGTACTGAGATGTAGGTAAATCCAGATGTGCATTTACCGAATCGGTAATATTCGGTATTTACCGATTCGGTAAATACCGACCGGTAATGCCCATTCATTCCTATGGGCTTTGAAGCCCATAGGAATGAATGGGCATTACCGATTCGGTATTTACCGAATCGGTAAATACCGAATTTCACAAGGGTGCAGGGGGTGTCACTTTGACACCCTCTAGCACCCCCAAAACAGGTTCGGGTGCCATGTGGCAGGCATACATACCCTAAGGGCAGGTCTGCCTGTTATATGGCACAGGTGTGCATGCACACATGTGCATGCACACCGGAATCGGTATTTTACCATCAAATTGAATTCGATGGTAAAATACCGATTCGGTAAGGCTTGTGGGACTCAGAAGAGTCCCACCTACATATCAAATTTACCGAATCGGTAAAAATACCGATTCGGTATTTTACAGAATCGGTAAATTTACCGATCGGTAAATTTACCGATTCTGTAAAAATATGCCCCCTACATCTCAAATTCCATTTACCGGTCTGTAACGGCCGAATTCGGCCGTTACCGACCGGTAAAAGCCTACCTACATCTGGCCCTAAGTATGATATAATGTTTTCAGAAATGCTGGAACCTTCACTGAAGCTCTTACTATTTCAGAGATATTGAAGTTCAAAGTTGGGCCTGAAACCCATATCTAAATCTTTGTCCCTCAATTCTGTCTGGGAATAAGAATGTAAAGTGTTTGCGACCTACATCTTAAAATCTCAAGAACTACAAAATATTTTTAACACATTGTCCCTTAAATTCTGGTACGGGGCAGTTCTAGTGGTACCTCATCCAGTCCCAGGACTAGCAGGCCCACAATGAAAACAGTGATCTTGAAGCCAGAGATGCAAACATAAATTTCTACACCTTCAGCCTCTGGTGTAATCATCAGATAGGTTGCGCCACTGGCGATATGCAATGTTGGTTATTAGCTGAATGTGTATTCTGGGAGATAACATCAGTAACAACAATTTTAAATAACCATGAAACCTATTTGGCTCCACAAGAATGACAGAGAATATGGTTTTTAAACCATGAAGGATTATTAGCAAATTAATCAAAGTTACAGACTTTATTCATTTAGTAAATGAATTTATCAGGTAAGCACAAACTTCAATGTTGCTTATCAGTCTACCAATATAAATCAGATAGATGACAATGCAAATCATTTCAAGTTACAAAATGCAGAACGGAGGAAGTATCAGGTCCCTAAAGGAACTTACCTAAACTAAATAAATCATTTGATTATTGCAAGGGGAAATCCTAAGCAGAAGGTGTCAAACTGAAATGAACCAAGATAAGGTTCAGGCAAAAGTATTAGGGAAAGCTTTTCACTCAGCAAAGTCAGGAGAGGATCTCCTGCAACTATTCTACAACACGCAGTCAAAATACATAGCAATCCCAGCAGAACTCCTTCCCACCAACTTCCCCAAGCTTGAACTAATCAGTTTTCCCCACCTCCCTGGAGCAGGTACACTCTCCTCATTCTCATCATCAGACAAAGTTGCACAGCCTTGAATGTATCAGAGGTCCAGACTGCATGGTATAGGGGGATCTTTCTCATCCCCACACAGAGTGTAAATCACAACAGCTTCCAAATATAATTATCCACTCTAACATTTCTAAAAGCAAACCGTGTGCTACTCTAACTACTGAAGGTTATCTTGTTCCTGCAATGTGAAGAAAAATGTGAAAGTTCATTTTGAAATCTACAGTGGAAAAGCTTGGAGCAACTGGGGCCTACTCGCAGTTAGGACAATGTTAAGAATACACATTTGATTAACAGGACTTTACTATAGGTTAATGATCATACTTTGATTATATAAAGTGGGGCTCCTTTATATGTATATAACCACACATAAACACACATATTAATCTGCGATTAGTATATATTATAAGGTATTATATTTTTCAGTGCACCAATAATTAGGGCTCCAAATGAATCTCTCATGAAATGTGTCCTGTGCTCCCCAGAACATCTGCCATCTAACCACAGTAACGCAGTTGAATGGATTCTTAAAACAATTGCCCCTTGACGTTGATGATACTTTTGCCACAACAGCAGCCCTTTCCATTTCTCTAGGTGTCCCACGTCATTGGTGTGCCGTGTAGTATAGGGGATTTGCATTTTTTGACATTTTTTGGCAGATTCTTAACATTGCGAGTTCAAATTACGTGCGTTCTCTGATTGAACCCAGAGCCACTGAGAAACTAATGCAAATGCACACAATATGATACAAAAATGGATACGTGCTGTCATCCAATCTGACACCTTTTTCCTACTCGCAGATATCAGAGACTGTCTGTCTGCAGTATGCTGAGACCCTGTTGGATAATATTATCTACAGGACTCAGTATTATTTGGAGTGTAGTGCCAAGCCATGCAAGCACCGAAATTGCATATGGAGTCAGATTGTGGGTCCAGAAGTTGGTAGGTACTTGTAGTTTTATTGGATGTGACTCATTTTATGTGCCATACTTTATAGGTTCAAAAAAATCATTTTTAAACAACTAGCTCCGACTGCCAATGAAGATTATTTTGTGTGTAAACACTTGTGTCACAATGCATCTGACTTCCAACCCCTCTAATTCCTCCAGGGAATCGTAATGCACTCGTGGGGGTTACTCGCACAATGTTTTGGTCTTTTAAACCTAGCATAAATCATACTAGAAAGATTGCAACTTTCTGAGTTTTTGCACTTCAGAAAATATGCGATATCACAGCATTATTCCCATTCTAAGGTGCGAAATTCAGAATGCTGAGTAAATATTGATTGCACTTGGCAAAAAATACATTGGTATTTACCAGGTGTTATATTATTGAAGAACTCGTAAAGATTCCACTTGTGCCCTTTCAGTGAAAGCCAATGAAAGGAATAAACGTTTTATACGAGGGACAACTGAGGTTCTCACACCCCTAATGTTCCTCCCAAAAACCGACAGTTAATACCTTTTGGAATTTAAAAAGCCAATTAGTGCGCTTAGTTAGCACATTCTAGAATACGTTGTGGTTTCTATGCCCTGTCGATTGTGGTAGTCTCCCATATTCGGAATGCTAGAATTTGCTAAGTCCCTGGACACAATTTACAAGTCTGATATGAACAAATATAAATAAGTACCATTTCCTAATTATATTAAACACATAAAATGCTAAAATAGATCCAGTAAAAGAAAGCTGTTTGCATCATTGTTGTCTTTTTTCTGGTCTGCGTTTTACCAATGAGCAAAATGACATAACCATATGTCTTACAAAAACTCATAAAGTTCGGTTCATGATGTTTCCAAACATTTATGTATTCATCATATCAGTCTCTTTGCAATTCAACAACGTAGTTTAGAAATGTTTCCTGGATATTAATGTACAGGTGCACCCTTCCATGGAGAGATGAATTTCCTGTCACAGGAATGCATCCTGAAAACACATGCGGTATTTTTTTGATCTGTTCCTTAGCTAAATAAATAAAGCCCAGTATAAAATTCAAAATCAAAATGGCATTTTTACAGAGTGTCGCAATTCAGCGATTGGCAAAGCCAATAGGTCTAGTTTTTATGTGTTAATATAAGGGCACAGCATGGTGTTTGCTTACATTAGTACATGAAAGCCAAATATATGAGCTTTGGCAAGAAAGAAATAGAAGTAGGAATTCAGGGGCACATGCATCAAGCATTTTACCGGTCGCAAACAGTTTGCAACCGGTAAAATGCCTTTTCCGATGCATTAAAGGCATTGCATTCGCAAAATAAGTAAACGCAATTTTTGCGATGACTTAATTTACTAATGCATTTAGGGATTCGAAATATGCGATTCCCTAAATGCGTTGCAAGTAGCATTTCCAAAATGCGACTTTGCATTTAGGAATCGCAAATTACCATCTACCTTAGGGCATGTGCGTGCGTCATATGTGCACACTTACCTTTTTAGATGGGTGTATCAGGGGGACCTTAGGCCGCCTAGCACCCTTGCAATTGCATTTGTAATTTGCAATTACCAAGTTGGTAATTGCAATTTGCAAATGCATTGCCATTCATTCCTATGGGCCCATAGGAATGAATAGAGTAATATTACCTAATAGGGATTCGTAATTTGCGAATTGCTAATAGGTAATGATAAGGAATCGCAATTTATTTTGCGATTCCCAAATAGCCATTCCTTAAAAATCGCTATTTAGGAATCACAAATCCTACTTTTGATGCATGTAGCAGTCAGTGTTTTCTTGCCAGCGCAATAATTTAAGCATGGCAAAATGTTTATTGGCCCAAAAACCAGAGTCAGAACGATCTGACAACTACAAATGACTGTACAACATGGAGATCAACTTTTAATCCAAGTTACTTTTAATGTATGATGATTAATTGAAACATTTAATGACCAGAGAAAGACATTTCATGAAAAAACTTTGATCAAAAAAGGAGATATCTTTGTTTTTGTTTTGGCCCAGTTGACTTCTGCATGTGTTTTGATTTCAAGCGTGTTAGGAGAATTTTAATTGGGGGTGTGTCCTGGGTGAGGACCTTACAACACGTGTCTTTGCTGAGATCCGCACAGGGCTCAGGTGACAGCTGGCAGGGCACCTTAGAGCCTGTATAGCGGGGAACTGGGGGCCCCTACACCAGATGATGCTCACGATGACCACTGCAACAGAGAGCTAAGTCCCCGGCGGTGGCACGATGGCAACGGGCTGAGAAAGCAAGATGACACCTCCTACGACTGATTTAAACTGCACCACCTGGGGGTTCACCTATTGAATCTTTGGACATGGGTAGGGCCAGTGTTTAGTGCCGTCCCCACGTTTTCATAATAATATTCATCCCGAGAATGGCAGGAGGCTGGAGGTGGCTTAAATTGACCGCGATCATTGTGGTCCTTCCCCTATTGTACTGTGGGCCCTCTAAGGTCGCCAAGGTGAGGGGACACCATGCTCAAGGTACCACCCAACTATGGCCTCATTCTCGTAAAGAGACTAGCAATGAAGTAGGCAGCACTAGAAGCAACATCCAAGAATGACTGCTTCTTGTTTGCAACTTCTTCTGCCCAGCTCCTGGAACTGTTTGAGTGGTGGTGTCTGAGACCATTGAGGCTTGTTTGAATGGCCAGTTTGCAGCCCCGGAAGGTGGTCACCCTCTTACACCTGTAAAGAGGGGCGTTTGACCCTTGAGAATCAGTGGCATGGACAGATGCTGGTCCTGTAGTGAGTGTGCCAAGGAGGCCATGGTGGGAAAAAGAGTCATGCCATGGGATTAGTTTCCATGGCCCTGCTTGTGCACAACTAACATGGTGACCTCAAAACAGAATGCGCCCAAGATGCCGTTCATTAAGGATCTGATGCTAAGCCAGACAAAGTAGAGAGCAGAGAGAAATTAACTTTCCTCTGACCTTCAATCAACAGAGTCAGTGCTAGTTGCTCTAGAAGCCAAGACTTAAGCTTTCAAGGGAGAGATCCTGCCTCTCATAGAAGAAGTGAAAACAGAAATGTTCACTCTTTGTGAGGATTTGGCGATATCCACATCTTATATGGACTGGAACCTGCAATGCGTCGATATGAAACTTGAGCAAATCAAGGCCTTCACGCAGAGCATGCACACAAGCAGGACATCTTTGTCCAAGAGATTCAGAGCACTGGAGGGTCAACAAATTCTGATCTTAGAAAAACTAGAGGTTGGCGATAACAGATTCACGAGCAATGGCAGGATCAGAGGCATCAACTCTGAGCTTCCTAATGCAGAACTTGGACAGCACATCAAATACTTATTTTGCCAAGTTAGTGCTAACAATGATATTATGGACATCATACTTTATGAAACAAATACAGAATGTAGTCAGTATATTAAACTTGCCATGAAGCTACATCCTGATGTGCTAAGCAGAGTGTCCTTCTAAAAGTTGGAAGAACATATCATTGAGGCTCCTCAAAAACAGACTATTTTAAGGTTAGAGGTAATTTGTTCTCCTTTTTCAAGACCTGGCTGATGCCACTCCGATGAAATTTAAAGCCTTCAGTTACATAGCCTCCACGTTGTGCCAGAAAGCAATCTCCTATATATGAGGATATCTGCTCAAACTGTTTTTCACCTGGGAGGTAAGTAGCACACTTTTCATGGCCTCTGAAGAGACCTGGGAGATACTGTGTATTCGATCTGAAAATGCTGGAGATTCTGATGGTATGCAGAATAACCAATCTACCCAGTTGCCCTAGTTAATGCCCAAGTCCCAAAGGCAAGCTGATTTACAGCATTGGAAAACAGATAGGAAATTCACTTAGCATCATCAGACAAAGACTGATTATTCTTACCTTAATCATTTGTTAACCACTTCCTGGACGCTGGAGCATGTTTCAGCAACCCTTTCTGCGTCTAGCCTATTTGTCCTTTTTTTACAATTAGAATTAGAACTCCCACTCCCGCCACAATTTGCTACTAAAGTTTTCTGCAAAAGCTCCACTTGGATAAGAAGTCCTCCCAGGTTGGTTTGACCCAGATGCTGCCCCTTAATTCCCAGGGGGAAACAACCTTTACAATGCAACTTTTACAACGCACTACCATTACAACGAAACTTTTACAACGCAACATCCATTACAACGCATGCCATTACAACGCAACCATTACAACGCATGACACTACAACGTACACCACTACAACGCATGTCTTTACAACGCAGTCATTACAACGAATACCATTACAACGCATAACATTACCATCCAACACTTACCCTACTGTTGCACCCCCTGGAGTTAGAATAGTAATTTTTACCCCTACACTATCCAACACTCACCCTACTGTTGCACCCCCTGGAGTTAGAATAGTAAATTTTACCCCTACACTATCCAATACTTACCTAAACATGCAATGTAATGTTATGCGTTGTAATGGTATGCGTTGTAAAGGTATTATGCGTTGTAATGGAATGCGTTGTAAATGTAGTTTTTTAATTTTCGTTGTAATGGCATGCGTTGTAATGGAATGCGTTGTAATGGATGTTGCGTTGTAAAGGTATGCGTTGTAAAAGTGTGCGTTGTAGTGACATACATCCATTCCCAGGGTGTGATTGCACAATCTATTAGATCTGATACTCAGGTTTTGAACCTCATGATTGTATTTCATGGTTTTTGTTTATCATCCTATACTGTTTTCTAGTTCATGCTGAAAGTGTGCTTTGTGGGGCTGAAGGGGGTGTGGGGACGAGGTTGGTGGCAGAGTGATGGGAAATGACTAACATCCTAGGTCAAGTGGTTGACCATATGACAGGGCCCTGTTGCGGGAGGAAGGTTGTAGCTATGAGGCTCACAACGGTCACAATAAATGTGGATAACTACCAATTCAACCATCCTTGGTATCATAATGGCTGACATTAAGATGATAATATTGAAAGCCCAGGTATGAACTCGTTAACTAAAAGGCATGCATTAATAAAGTGGCTACATGGCTGCGGATGTGACTTGGTACTATTACAAGAGGCCCATCTCATTAGTCAAGACTCACCCCATCTTAAATCATTCTGGTTCCTTCGCCAATATCACTCCCTTGAAGAAGAAGTCTCTGAGTAGGTAGAGTTTAGTGGGGCAAGGCAACCGGTTGTATCCAAAGAGGAAATGTTGTCATCGGGGAGCCACAGGATGAAGTTTCAGAGAAGATTTATGCTCTCTGATTTTGTCAACCTTTTGTAAGTTGAAATTTCTTCTGCAGGATGAAGTTGCAGACTGTAGCCGATGAGGGCTCCAAGAGGCCGGCTACCCCTTCCGAAAGGAGCCACTTAACAGGCTTTGCTGCTGCAGAGAAGAAAGTAGCTGCTGGTACCGCGAAGTCAAGCCGACTGGAGATGCACATTAGGAAGAATGGCAAGCAGGTGGGTCTCGGTCTGCTTTCGGTTGTCAGGCCACAATTTAGTGGAACATTGTTTTAGCATTTGGCTGTTTGGGCACCTTTAGCACATGTTCTAGGGTCCAGGGTAAGTGGGGGCACCGGTTGGAGGGCAGAACCCACTTCAGGCAGGGTTGAGCTACTGGTTCAAGGTTGTTGGAGCTTGTTGTGTTCCAGTAGCTCAGACCAGGAGGCCAGTTAACTAGCCCTCGAAGTTCCTCTGCTAGTCCAGGGATCAAGTAGCAAGGCAGGCCTTAACCAGCAGGTCAGTCCTCTGAGGGTACAAGGCATGCTTCAAGCAGCAGGGCAGTCCTCTGGTAGCAGCAATGCGGCCCACAGAAGTACAAAGCAGGCCTCAAGTAGCAGAGCACTTCTCTGAAGTAGAAGGCAGTCCTTCAAGGGGTCCTGTGCAGGTTTGAGGAATCAATATTTATTCCTGGTTCCAGTCTTTGAAGTGGGAGAAACCTCTATGTCAGTGATTTCCAAACTTTTCTGACCCACTGCTCCCTTGACCTATTAGCTGTTGGCCGTGGCTCCCCATTTTGACACTTGGGGGAATGTAAGCTCGGCCTCAGGAGTACTTCCATTTTTCTCCTTGAAAGCTGATGCAAGAATTATAATCATGGATGCAATTCGATCCACTGCAGAGCCCCACGCAACGATTTTGGGGACACAGAGTTCTCGGAGAAGTGAACTGTTACTGCATTGTGATTTAAAAAGGTGTGTCTTTAGCTTGTTCCTGAGCAGGGTTTGTGAGGCCCAGTTAGATACAGGAATGTTGTTTCAGATCTTTGGTGCATTGAAAGAGAAGGCCTGCATCTGCTGTCTTCTTTATTTCTTTTTTGCACATTATTGCCTCCAGTCTGATGGTACCAGGCTGTTTCTTTTGCAGTGTGGTCCTTGAGACTGAGGTTGGCACGCAGGGCCCCACCGGGTATGTGTAATGCCACTTTACGAAGGACATATTAGTAAATTAAATGTACCAATTGGGTGTAAGAACATTTTACAATGTTTCACGAAGAGAGCACAAGCACTTTAGCACTGGTTAGCAGGGGTAAAGTGCACAGAAAGCCAACAAAAACAGGTTCATAAAACTGGAGAGGGGGCAAAAAGCTTAGGGGTGACCCTGCGGAGAGAGAAAAGTCCAACAATGATGATAAAAACAAATTTTACTGATCACTGTTACCCCATATCAAACTATTCTCAGAGGGGTTACTAATTAAGGAGACAACTTTAATGCTGCAGATGAATCTTTAGGCAGATCTATACTAAGGCAGGCTACATATGCAACACCCTGCTGCTAGAATTGCATGGGCTCAAAAAATTTCACCTTTTGTTCCTGCGTTCATAACCCATTCTAGAATAGAATTCTGCCTACCAATAAGCTGCTTTCTAAGAAAGTGTCGTAATCAGAGACCATTCTTTAGTGGTGCTCTCTCTGGCCTCCGGGATCCTGGTCTCTGACCATGGAACTTCTTGGCATTTAAAAATATATGCCTTAGGACAACAATAGCTAAAGCTATTTGACACTGCTTCCTAGAGAATTACACTGGCGACCTTTCCTCCACCAAAGTTTGGATCACTGCAATGGTGGTCCTAATAGGTGAGAGGTGAGCTTATTTCCCTCACGGATGCCTTTCAGAGGCTAGCAAAAGCAAAGAAACAGTAGCTAGTAGAAACAGTAGCTTGAGTAACAGATACACTTGTACTCCAACAGCAGCACATGATTGACTACCTCCCTCGCACCTTCCAATCTTTCTGAATGAATGAATGAATGATGTGATTTGTAAAGCACGCAGCTACTCCTAGAAGTGTTCCGGCACTGGGGAGTATGGAAATTAAACAAGCCCGCCACATCAGAAAGAGGAGAAAGCCATGTCTTCAGTTTCTTATGAAATAATGGTTCAGAGCAAAGGGTCTGAGGTTCTAGAGGAAGCTGGTTCCAGGCCTTGGCTGGTAAAAACAAAAAAGAGTGCCCTCCTTTTCTCACCAGCATGACCATTGGCACCACTGCTAAGGCAGCCCTGGCTGACAGAAGATCTCTTAATGGAAGATAAAACTGTAACCTCTCATAAGGATACAGGGGGCCCTAAATGAAGACCAAAACCTAAGACTTGAAGAGAAGCCAGTGGAGAGATATAAGAAGAATAGATAACAAAACACACGATGGTAGCTTAATGTAATGTATGTATGTATACTTGTAAACCGCACTGTTACCTCGTTACGTGGTGTCCTGGCGCTGTATACCGCTGGGAAACCCATCCTGGCTTTTCCTGTGAGAGGACACCCCAAGGTGAAGCCAGGCATCCGCGGCGTTGCTGGGGCCGTTGTGGAGATTAAGCAAGCTATTGCCCAGAGTTGCAGAGTGGGACCCATGGTTAGCTTAGGCACCTAAGCGACAATTATCGAGTCCACGGACATTGACCCAAGACCCTGCCGCATCGGGAATTGAACCCTGGTCCCAGGCCGACCTCTGCTTCAGGGTCTGCTGCTTCTAACCAGTGAGCCACACTTCTCCACGATTAAGCGAGCTGTAGCATTCTGGAACAACCGCCTAATTAGACCTTCAAGGAGATATCATCAGCATGATTCAACCTGGAGATTGACTGCCCTGCTGCTAGACTGCCCTCTGTTTCTCTTTTATCTGCGTTTTCTGGCTTTTCTGCCCTTTTATGTACTTTTTCCTCAATTTTCTCTTCTCTTCTTGTGCCCTTTTGCTGCACTTTGCTCCTGCCGCTGCGATCCCCAGTGGCCTCGGCCCCTCCAGTGCCACTTTCCTACTCCCCACATTTCCCGCCTCCCAGCTGTCCAGCCCCCTCCACAATATTTGAAGGTGGCCACTGCATGGCCGCACACAGCAGGCACGCCGCTGGTGCGCCGAAGGTATGCCAAAAGAAAGCCCGTCTGTGCCCGTCCATGCCTGGACCATGCCCACCACCATGTACCCTGGTCCTCGGACCATCCACCGATATGACATCAGCACCCTCTTTGGCCTCAACCCCAAACACCATGCCGCCAGCCCCCTCGCATCACGGAAGGACACACAAGGACCCTTCTCCTGCCAATACTGCAGCTGCACCCATTCCCACATAAGCACCCTAGCTCCTCCCGCCACCCAACTGAACCACAGCTGACCCAACCGGCTCAGCTGCCTCCTCCTTCATGTGTCCTCCTTCCACAAACATGTCACAAAAACCTGGGACATACTTGACTCCATCTCACCCGACATCACCGTCCTCATGGAAATCTGGACAAACCTCAGCTCTGGCCCGGGCATCGCAATCCCCGATGGCTACAAGATTACCTGCAAGACCACGCCAACCAACCAGGAGGAGGCATCACCATTGTCCACAAAAACGCCCTCCGCCTGACTATCTACTTGAACAACCCAACAACAACAACAATAGAACACCTCCACTTCTAGATCCAGACCAACTTCAACACCATCCTCCCCAACACCCTCTTCTACAGCCCACCTGGCCCCCACCCGCCCTTCACCAAAGCCATTGTCGACTTCATTGCGCCCAGGCTCTCGCGTCCTACTCAGCAACTACAACTTTCACCTGGAAAACCACAACGGCCAGAACAAGGCATCCCCTCTGGAAATACTCACCAACGTAGGACTTAAGCAGCTAGTCACTGCTCTAACCAATGCAACTGGACACAAGCTTGACCAGTTCTCTCTGCCATTGAAAACGTCACCTACAGTCACACCACCAAGCTCCTCTTGGCCGATCACCACTGCGTGCACTTCGCCTGCACCAAACCCACCACACACCAGCACCCTCACTGCCCCTCCAGCCATAGCTGGAACAAGGTCACTGAAAAACAGGTCACAGCCTCCCTCAGCATTACCACTCCGCTGACAGCCGCCTACGCCAATACTGCAGTACGCAACCTCCACCGATGGATCTCCAACTGCTCCGACACTCTGGCACCCCTCAACAAGACACCAGGTAAGCAACACTCTAAGAAAGCCAGCTGGTTCACTCCCACCCTCCACGAGTCCAGACACACCTGCAGACGACTAGAGAAGAAATGGAGGAACAACAAAGCCCTGGAAAACCGCACAACCTTCAAAAACACAATTAACCCACATGACCTCCTCCTCAAAACCACAAAGAAAATGGTCCTCCATGGCAGTAATAAACACCAATGCACCCAACAGCAAAGAACTCTTTGCCATCAGTAGAGTTAGCCAGACCCAGCAGCGAGACCATGGACATCCCACCCTCCCAAGACCTGTGCAATAAACTTGGCACCTTCTTCCACCACAAGATCAGGCAAATCTACGACAGCTGCAACACCCAAGATCTCCCCACCAAGCCCGACACCGCAGTACCCATCCATAACACACCCCAACAGATCCTGCTCAACTAGACCCCGCTCACCACAGATGGATGACACCCTAAAGTCCATAAAGAGTATCCACTCCGGAGCCCCCTCGGACCCATGCCCGCACCACATCTTCCATAGAGCAGCCACTGCCATCGCCCGAACTTCACTGCACCAGCAACTGCTCCATCGAGACTGCCATCTTCCCCAATGACTGGAAACAGGCAAAGATAAACCCGCTGCTAAAGGAACCATCTACCAACCCGACAGACCCAAGAACTTCAGACACATCTCGCTGCTCCCCTTCCCAGCAAATGTCATTGAGAAGGCCATCAAAGCCCAACTCCCTGAGTTCATTGAAGCAGACAGCATCCTGGACATCTCCCAATCCGACTTCAGAAGCAACCACAGCGCCAAGACCGCACTTCTTGCCACCAACGATGACATCCAAGCCCTCCTAGACAGGGTCGAAACCACAGCTCTCATCTGTCTGGACCTTTCAGTCACCTTCAAAACCATCTTCCACCGCACCCTATTCACAAGACTCCACAATGCCATCATCAGCAACAGGGCCCTGGACTGGATCCACTCCTTCCTCACTGGTCGAACATAGCGAGTCAGACTACCTCTGTTCCGTTCTGAACCCACGGAGATCAGCTGCGGAGTACCTCGGGGCTCCTCCCTGAGCCCCACTCTCTTCAACACCTACATGGCCCATCTCACCCCTCACGCCAACAACACCCAACTGATCCTCTACCTCACCAATGAACCCACAACCGCCGGAAACAACTTTCACAGCGGAATTAAGGCCGTTGCCACCTAGATGAAAAACAGTTGCTTCAAACTCAACTTGGACAGACCAAAGTCATCATCCTGGGACCCACTCCCTCAGCTTGGGAAGACTCCTGGTGGCCCTCCATATTGGGAACTTCACCCACCCCCACGGACCACACATGAAACCCATGCATCATACTAGACTCCTCTCTCAGAATGAACCGCAAGACATTTGGGTGGATCCCCACAGAATCCAGAAAAACGGTCACCCACACACTCATCAGCAGCAGACTTGACTACTGCAAAGCACTCTACACCAATGCTACCCAGAAACTTCTTAAGAAACTACTAAACGTTCACAATGCCGCAACCAGACTGGTCCTCGACATCACCCACACCTCAAAGAACTCCACTGGCTCCCAGTGTCATGCCTCAAGCCCCCTCCCAGTGCGCTAGCCCTTTAATTGTGCGCTATAAAGGTATCCTTAACCCAGGGAGCGACGCTTCACGTTCTAGCGTCTAGCTCCGTTGGGTTCGTTTCTGTGCCTGACTTCCTGTGCCTGACTTCCGGTTTTTCCTCCGTCCTGGCGTTCTCCCGCAGTGAGATTGACTTCGGCTCTGTTGGTTCGGTTAAGAACCTTTGCGGGCCGCCTCTCTCGTTCACAAAGCGCCTCTCCACCGCGCTTGTGCAATTTGACACGTTCCGTGTCATTTCCCTATTTTGGCTGCTGTGCAGTGTTCTAATATCCCGCCCGGCGGCCGGGTTTGACTCCGCCATCCGGCGGGATTTCCTCTCCCTACCTTTGCCTCTTTTGCTGCTCCGCTTGTCAGCTGGGCTTGTGCTCCGCTGGCGAGCCGGGCTTTCTCCCTCTGTTGTTGGCCTCGTTTACCGCTCCGCTTGTCAGCCGGGTTTTGCTCCGCTGACGGGCCGGGCACACCTTCACCCTTCCTTCTTCCTACCACACCGGATTTGCTCCGCTGCCAGCCGGGTTCTGCTCCGTTGGCGGCCGGGTTGTTACAGGTGTGCTGCCCTTAGTTAGTTAGGGCTTTTCCTTATCCCTTCACACACCACTTACTTTTGGGGGTTATTTCAGCCCTGGTGATTTCTTCACCTCATTGGACTTGATATCTTGCGTGGACCAGAGAGGAATGGGCTACAGCTACATGTTCCAGAAACACGGTAACAGCGCATCCTTGCGCTGCACATTGTAATTGGTATCACTACTACTGTATTGCAGTGTATGATTCTCTGTTTTGTTTGTTGTAGATGTTGTTTCCACTATCCAGGATATGACAACCGAATTCTTATGTTCAATTAATCCTTTGGGGTGTACTTCGTGGCAGTTAAGACAGAAGATCAGAGTGAGCAGTATATCTTGTTAGTCACACCATATACAAGTATACTTTAGGTCATTCAACTTATGAAGGTATTGTCTTCTTCACTACAGCTCCAGTTATATCCCTGTCCAGAGGTCCTCTCATATCCATTCAGGAACATTCATATACAAGTAGCTAGGTATGAAAGGTTATGTTGTATAATTGGGAATGTGATTGTCCTCTTCAGATGTAAGAATATAACCCTTTGCATTACAGTCTCTCTTGATTGCCAAGCCCACAAGAAGGTTGAGACGACCAGTCTGAAGACCCTTAACACCCACTTGTTACCCCCAACCTTTCCTTGTTTTTTCCCCCTGTTTTCCCCTGTTTTGCCTCCTGTGCTCTAGTGCTTGATAGAGTCGGAAGGCTACAGGGGAAGGCTGCGGATTATACTTCGGATTCCTGACGCTCCTGCAGAATCATCGTGTATCCTTTACAGAACGTGAAGCCCAAGAGGTTCGTTCTGCCCGAGCGTCATGGATCTCGAAGCGGTCACATTGGCGGATGTGGCAGGTATGTTAGGTAACCTGCAGGTTGAGACTCAGACATTGATGGCCAGAATGGACACCCTGCAGAGACAGCAGGCTTCTGGTGCTACAGGAGGAGGGACATCGGTTGTGCAGGTGACCACTCCACATTCAATACCTCTGGCACCCCCGGAGCGTTTTGCAGGAGAAACAGCGCGATGCGCGGCTTTCCTTAGTCAATGCCAACTACACTTCTCTTGCAAGGCTCAATGTTTTCCCTCTGATCAGGCTAAGGTTGCTTTTGTAATATCGTACCTCAGTGGTTCTGCGGCTGATTGGGCTATTCCCTTTGTAGACAGAGATGACCCCCTGCTACATAACTATGCAGCATTTCGACGAGAATTCCGTAAGCTCTTCGATCGACACATGTATACACATTCTGCCGATACCGAATTGTTAGAATTGAGACAGGGTACTCAGGATCTGGTGGCCTATATTACCAAATTCCGCCGGTTGGTGATTGAGTCTGACTGGCCGGAAGAAAAACGAAGTACCATGTTCTACAGGGGGTTGCGGGAGGAACTGAAAGACGCCTTGTCCCAGATAGTCGATCTTCCTACCTCCTGTAATGCTCTCATAGATTTGGTAGTGAAGATAGACCATCGTTTGCATGAAAGAAAGAAAGAGAAAGGGAAGCATGAGTATCGGTATGTTGCTCTGAAGGAGAAAAAGAGTGCCCCAGAAAAAGCCACGGAAGACAGCGAACCCATGCAGATAGGCATAGTCCGAGGCCCTCTGACTTCCGAGGAAAGACAGAGAAGAAGAACTCTTCGGTTATGTTTGTATTGTGGGAAAGCGGGTCATTTCCTAAGAGAATGCCCAGTTAAACCCGCTCAGTCCAAGGTGTCGGGAAACTAGTCAGCCTGAGTTCTTGTGAGACGAGGAACTCAGGTAGGTCTGGATCAACAGTCTCTTCTTCCGATTATACTTACGCTCCTACTAACCATTTGTACATATCAGCATATCTCACACAAGGCACTCTTGGTTTACATGTTTTGATAATGGTGGACTCTGGGGCTTCTGGAAACTACATGGACAGAGAATGGGCTAGGGAGAATATGATAACCGACACTAAAAAGGTGATTGCCAGTAATGTCACTACCATCGATGGCAGTGCCCTTCTTTCTGGTCCAGTTACTCATCACACCAACCCGATGCACATGGTTATAGCACCTGATCATCATGAGGATTTAATGTTTGATTTAATCAGTTCCCCACAGTTCCCGGTGCTTCTGGGTATCCCATGGTTAAGAACGCAAAATCCTGTCATCAATTGGGAAACATCCACTATATCCTTTCCTCCGGTGGCTCTGGGGCCTGTTGTAGGGGTTTCTAATAGAGAGGCACACACAGCCGTGGAATGTAAGGAGGTCTGTCCTGTTCTACCATCCTGTTACCGTGAATTGCAAGCAGTCTTTGATGTACAGGAAGCGGAGGTTCTTCCGCCGCACCGCGTCTACGACTGCCGTATTGATCTCGAGGCAGGAGCCAGAATACCCTGTAGCAGAGTGTATGCACTCACTGAGAAGGAGAATGTATATTTACGAGAATATCTCGACTCGATGCTTGAGAAGGGATTCATCAGACCATCGCGATCCCCAGCCTCTTCGTCCTTGTTTTTTATACCTAAACGGGAAGGGGGCCTGCGATGTTGTATCGATTACAGGAAGCTCAATGAAGTGACTATAAAAAACCGTTATCCTCTTCCTCTCATAGCCTCCCTCCTTGACAGAATTCGCAATGCCCAATATTTCACCAAGTTGGACTTGCGGGGCGCTTATCACCTGGTACGAGTCAAGGAGGGAGACGAGTGGAAGACGGCGTTCTGCACCAAGTATGGTCTCTTCGAGTACCTTGTAATGCCCTTTGGGCTCTGTAATGCCCCAGCGGCGTTTCAATTCTTCATAAATGAAGTTTTGAAAGACATTCTTGATGATTACGTAATCGCCTACATTGATGACCTGCTGATCTTTTCCTCTACTTTGGAGATACACCAACAGCATGTCCGTAACGTGTTAGAACGGTTACTTAACAATCAATTGTATTGCAAGTTGGAAAAATGTACTTTTCACACGCAGGAGGTTCCTTTCCTGGGATACATCGTTTCCCCTAGTGGCCTGCGCATGGATCCCTCCAAGGTGGAGGCTGTTTTGGCATGGCCGGCTCTGCGGACAATCAAAGAAGTCCAGAGTTTTATAGGGCTGGCCAATTTCTATAGGAGATTCATTCGCAATTTCTCGGATTTGGTATCGCCCATTACTTCTTTGTTGAAAAAGGGGGTTCCTTTCGTCTGGTCCGGTGAGGCAGAGCGTTCCTTCCAGATGCTAAAGAGTGCTTTCACCAGTGCCCCGGTGCTACATCATCCCGACCCTGCTCTGCCCTTTGTGGTGGAGGTAGACGCCTCGCAAGTGGCAGTGGGAGGTGTTCTATCTCAGGCGGATGCAGTGTCCGGAGAGTGTCATCCAGTGGCCTATTACTCTCATAAACTCTCCCCTGCGGAATACAATTATGCGGTAGGGGACAAGGAACTTCTGGCTATCAAGAAGGCATTCGAAGAGTGGCGGCAGTATCTCCTAGGTGCTAGACATCCCGCGGTAGTATACACCGATCATCGCAACCTCCAATATCTTAAGTCAGCAAAGGCACTTTCCATGAGGCAACTGCGTTGGGCTCAGTTCTTTAGTGAGTTCGACTTCACTGTCCAATACAGACCCGGCAGACGTAATGGAAAGGCAGATGCCCTTTCGCGGTTGGGTTTTGATACGCCTACAGATCCCATTGAGCCTACACCGATTATCCCTAGAATGAATATTGTAGGAGGAACTAGGTCAGAGGATGAATTCCTGACACAGGTCAAGTGTAGTCAAGCGTCAGCAGACATGCAGGCTATAGTGGGTTCGCAAGACACGTCCAAGAAGGGAGACCTTGTGTGTGTACAAGGGGGAGTGGTTATACCGACAAAGAACCTCCAAGAACAGGTCATGCAGTGGTATCATACACATCCCATAGCGGGTCATCCAGGGATTAAGAAAACCATTAGCACTGTGCGTGACCGTTATTGGTGGCCTACTATGTTGGCAGACATAGAACACTTTGTTAAGACCTGCTATGTGTGTGCACAAACTAAGGTTTCTCGCCTCAACCCTGTAGGCCTTCTCATGCCATTACCTTCTCCTCCTGGTCCCTGGCATACGGTGTCCCTTGATTTTATAGTAGAACTACCGCTCACCAAGGCAAAGAACAATACGTTGCTGGTGGTGGTGGATATGTTCACCAAAATGGCTCATTTTGTACCGTTACAACGTCTACCCACAGCAGTTGAATTAGCCTCCATATATATGCAACACATAGTGAGACTTCATGGTTTCCCTTCTGCTTTGGTCTCCGACAGAGGAGCCCAATTTGTGTCACGGTTCTGGAAGAGTTTGTGTTCTTTGCTCCAGATAGACGTCCGTCTGTCCTCGAGTCACCATCCACAGTCAGATGGACAGACGGAGAGAGTCAATCAGTGTTTTGAGCAATACATAAGGAATCAGGTGTTGCAGTCTCCGGTTGACTGGGATGAATTGGTTTGGGTAGCAGAAATCTCATATAACAACAGCACACACTCCTCTATCAAGGTCTCTCCATTCTTTTGCTTGTATGGATATCACCCTAAGTTGCTGCCCTCTGGTTGTTATTTGGACTGTCCAACCCCTGCTGCTGCAGATAGAGTAGAGATGTTGCTTGAAATACAGAGGAAGGCATTGGAGAGTCTAGAGATGGCCAAGGTGAGGTACACAGAGGGGGCGAATCTACACAGAAGATTAGAACCCATATACACACCAGGAGATGAGGTTTGGCTTTCCACCAAATACATTACTCTTGGAGGTCCACGCAAGTTCAATCCCAAATACATAGGTCCCTATAAGGTGGACAAAATAATCAGTCCCGTTGCCATAAGATTGCAACTTCCGCCTTCATTCAGGATTCATCCGGTATTTCATGTTTCCCTAATAAAGCCGGTTGAGCCCGGGACTACACTGCCAGCAAAACCTACTCCGTTCACTCTGCAGGACTCGGAGGAATACGAGGTCGAGACTATCCTAGATTCCCGTAGAGTGAGGGGTACGGTCCAGTATTTGGTTCATTGGAAGGGATACGGTGTGGAAGAGCGTACATGGGAACCCTTTTCCAATGTCCATGCTCCCAGGCTGTTAAGGGCGTTCCATAAAAGATACCCTGACAAGCCAAGACCAGGTGGAGGTGTTGTGGGGGGAGTGTACTGTCATGCCTCAAGCCCCCTCCCAGTGCGCTAGCCCTTTAATTGTGCGCTATAAAGGTATCCTTAACCCAGGGAGCGACGCTTCACGTTCTAGCGTCTAGCTCCGTTGGGTTCGTTTCTGTGCCTGACTTCCTGTGCCTGACTTCCGGTTTTTCCTCCGTCCTGGCGTTCTCCCGCAGTGAGATTGACTTCGGCTCTGTTGGTTCGGTTAAGAACCTTTGCGGGCCGCCTCTCTCGTTCACAAAGCGCCTCTCCACCGCGCTTGTGCAATTTGACACGTTCCGTGTCATTTCCCTATTTTGGCTGCTGTGCAGTGTTCTAATATCCCGCCCGGCGGCCGGGTTTGACTCCGCCATCCGGCGGGATTTCCTCTCCCTACCTTTGCCTCTTTGCTGCTCCGCTTGTCAGCTGGGCTTGTGCTCCGCTGGCGAGCCGGGCTTTCTCCCTCTGTTGTTGGCCTCGTTTACCGCTCCGCTTGTCAGCCGGGTTTTGCTCCGCTGACGGGCCGGGCACACCTTCACCCTTCCTTCTTCCTACCACACCGGATTTGCTCCGCTGCCAGCCGGGTTCTGCTCCGTTGGCGGCCGGGTTGTTACAGGTGTGCTGCCCTTAGTTAGTTAGGGCTTTTCCTTATCCCTTCACACACCACTTACTTTTGGGGGTTATTTCAGCCCTGGTGATTTCTTCACCTCATTGGACTTGATATCTTGCGTGGACCAGAGAGGAATGGGCTACAGCTACATGTTCCAGAAACACGGTAACAGCGCATCCTTGCGCTGCACATTGTAATTGGTATCACTACTACTGTATTGCAGTGTATGATTCTCTGTTTTGTTTGTTGTAGATGTTGTTTCCACTATCCAGGATATGACAACCGAATTCTTATGTTCAATTAATCCTTTGGGGTGTACTTCGTGGCAGTTAAGACAGAAGATCAGAGTGAGCAGTATATCTTGTTAGTCACACCATATACAAGTATACTTTAGGTCATTCAACTTATGAAGGTATTGTCTTCTTCACTACAGCTCCAGTTATATCCCTGTCCAGAGGTCCTCTCATATCCATTCAGGAACATTCATATACAAGTAGCTAGGTATGAAAGGTTATGTTGTATAATTGGGAATGTGATTGTCCTCTTCAGATGTAAGAATATAACCCTTTGCATTACAGTCTCTCTTGATTGCCAAGCCCACAAGAAGGTTGAGACGACCAGTCTGAAGACCCTCAACACCCACTTGTTACCCCCAACCTTTCCTTGTTTTTTCCCCCTGTTTTCCCCTGTTTTGCCTCCTGTGCTCTAGTGCTTGATAGAGTCGGAAGGCTACAGGGGAAGGCTGCGGATTATACTTCGGATTCCTGACGCTCCTGCAGAATCATCGTGTATCCTTTACACCCAGTCAACCAAAAAATCACTTTCAAGCTCTTCACACACCCACGACGCAGGACCAGCATATCTGAACCACTGCCTCTCATTCCACGTACCCACCAGATACCTCTGCTCCACCAAGCTTGCTCTGGCCATCGTCCCTCGGATCCCCCCGAAGTGACTAGAACTAGAGGAATATCCGTCTCCTACCGCCCCGCCAAGACCTAAAACACCCTGTCTCTCCATCTCAGACAATCCTCGTCACTGACACAATTCAGGAAGGGTCTCAAGACCTGGTTCTCCTAGTGAACACCAGCGCTTAGACGGATAAGCAGCACCGCCTTTCCCTCCCCCCACCCCAATGCCTTGAGACCCTCACGGGTGAGTAGCCGTGCTTTACAAACCCAGATTTATTGATTGATTGATATGGAGGATGTGCCCTCCTATCTGTACTCAGATTATTTTTAGGGGGTTATATGAGTATGTCTTAGAGCAGACATTAGTACGCCTCCCTTTACTTTACAGGTGCATGGTTGGTGTTTTCCTGATAATTCACTGGAGACTTGAAGTGCAGCCCTTATCTTCATCTTACATTGCAGAATATCTGCAGACACTTAGTGGTGCCTTCATGAGCAGCTGCATTTTCCAGATTGTTTTGTCATTTCCTAAGCAGTTACTGCTCAGGCTCATGTTTGAATGAAGCCTTGACGATGATCCCAGCAACACAAGGGAACAAAATGCGGCTCACTAACAAGGTAGACTATATTTAAAATTGTTTATAATTTATGTGTTTCAGTCTGTACTGTTTTGAAAATTAAGATACTCTTCATATTCTGTAAACTGCATGTGTGTATCACGTTTGCTTTAGCACCAAGCAAAATATTTTCATCTCACTGCACCACTCTATTGATGGTTTTTCTGATACTTATGTTGATGATTGATTGCTACATTTCTAATCACATTTCTTTGATGATCTGACAATTCATTTGGTAACAAGGATCATTGTCTTTAATATTTGATTGCAATCTCTTCTTGTGCCAAAGTGGTTGGTCACTCAGGGGGGTTTCCCCCGATAACATACAGAGAAGTGGAACAGGCCTTGATAAGTTACCCGGGGAGCTATTCTCATCCAAAATTGATATCTGGACCCCTTATTTTACGGCGGTGTTCAATGCTATCTTAAATGGGCTAAACATTACTAAATCATGGGCAGGGGCTGAAATTTTTCCAACATATAAAAAGTGTTGCCACTTGGATACCGCTAACTACAGGCCCTTTAGTTTGATTGACATCACTTAAAAACTTTTTGGCAAGATCATATTCACCAGGCGAAAGCAATACCTAGTAGAGATCAGGTGTTTCGACTACATATGATCTATTGGAAAACCGTGAACTTAGAAAAGGGAGGGCTGTATGCTGTTTTTGTGGACCTCAGAACAGCCTTTGACCTAGTCCCAAGAAGCCTGGAAAAAATTAGCTGAGCTGGGAGTCCCAATCTACCTCAGTCAAATAATTGAGAGATTACATTTAAACAACTATGCCCCAGTTAGGTGTGGAAAACTAGATGAAGTAACAGAACCTTTCCCAGTAAAAAGCAGTGTAAGACAGGGTTGTGTCCTGGCCCCTAACCAATTTATCTTATTTTTATACAACTCAGTTGCTTTTCTTAACAGTTGCACAAATGATGCTCCCAGATTAGCAAGCATGAGGGTCCCCACCCTCATGTTTGCTGACAATACCCTCTTGTTAGCAAAGTGACTAATGGGGCCACCACATTTTTTTTAGCAGATTTTGTGTGTTGAGGGGACTGGAAATAAATCTAAATGAAACAAAATATATGGTTTTTAATTCCTCAAATACCACACGTCCAAATCCCACCTTAGAGGGCAGCCAACTAGGACAGGTTCATGTCTTTGTTTACCTAGGCATTAAGATAAATGAAAAGATGAATTGGACCTACCACATAGCAAAGGGGAGATTCAAATTAGACCAGCACATACGGGGCTGCAGAAAATGCAGAAGGGGTCACTATGTAGATCTGTCTCCCCGGTCCTCCAGTTGTACTCTTACCAGGCACTTGCTGAAGCCCTTTATGGTGCTGAGATTTGGGAACATAAAGATCCAAAATCTTTGGTAATGGTCGAAAAAAAGTTTATGAGGTGTCTTCTTTGTTTACCAGCAAGCACTCCCTTAATTCCATTGACATTGGACTTAGGGCTCAGGCCAATCTCGGAAAAAGTAGAATTTCGACCACTGGCTTTTTGGAGGCTTTTGTGGGTTACGTTAGCCCTGAACTATCGCAGTACCATAGTGGTTTGGAGGAAATACGTAAAAATCCCCTCTCTCTCAAAATCCCTTGGATCGAATATGTTAAAGATGCATTTGAGGGGATGGGTCTTGCCAATTTTTGGCATGCTCCTGAGGGCTTTTGCTCTTCCTTGAACGCAAAAGAATTAAAGACCCAATTTACAAGATATAAGTTTAATAATCTTTTAATACATGCACACAACTGTTTAACAAATTGCTTTTTAGCAGCTAAGGATACTTACTTTTTAGAAACTTTTCTAGATGAAAGTGAGCCAAATCTTTCCAAAAACTGTAACTTCAGTCTAGATGGACATGATTATTAAATGTGAATGACCAAGGATGCCCTTTGTGTGGTTATAAGAAAGAAAAGGCATCCCATTTTTTATTCTTTTACCCTTCATTTAGTAGGGAAAAAACAAAGTGGTTGACCCCTATCTGTAGGAACCTCTGCACTAGAAGTAATGAGCAGGCATACAGAATTCTCCAAACAGACTTCACACCCCATGTGGTTTTTGCTGTTTCAAGATTTTTATTGCATGCATGGCTGACAAGGAAAAGACAGACCAATGTAGCAGTATTAAAGGACATTGATTTTGGAAATCTTATTAATATTTGGTAAATGTTAAACTATTAATTTGGTAGTACAATCCTTTCAAGGCCCTAGATTTAGCATTGCCCCTTGCACGTAGACTACTCACTTTCTTTATTTTAGCAATGTTCTTATGTATGTTTTATATTTGTTATTAACCTTGTTATTATTTTTGTTATGTATCTGTTTTATGGTAATGTGTCGAAATAAAGAGTATGAAACAAATATTTGAATGACACTTCAGGTCTGTAGTGAACGTAGGGTTCATCTTGTTTTCTATAACATTCTTCCAAGATAATGGTACTGTAGCCGTGGATAACGAGGCATTGAAATCCTTATTTAGGACCATGTTGACGACATTAACTGCAAGCACCAAGATTCAAAGTGGGCAAGAATTGGCCTGGGATCCTGATTTACAGTTCAGTATTGTCATTTCAGACCCCTTCATATATATAGGACTGAACTGAGAAAGATCACAATGTTTACAAGCAGGTACACCAGTGTGCACCTTTTCCACCAAATACAAGGAAGGCTTGTGCAGATTTAAAACATTTAATTTGTATTTGAGTTACATTTAAATTTAAAATAACAGGCCTGAGTTTTTTTAATAGTAGCATTATAGGTCCTTGGGGCTGCTTCATTGATGGCCCTACTTCAGCCGTGGCCTGTGTAGATAAGAGGGGTGGGGCTGTGGGGCCGGGTTGGGGGGGATTCGACAGACGACAGACGACCATGAGGAAAAATGTAATAAATAATTTATTTTACCCTGTGGTTGTCTATCGATTCCCCCCCCCCACCCCCCCCCACCGGGCCCCACTGCTCTTACCTGCATGAGCCATGGCTGCCTTACTCACAGAAGTGTAGTTTTTGCTCCACTCTCTCTCAGTGGCATAGCTAGACCTTGTGCTGCTTGTGGTGGTCCCTGTGTTTGCCACCCACTGTGGCCACATGTAAGAGTGGGGGGGTGCTGACAGTCTATATGCAGTATATTTGCCACAACGGCTGCAGGTAAGAGCGCATGTATGACGTTACAACGCATACTTTTACAACACCTACCTTTACATCGCAAGTTATACAACGCATACCATTACAACGCATAGTGCTTTTGGGCGCTGGATAGTGAATAGTTTAATTTACTATTCCAACTCCAGTCCCCGTGGATAGTAGGGAAGGTGTTGGATAGTACATTAAACCTATTCCCTATCCTAGAGCGCCCCCCAGCGCAATGCGTTGTAATGGTTTGCGTTGTAAAAGTTGCGTCGTAATGGTAGTGCGTTGTAAAAGTTTTGTTGTAAATGCTGTTCACCGGTAAGAGCAGGGGGAGGGCCTCCGACCCAAAAACCTGTGCCACCCGGGCCCCCCACTGCCCCCTTGCTACGCCACTTCTCTCTTTCCAGTCTTCTACAAGCTCTTCTTTCCAAGGCTAAGGATGGTGAAAACCAAGGGGCAGAATGGCTATGTTTCAGCTCCTTCCTAGTTTGAAGTGTGGCCAAAGCATCAGAGGCTTCCTGAAGCCAAACATTGACTGTGTCTGCATCATGATCTATGGCAAGAGGAGGACATGTGTTGGAAAGAAGGTCAATAAGCTATTAAGACCTTATTTTATTTGAGGCCTAAAAGGTCTGTCTATTGGAGGGCCAGGCCTGTTGAGGATTATTTCCAAGGGACCACTAAAATGTAATGAGAAAATGGTCTGACCAGTCAGCCACCTGGGGTTCTTTGACCAAAATAGGAAGGTTGGATAACATCAAATCAATAGTATGTCCAGCTTGAAGGGTGGGGCCAATTACTACTTGTGTCAAATTATGGGAAACCATCTTGTCTACCAAAGTGAGGCATGTCTATCCAATAAGGTATCCATCTGTAAACTGAAGTTTGTCCCGTAGCAGTGTACAATGGGTATATTGAAGGGTCTAATGAGCCAGAGCTATAGCCAGCAAATTTATAAATTCTTTCACATAGACCAGGAGGGGTGGTAGGTCAAGGCACCAGCTAAAGAAAGCTGGGCAGATACCAAAAAAGAACAATCTAGACTCTCAGCTCCCAATAATAAAGGCAGCTGATGGTAAAATGAAGTGCATGCTTAAAAGCAATCACTATCCCACCACCTTTTCCATCGACCAAACTAGGTGCACCCATGGGTATCCTTTAGTAATTGCTGTTTCTATGTTCGGAGTGGCTGAATCATTAATTCATGTTTCATCATAAAAAGACAATCAAGCCTTAAGTTTCTCAGAAGACTAAATATATGCAAGGCATGCATGTGGAAGGAGTGGATATTTATCAGCACAGCCTACACCTATGGGCAAGAAGGTTGTGGGTGAGGATGGCATCCCCCATCCATCCCTTGCTCCTCATCATTTTCAAAAAAGAAGACAATGAATTTGTGCCTACAAGGAAACTCCCCAAAACATTTATCAACAGCCTAAAGGCCAGGAGCCTCTGTGAAGTGTAACTGTGGTTGATTGCCTAAGCTGGTCCACCACAGGCCTGGTTGGCACTGTCCACGTAACGACACGGACGGGTACAGACAGACTTGCCTGTGACGCACCTTTGGCATGGCAGTGGCGGGTTCGCGCTCTGTCCTCCTTATGTAAAGAGAGATTATCAGACTCCACAGGCGACTTGAGTACTAACTTCCCCAAAATAGTGCCTCTAGGTGAGCAGAAGGAGGAAAAATGTCTTCTTCACCCCCGCTCTGTCCAAAAAACAACCAGACCGGAGAGCCCCACCACATGGTTGAACCACCACTATAGGAACTCACCCCTGAAATAGTTCAGAGTCTCCCGGAGCAAAAGTCTACCTGCTGTAGTAAAGTGCGAGTGAAAGGACTACTGCTAAAAATGCATACAAAACTAAAGGACAAAAAAATCATCGAAATGACAAAATATGAACAAAAATAACGATTAACAAGCATTTGCAATGCAATTGGTCTCGGTTTTGTTAAAATTAGAGCTGTTGCCGTTTAAATCGGCAATTTCTGTTAACTTTTGTTTTTTAATTTGCAGTGACCTAGGTTCAACCTGAAAAGCGAAGGACTCCTGTAAAGGGAAGGACAAAATCAAAGTTGTTTTAATCCTAAAACTGTTACTAGATATCACAGACAGAACTGTACGTATGTAGTATGATTTGTAGAATACCGTTAATGCTCAAAAGAGAGCTTCTAGTAGCTGATACGTCAGATAGCAAACCCAGAGGAAGGAATTATGAAAATGGAATAGAAAGGTAGGAGAGAGCAGAGAATGTAATTACTTAAGATTGAGTTCTATATAATTAAATGCAAATGGACTAAGCTTTGAAATTTTACCACAACAGAAGGATTAGAAGATCATAAGAAAGCAAATGAACTTGGAGGAGGCAGAGAGTTGGATCTGTAGGACTGCTGGCCTCCATCAAAATACACCTGGTTGTCTACCCATGAGGCAGTCCAGATGAGTCACTGGTCAAAGATGACTTGTCCTACTAACAGATGAGGGCGAAGGTTTAAGGTGTGCAATGGTTTCACAGTCTGTTCTTAATTTTTCTTTTATTTGTATGTTGTCTAATAAACACTACCTTATATATAGGTTACTGCTAAACAACTATAACGCTCAGATATTCTGTCCCACTGTGTGAGTAGTGTAGATACTATACTCTTACTACATGCCAAAAAATATTTTAAAACATTTACAAAGTTCTACTACCAGATAGTCCACTCCATCAACACCATGAGACACGTGAAAGCTGGTTATCTTGTAAAGAAGCAAATTAAAAGAGGACTCACAGACCAGAAATTCAGCTGAGTGTACAGGCTATAAATTAAAGCTCGAGTGCACACCAGCTCCCTACAGATAAAAAACAATATAGAAAAAATAGAAGGGAGAAGCATTGCTTTGACTGCAGCACATGGATAAAATTGGAAAGGGAGACAGACTCTCCGTGAATAAAATGCCCAGGAAAATGCAATGAAACTGGTTATTTTTTTAAAAACTTTTTGGTGATATTAGATCTGATTAGCGCTAACTTTCCTTTACTAGCATTCAGATATATGGGCATGATTTCAGGCATAAAGTCTGTAACTTTCAAGCAGCTTTAAAGAGGATGATCAGTGGAAATCTTAGCAGTGTTAGCTGATTACGAGAGTTTGCATAAAGCCTTGTATGAGATACCAGTGATCCAGCGGCTTACCAGCAACAGGTACTCCAATACCATATACTCACCTGGGCCCATAAACACACACACACTCTACTAATAACCACTGGAGTCTAAGTTTGTTGTTTGCTGAAATTTCAAGATTAGTTACCTCTTATTCTCAACTAATCTTTCACTGATCAAAACGTTATTTCCTCTGGTCAATGGATCATTAGTTGAACTAGTTGATGGTGAAATTACATGAATTATTTCTCTTTTACAATGAAATAGACTCTGGAAAGGTTTAAATCTATATCTAATTAATTTTCATGTGAACCACTTACAAAGTACAGTACAGTCTCTGTCACTCATAGGAAGAAAGATGCAATTAATCAATCAGTCAAACAAATATATATAATTCTCTGCAATGACGTTGCTCAGAAAGGAGAGGATAGAGAGAAAAGCACATCTGCACAGACACAAAATATAGTCACCAAGGATGGTGGGAAAACCAGCCCCCAGGCCAAGGACCTGGGAAGGATCCCCGGGCAAGATCAGGCGACAAAGGCTTCGGGACTGGAAATCAGGGCAGGATAGATAACCTGTCTACCACCGACACTTGCATAGCACCCCTTTCTGACACTCTCTTCCTCCTCGAGATTCTGCAGCGATCTTCTAAGTAAATTAATTTGAGATAAAGCTGCTCTACATTCGATTCTTCATTGGCATCTCTTGTCAATCGGACAGCATCCCGGTCTCATGCTCTCCTCTGTCTCTGCATCTCTCTAACTAACTAAGACTACCTCAGTTATACCCTATAATATTCATGGACCTCCCATTAATGTTTCAATATCGTAAAACTACTAACACTGATTGGACAGGCGGGGGGATGATCATCACACCATGCTTATTTTCCAATTTAGTCTTTCAGTCCATTGTTAAAAGATCCCAAACTTTAATTTGTATTCACAAATCTTTATTCCCATCCATATTCTCATCATGTTAGAAACAAAAGTATAAATTTCAGGCATTCTCATTCATATTAGAGGTGTTCAAACTGGTTCCCAGGGAATGTATCCTTTGCGACCTTGGATTGTGTTCAAAAGTCACATCACTTCTTCTGGATTATTGACAACACGCGTGCGGGGAGATCAGGTGGGTTATGGACTCTGGATTCATACGAGAGTCCCAAATACTAATAAGAAAGTCAAAAAGACAAATATTAATAAAAAAAAAAATGATTGCACTGTATACCACCTATCTCTACTCTAATCCCATTAATTTATTAATGCTTTCCCCGCATTAGCATTAGTCAAAATAGCTCATGTTAGTTCAGCAAAGCAGATGCTCAGCATTCGAGTTCTCAAGCAGCCATTTTAATAGCGTTTGCTCAGCAGCAAGAAATTCCCTCCAAGTGACAGCTCGTCATTCTGCGTAGATGCAGCTGACGCATGGGCAATAAAGATTTCCCATTAGCGGCCATTTTAGAACTTTGCTCGAGTTTCTTATTAGTAAAAACACGTATGCAACTTCTCTATCTTATATGTTAAATGTGGTGCATATTAATTTAAACAATATACAATTAATAAAAGTTAAATGAGAGGATTGCTTCCGAGCAAGTCTCTTTTCTACGAGACTTTGCTCCATCAATCCCCTCTCTGATGGCATTTTTGAGCCATCACATATCACCCATCCCAACCAGATGCCAACTTTCACATATCTCATTTTCTTTCCCTTTTGCGTTCTTGTTTTCATCCTTATTCTTGAAATCTTTCATTCTATCATATAATTTTCCTTTCATTTCTTCTAACAGTATCTCTTCATATTTTCTTTTTGTTCCTTTTCCATTTATTTCATATCTTCTTCTTCTCAATTTATTTGTGTAATATTTACACCATATTTCTGTTGTTAAGACTATTATTTTTATACCTACTAATGAAAGAACTACTTGAGCTAAGAAACTTTTTTGTAGGTTGGAAAAACAAGTCCCTATTGAGGAATTACTCTTTGTTAGTCTCTCCCATACATTATTAACCTCCAGTGGTTTCAATTTTTCATGAAGTATTGTAATATTTTTAATGTATCCTCTAATTTCTTTACTTTTGTCCGGTATGTAAGTGCAACAATGTTGTACTTTCAGCATTTTACAGACTCCGCCTTCCTTTGCCAATAATATATCAAGTGCAAGTCGATTTTGCATAAGCATAGACCTAATTGCAACCATTTCTGTACATCAAGAAACCTCCAGCAGTATCAGTCGAAAGATGATCATCTATTATTGACAACTGACAGATTCTATGAGAATTTAGAACGACTCCCACTGAAGGTATCAATGCACTAAATATTTCACCTATTATTTCTGAAAAACTAGCTCTCTTTATTTGTGTTAGTTCATTAGTGTTTTCATTGTTTCCAGTGATTCTTTTTACATGGTATATCTTCGGAAATACTATTCCAAAGTAGCAACTCCCGTACCAACGAGCAGGAAGCTTATAGTAAGCTTTATTCCCACACACAAAGTAAAAACCAGAAAATACTGGATCTGTTCCCCCTTTTAGTCCCCAACTTCCCAAAATTAGGAAGCTATGTTCACATTCACTGTAACCAATAAATACGTTGTCATAGTCAGTCTTTAATCTATGGCGGCATGCTTTCCCTGTCTTAACAAAGTCTAGGGACATCGCAGCATGAGCTTTGCCAGCTGTATAAGTTCCCTCTTTCTCAGCCCAGGGTGGTATATGGGTTTTCTTTTCTGCAGCTTTCCTTTGGAAATCCTGTCTCCTTTCTTCAACTAAATTCAAAAATCCTTTCTCTTCTTCATGTAATGAGCATGTTAGGTTATTTATATGTGCTTTCACTATATCTATTGACTTCATTGATGAGAAAAATTTACCAATAAATTGTGAATCTGGACTACTAAGTACTGGATTCATATTCTTTCGAATAGGAATTTATGAAAATACTAAGTTTGAATAATAATATTGAAGTTTCCCTGTTCTATAGAATAGACTTGTCAATATACTACATGAAATACCATATGTTAACGGTAAATGGTGATATGTGACTCCTTCTGCTACTGAAGTTGGTAATTTCATACAAACAGAACAATCACTCATTTCCATTGTTTTTACATACTTAAATAATAACTTTGTAAATACATTTAAAGATGTGTCATTATCTGTTACTGTATGATGCAAATCTATCTCATCTGCTGCTTCTAATTCTACTCTATCTCCTTTCAGGTGAGCTGTCTTTTCATGAGTGTCTGTGTCATTCTTCTTGTCTGTTATCATAAGATGATAAGGAATTGCTATGGTTAGAACTAGCCATACTATGATCACTAGTAAAATACTGCATATGCAAACCCTAAATCACTTCTTTATACAGTTTCATTTTGCTCTTTCAGTGACCCTATCTTTAGCCATCTTTACTTAAGAAGATTTCTCTTCTTTTCTTTAGTAGTTGAAGGAGGCCTCACTTCCCCTTCATCAACCTGTTCTGCAATTATTTCTTCATCTGTTTCTTCATTTAAATCTATATTTTCAAATTCTTCAATTATTATATATGTCCATTCAGGACCCTTGAACTTATTGTTCAAGACTTTCAGTCTTGGACTTCTCTGAATATTTTTAGCAATTGGCTTTCCAGACTGAGTCTGAGTGGTAACCTCATTCACTTATTCTGGGTTTTCAGATACTGTTCTCAAGTAATATTGTAGTCTTTTGACTCCACCTGGACAATTTTCACCTTTTCTGACCCTTTTAACTTGCACTGCACTTTCATCTTATTTGTCTTTCTCAAGAGCTTGTTTATTCTCGTTATGTTGTGGCACAATCTAATTTTACCTTTCCTCAGTATTGCTCTCTATCTGTCCTGGTTCAGGTCTTGTTATTGTGGTTTCATCTGTCTGAACTTGTTCTTCTTCCTCTAACTGTTCCTGTTTGGGTATTCTTTCCGACTGTTCTTTTTCAGCCCCAAACTTGTTCTTCTTCTCCAACTGGTCCTGTTCAGGTCTTACTACAATTGGTTCTTCTGCTGCCTGAATGTGTTCTTCTTCACCTGTCTGTCCCTGCTCAGGGTTTTCGGCTGATTGGTTTACCTGAGTATGATCTTCTGTCCCTGTCTGGTCCTGCTCAGGGTCTCCTGTAGTTTTGTTCTCTTTTTCTTGAGCATTCTCTTCTACATCTACCTGACCCTCACTAGTTTCTTGTCTTTCTAATCTTGTTCTACTTCTTGTTTTAATGACCACCTCAGGTATGTCGACCACTGGTATCCAGTTCTCCTGGCTTCTGCTCGGTTGTTCTTTGTTAGTCCTTTCAGAATCTGTTCTTCTAGATTCTTCAACTGTACAACCTTCAGCAACCTCAACTGTTCTAGTCACTTGTGGTGCCTTCTCAGCAGGAGCTGGAACCTTTTTTGTGTGGATGGCATGGATCCAATTGAGCAAACGTGCACCCTTCTCTGCTGTAGTACTGACCAGTTTACCTTGTCGTGGATCATCCCACCTGGGTGCTAGGCTCGACCCTCTGGTGTGCTTCTTCACCACCACCCAGTCTCCAGGATTCAAATCATGCGCCTGATCCAGCTGCCTGGCTACTGTGTCTTCTCCAACCTGGTGAGAGACAGAATGCACTAGGTCAGCCAATCCTTTGCAATAGTCTAATACCAGATCATCATATAACTTCAGCAATGTATGTCCTAGTAAAACTGCTTGTCTCATTGTCCTTTCCATGAGAATTTCATGGGGACTCAATCCTGTGTTTCTGTCAGGAATACTTCTGAGTCCCATCAAGGCGATGCATCTGGCCAATCCATTGATGTGGATGCACACATCTTTACCAGTCTTGACTTTATTGTGCCATTCAATTGTTCCACCACTACAGAAGCCTCTGGGTGGTATGCACAGTGTAGTTTTAGTTCAACTTTGAATTCTTCACAGATTATATGAATTATTTCATTATGAAAATTAAGTACTCCATCTGATTCCAAAGTTACTGGAAAACCAAAGCGCGGAATTAGCTCCATCACCAACAACTTGGCAACTGTTATGCTGTTATTTCTCCTAGTGGGGTATGCCTCCACCCATCGTGAAAACAAACACACTATGACAAGGAAGTACTTCATTACCCCACATGGTGGCAGCTCTATGAAGTCAAGTTGCAATCTTGTGAATGCTCCTTCTGCCTTTCCAATATTTCCCCAACTGACCACAGTCTTCCTGCCTGGGTTTATTTGTTGGCATACAAGCATCTCTGGCAAACACTTTCTGCGACTGACCTAAACCTTGGGTTATACCAATCTAAATAGTCTGATCATAGCGTCCCTGCCTACATGAGTGTCTCCATGGTACATTCTTGCAAACTGAGAAAGCAAACAGTCTGGCATGACTGGTCTTCCATCAGGGTACACCCACATATCATCTTCTGCCCTCCTTTCACAAACCTGATTTTACAATCTTTCCTTTTCACTCCCTACTGCCTCATCATGCAACTGTCTCACCTCATCCCATGTTTAGAAAGCTGAGAATAGCATAAGTTAGCAGCTGATGCCACATGTTTCCATTTTCTTGTTCAATGACATATTATTTCTTGCACAGTATTGAGCAACTTGGTCATTGTATCGATTACCAGCCACAACATAGTCATTTCCTGACTGGCGAGCTGCACACTTGACCACGGCTATTTCTTTTGACAATTGTACTGCTTACAATAGTTATTTCCCAAATTTCCCATTTCGAATAGGAGACCCTGAAGAAGTCAGAAATCCCCTTTGCATCCAAAGCTGGCCAAAGTCATGCACAACCCGTTAACCATATTGACCATCAGTAATTTTGGTTACTTTCAATTTTTCCCACTTTTGAATGCTTTTATTAAAGCTCTCAATTCTGCTGCTTGTGCAGACTTGTCTCCTGGCAAACAGGATGCTTCAATGATCCCTGATATTATGCAAACAGCATAAGCTGCACTTATTCCTCAACTTTCAAGTCTTAAGCAAGAACCATCAACAAATAGTTCATGGTCTGGCTCTTTCAGAGGTTCTTCCTGTATATCGGGCAAGGCTTAGTGTACAACTCAGTTACGTCTAAGCAATCATATTCTGCTTCATCCTTTATTTCCTCACAACATGAATCTAGCAATACAGTGGCAGGGTTCATCATAGTATACCTGATCACTGTCACATTTTCTGCTCCCAAAATTATTCTTTCATACTTAGTCATCCGACAATGAGTAAGATGCTGTATTCATGTTCTTGTTACTAGAATCTCAACTGAATGTGGACATACATTTTCACTGGATGTCCCATCACAATTGACTCACTTTGTTCTAGGCTCATATAAGTAGCAACTACTGCTTTTAGGCAGCCAGGTAAAGCGGAAGATCTAAGGTAGCTGAAAAATATGCAGTAGGACGTCTGCTTAATCCATGTCTCTGGGTTAGGACTGAGGGTGCACAACCTTCTCTTTCACAACAGAACAATGCAAATTCTTTTGAATAGTCAGGCATGCCTAGAACTGGGGCCTCACATAAACAATATCTCAATTTTACAAATGCTTCTACACTTTCATCATCCCAAACTCTTGGATCTCTCACTCTTTTTCGTGTCATCTGAATCAGTAGTTTAGCTAGTAGTGAAAACCCTACTATCCATTGTCGACAATACCCCACCACTCCGAGAAATATTCTGATTTCTCTTTGTGTCTGTGGTAACTGCATTTGCTTGCTTATTTTAATTCTCTCAGTGGTCACTTTTCTCACTTCTCTTTCTATTTGGTGACCCAAATATTTGACTCCAGTTCGACAAAATTGTAATTTTTCTGGGGACACTTTGTACCCTCCCTCAGCCAAATAATTTAGCAATGCAATGGAATCAGTAACACAGTCTTCTCTAGATTTCGATGCTACAAGTGAGTCTTTGATATACTGCACTTGAACTGACTCTCTGGGCATAACTAACTTCTCTAAACACTTTTTCAGTAGTTGATTAAATATTGAGGGACTATCTGTATACCCTTGAGGAAAGCTGTTCCATGCCAAGAGATGATATTCAATTTTAAACAAAAAAATAAAACTGGCTATCTGGATGTAAGGGAATTGAGAAAAAGTCCTGGCACAAATCAATTACAGTAAACCAACCTGCGTTCCAAGGAATCTGGTAAAGAATCACTGCTGGATTCGGTACCACAGAACAACAAGGCACTACAATTTTATAAATTTTTCGCAAATCCTGGACTATTCTGCATTTTCCACTAGGCTTTTTAAGTCCTAATATAGGCAAATTACAAGGACTACTCATTATTTCTTTTAAAATGCCCTGCTTAATCATACGGTCAATATCTGAAGCCACTCCTGCTTTTACTTCTGAACTCATTTTGTATTGTCTGGTGTTGGGGTAAACTGCACCTTCTTTCACTGTCACTTTCACTGGGTCTACATTTTCCATTAGCCCTATTTCTTTTCCTGTGAAATCCCATACTTCTGGATTCACAGTTGTTTTCAGCTCTTCTGGTAAGTTGATCCTTGTCATCAAACAATACATTTAATCTATTTCTGTACCTTGTTTAGCTAACATTATTTTGGATATCATATCTTCATCAGGGGTTTGAAGTGCAACACCATCCGGTGCACAATAAATTGTGCAATTCATCTTGCACGGTAAATCTCTGCCTAATAAATTGACTGGACTAGAATCACAGACCACGAATCGATGCATGTCTTTAAAGTTTCTGATATGAACCTCCTTAAGTTCTGTAACTGGGGTTCTAATCCAGTGATTCGAGACTCCTACTACTCAGATTGTTTCTCCCGAGAGGGGCAGGTTTGGGATGTCTACTATTCTCACAGTAGAACAGGTAGCACCAGTATCCAGCAAAAAAGGGATATCATTGCTTTCCACTTTCCCATCAATAAATGGACCTGACTGATCTACCGACAAGGATGCGCCAAGTACGCACTCCTCTTCCTTCCCTCTCAGGCACCTTCATTGTTTGTTCTCACTTTCATAGTTATTCAGCACAAAATATTGTGCAATCACAGAATTTTTCTGACCACTTCCTCCTTGAGATCCGGCGTCTGCACTGTACTTTTTCTGATTCACACAATTTGGCATAGGGGCAGGTAGCACCTGACACTGCTGATTAAGTACCTGCTGCGGCTGATTCATAAGCAACTCATTCTGCCGTTACTGTTCTGAATATTCTTACACTTGTTTTTCCAATGTCCAAGCTTTCCGAACCCATGACAAGGAAATTTCTTCTTTGCATCCTCTCTACTCATTTGTCCTCTTGATTTACCACTACTCGCAACATTATCACTCTGATTCTGTTCTTTCATCTGATCATCAGTCTGACTATTTAATTTAATTTCCTATTGTTCTGCTAGTTTCACTTGTGCCCACATTATTTTCTCTTTTAACTTCGTATGCCTTGCCTCAATATCATCTCCACAATACTTTGCATACTTCACAATCTCTTCTATCATCTTGCTCTGCCAGCACAACATGTGCTGTTGAATCATTACTGGTTTCAAACCGTACACAAATTGGTACACAAAATGACCCATATCCTTATCTCCAATGTTCTCAAAGCCCCTATACTGTTTGAACACCTGCAGCAGTCTTTCATAATATGCATGACATACTCATTCGATTCTTGGGACGTCCTGTTTATTTTTACCCAATCTGTTTCTTTAGGAGAAATGTTCCCATTCAGAAAAGTAATTACTTGATGATATTTCTTCATCACATCATCTGAAGGTGCTCCTGGTTTCGCATCTCTTGGGTATTCTTCACTTGGCCAATCAATTGTGATCTTACATCCTGTCCATAAATCAGCAGGTACTACTATGTCAAAGAGACCATCCAAGTCTTTCAACAAAACCTTCGAAACCTTCAAAAAAATCTCTCAACCTGTTTGTACCATTCAGCTGGTTTCTCTCTCAGTTTGGGCAAATCCCTTGTAAATGACAAAATGTCTTGTCAACTCCATGGACCATGTACATATCCACTACCAGGTACCTCTCCCATAGGACACATAATTTCTACCTTTCCTAACTCTCTTAACATATATGCAGTAGATGCTTCTTTCGCCTGTGCTTCCTCCTTCTTCTTTGTCCACCTCGTTCTCCACCTGTCAATGTCTCCCAACTTTTGCAAAATATTCATCAACTCTTTTACTTGTAACTTCTTTCCAGACACATTCATATTTTCTAAATCTTTGTCAGTAAACTCCACTCAATATGGTTTCTGTAATACATTTGATCTCCCTATCTCAGTCCCCATTTCAGAGGCAAGTTCTGTCAATTTCTCATGAAACAATCTTGCATTCCTGGTTATACTCCTACGAAAGAATAGCAACTCTTCCTCATAGTAAGTATTCAATCTTACTATTCCCACATTTCCAGCTATCATCCCTTCCAATTCTACTTTCAATTTGTAGATATCTAATATTTTAGGGGGTAACTCTGTTTTTCTATTTCCTGTGCCCATCTCTCCAAATGTTCTGGAGTTACTGCTGTTGCACTTTTAGCTCCAGAGGATACCACTTATCTTTCTTCCTTTGAACTACTAGGTGTTGCTCTTTTTGGGGTTTCATTTTCTAATTCTGTAATCGGTAGATCCATTTATGAAATTACTGAATCACACTCACCGGCTTGATCAACTATTATCACAGTTTCTTTTCTGGGGTTCCTTAAGGAAGCTGTTACAGCTGGTGGTTTTAAGGCAATTGGCTTTGTCTCCATATAATGGAGCAACAGGACCTATGGTTATTGGTATTGTCTATGCTTCAGGGTTCAAATTCAATTGACGTATTTTCTGTATTAATTCTTCTTTATTTAATGCTTATTTTTCCCTGTCTTGAAATACCCTATTAACTGTTGGGTCATGTACAATTTGTGGAATTAAGGATGTTCCTAATACAGGTGCACTTGGGGTAACTCTACTTGGTTCTTTTTGGTACAGTGGAGGGTTTTTAGTTAAAGTATTGTCTAGCAACTCCTCATGTTCTGATTCATCATATCCTATCGGGTTCATGTGTTTCAATTTTTTTTTAAACGTACTCCCTGTCTGTTCTTCAGTCACTAGTACTGGATATAAACCTTCTGATACCATTGCTTTTCTCCAGTGCTTCATTTGACCTGCTTGTGTCTCTCACAGATACCTAGGAAAATGACCCATATATCTTCCACTCAGATTTTTCTCTCGTTTATTCGACTCAGTCTCCCATTCTTCTAATGCCTCGTACTATGTTAACCTGGGTCTTGGTTCTAACTCATTCCTTCGCAACCTCAAATTCTGCAAAATTCTTCCATTAAAAGTACCATACTCAGGAAAAGCTAAAACACCATCATCCTTTGTGTATTCCATCCAATTCTCCATCCATACACATGTATGATATCCTCTCTCCATTATCATAAAAGAAGCAGGCGTCTTAGGTGGCGAAATAGGAATCCCTTCTCTAGTTAAGACAGGTTTATCTTTCCTAAAGAAATTCTTAATTTTCTTTATAAATTACAGTTTTCGCTTCTCTCCATACATACTAGATATATAACTAATAATTCACAAATCCTCAATTTTTCGGTCTTGGCTACTCGCACAAAAAGGTAAATAGGAATCAAACATACAAATTGTTACCAACCAATCTTAAAAGCAGCTTTCACTCAATCCTCCAATCAATTTGCGGCTCACGCTCGTAATCCGACCAATGCCAGCGCGGCCTTTTCAATGTCGTCTGTTCTGCTCCTTACTACTGACCCCTCCTTTACAATTTGCGTCAGTCACACACCCGCTATTTCAACCTATCCCAGCGCGCCTCTCTGTGACGGTAGTGCAACTCCGGCAACTGACCCTCCCATTACAAGGCAATACAAAAACGTATTTCTTAATACTTTGCATCAATTCTTTGTTAATAAAAAAATAAAAATGCTTGCTTCTCTGCCTTTTCCACTAAAAGCAAAGGATAGATTATTTCTCTTCACTGCGAGTAAAACCTTCCGCTTACTCTTCAGTCACTGCGAATAAACACTTCCATTTACCCTTCATATTAGTTCAAGAGAACCTGTTACTCCTTCAGTGTTACCCTTTCTAGGTGATGTAAGACTAAAGTTTCATCAGCGAACCCTTTTGCTTTTATTCACACTCAACTTACATACGAAATAGTCCCTAGTTTAACACTGCCAGCCCTGCGTAGATTCTCAGTGCTATTCCAACAGACCAGTAACCTCACTGCAGTATGGCTTCTATCACCATCCGCTATTCATTCCTGTGAATTTCCAGACAACATAAAACACTACATAGACACCTTTTGTTAACATAAAAACAACAAGCAACAATGAATACATATCACCAACTAGTCAATAATAACCCAAGCTCTGCTACCAGAAAACTGATCCAGCGGCTTACCGGCAACAGGTACTCCAATACCCCATACTCACCTCGGCCCATAAACACACAGTTTGCTGTTTGCTGAAATTTCAAGATCAGTTACCTTTTATTCTCAACTAATCTTTTACTGACCAAAAATGTCTTTCCTCTGGTCAATGGACCATTAGTTGAACTAGTTGATGGTGAAATGACATGAATTATTTGCAATGAAATAACCACAGACTTGGGAAAGGTTTAAATCTGTATCTAATTCATTTTCATGTGAACCATTTACAAAGTACAGTACAGTCTCCGTCACTCATGGGAAGGAAGATTCAAGTAATCAATCAGTCAAACAAATATATATCATTCTCTGCAATGACGTTGCTCAGAAAGCAGAGGATAGAGAGAAAAGCACATCTGCACAGACACAAAATATAGTTACCAAGGATGGTGTGAAAACCAGCCCCCTGGCCAAGGAGCTGGGAAGGATCGCTGGGAAATATCAGGCGACAAAGGCTTCAGGACAGGAAAACAGGACTGGATAGATGACCTGTCTACCACCGACGCTTGCGTAGAACTCCTCTCTGACACTCTCTTCCTCCTCGAGATTCTTCCGCGATCTTCTTCTAAGTAAATTAACTTGAGATAAAGCAGCTCTGCATTCGATTCTTCATTGGCATCTCTTGTCAATCGGACAGCATCCCGGTCTCATGCTCTCCTCCATCTCTGCGTCTCTCTAACTAAGACTCCCTCAGTTATACCCTACAATATTCATGTACCTCCCATTAATGTTTCAATATCGTAAAACTACTCACACTTATTTGACAGACAAGGGGAAATGATCATCACACCATGCTTATTTTCCAATTTAGTCTTTCAGTCCATTGTTAAAAGATCCCACCCCTTAATTTTTATTCACAAATCTTTATTCCCACCCGTATTCACATCATATTAGAAACAAAAGTATAAACTTCATGCGTTCCCATTCATTTCAAAGGTCTTCAAACTGGTTCCCAGGGTATATATCCTTTGCGACCTTGGACTGTGTTAAAAAGTCCCATAACTTCTTCCGGCTTATTCATATCGCGCATACGCGGAGATCAGGTGGGTTATGGACTCAGGATTCATACGAGAGGCTCAAATACATACTAATAAGAAAGTCAAAAAGACAAATATTAATTTCTAAATAAAATGATTTCACTGTCTACCACCTATCTGTACTCTAATCACATTCATGTATTAATGCTTTCCCTCATTAGCATTTGTAAAAATAGCTCATGTTAGTTCAGCAAAGCAAATGCTCAGCATGTGAGTTCTCAAGCAGCCATTTTATTAGCTTATGCGCATGAAATTCCCTCCAAGCGACAGCTCATCATTCTGCGTAGATGCAGCTGACGCATGCGCAATAAAGATTTCCCGTTAGCGGCCATTTTAGAACTTCAAGTTACTTATTAGTAAAAACACGTATGCAAGCTTCTCTATCTTATATGTCAAATGTGGTGCATATTAATTCAAACAATACACAATTAATACAAGGCTAGTAGATAAATGAGAGGGTTGCTTCCGACCAAGTCTCTCTTTTCTACTATTTTGCCATTTACCTTGGACATCATGCATCCCGGTTGAAAACACAGGCAAAGTCAGTGTCCCAAGCTAATTAGAGAAATGCAAGCTCAAATAAACAGCACTCACCTAAAGCTGAAAGCACCTAGTAACTGTACTGAGATAAAGGAAATATTGGCGCTGGAAAGTTACACCAAGAATGTAGCTATGCTTTAACCACTTGGCTGCTAAGGTACATCCCCCTCTTCCCATTGACTTTCCATTGAAATCAATGGAAACTCCATGACGAGTTACCCTTGTCATTAGCACTGAAGGGGTTAATACTCTGGATAATAAGAGGGTCATTTGACTGTAATGCTTTGGATTCAGTATTACGAATTACCACCATTTTAGTCAGCGTGAGCTTATAAACAATGTTTGAGCACACTGGCAGCATAGGGCAAGCCTGGTTGCGCCTTCAATAAGAAGGCTGCTGTGTTCTACGGTTCTGATGGAGCACGCAATTCTCAAGTTCGGTCATGCGTCGTAGTAGCACTACCTAGCCTTCCAAAAAAAACACAGGATTCTTTTCGGTTGATTTTACAAGTTATTTGCCGGCCCTATGCTTTTAACTATTTCTTGTTTGTACGTAACTCTTACAACTTTCATTTCTGGCTTCTTAGGGTCTAGATGCCGGTGTCCATTGCACTTGTAAATATTTGTTACAATTAATCATTAAATGCTTATGACAGGCAATTAATTGTTGTTTGGCTATATAATAAAAAATGCAGAGGTTTTGCCTTTCCAGCTGAATAGAGGGTTTTCGGCTACCTGGACTTAGTAATTTTACACAGATGTGCTGAGGAGCCTCACACCACATGTACACGCAGAAGCGGATTAACAAGTGGAGGATGATGAATGTTGTTGGCTTCACCCAACTCGCAGATCTCCGCAGCCGCCACAATAACATGGGTGACAGTGTCCACAAGCATGTTTTCCCATGTATGTTCGTCCTTGCTGCGGCGGCATTAGCTGATGATGACATAGACGCCCTTCACCGGGGTCCGAATTTACACTCTGCAAACTTTTATTTTATATTTAAACATGGAAACATTGGAGTTTGTAACATATTAAGGTGTAGAAATAGAAATCAAACCGAGCAGCTCTGATTTCTTATGCTTTACGCTCTACCGCCCGGAGGTCATACTGTAACATAAACCTTGGCATGACACACTGCAAAAATGAGCAAAAAAGAGTTCCCCGAAAGAAGGATAAACGATGGAAGCAGAAGAAAACTGAACTTAGGCAGTGCACCTCAGCGAAAACCGGAAGTGGCATCTCCCTAGGGGAACCAGTTAGGAAACTGCCTTGAAGAGCAACAATGCACTAAACCAATAGGAGGGCAGCAGGCGGGAGCAAAGTCATTTATCGAATACTTCAGGTCTTCCAGATAGCGCTTGCGCACTGACTGGGCTTAACCTAAAAACTTGAAAATGGCTGAATTCAAATCAAGTGCAGAAAAGAGTTTGTTTTCAAAATACTGCAATCCACGCGTGTCATGCCGCAGCCCTCCTTATATTAGGAGAGTTTATCAGACTCCTCTGGTGACTGACTAGAGCACTAACTTTCACAAAATGGAACCTTTAGTCGACCACAAGAAGGAAAAAAACGTCTGCCTCACACCTGCCCTCTTCTGAAAAAGAAAGTGGACTGGAGAGCCCCTGCAACGAGGTAGACCCCGCCCCATAGGAAACCACACTCGAAAATAGTTCAGAGTCCCACATATCACAAGTTTCCCTGCTGTGATAAAGTGTGAGTCGCTTGCTCACTTTGCCACTGGATTCAAGCAAGCCGGGCTGAAGATGGCTGGAATGCCAGAAACCTGTCCTCGGAAGCTTGTTTCCGGTCCAGGGAAGGCATGACTTGGCAGTTCGGGCTGGACTGTTCCCATGAGGCACAGGGTCAGACTGATTTGCAAATAGCCATGTCTGAACTGGGGTGGCAGAGTGGTCTAAAGAACGGTGATGGATTAAACCCAGATCTTTTGACTGGGTGTGAGTGTTTGATTGATTCAGATGCTCCGTCCATCACCACCGCCTTTTGTACCGCGTTTGGCCGCCATGGGTGTGGCAGGGTATGCTCAGACGTGAGTCCCTTGCTCACTTTGCCACTGGATTCAAGCAAGCCGGGCTGAAGACGGCTGGAATGCCAGAAACCGGTCCTCGGAAGCTTGTTTCCGGTCCAGGGAAGGCATGGCTTGGTAGTTCGGCCTGGACTGTTCCCATGAGGCACAGGGTCAGACTGATTTGCATATAGCCATGTCTGAACTGGGGTGGCAGAGTGGTCTAAAGAACGGTGATGGATTAAACCCAGATCTTTTGACTGGGTGTGAGTGTTTGATTGATTCAGATGCTCCGTCCATCACCACCCCCTTTTGTACCGCTATATGTAGAGCAGGCCTCTCTCCTGGAGCCCCCTAGATGGACTCTAAAAGAGATGCATGCTTGTCTTATGTCCTTTATTTGTGAGGGTTAATCCCAAAGGGTACTGAGGGCAACACTATATACAGCAAAAGCGATGGGTAAAATGGATCTTCCAAAAGTTTCACAATACAGAAAAGCAGTCCAGATTTTCCCAGCCATAGAGTGGATATAGCCCGAGAGGACGATACCTTGGAGAATCATGCAAGAGATGTTTTCCCCTACTCATTGCAACATTTAGTTTGGCTGCCCTCACGTCATAAACCATATATCCACATTCCTATACACCATTCGTGCACTGATTGAACATTGGGATGGCCTTATCAGCACTGGGCATGCCACAGCTTTTCTGTACCCTTTGATTCCATTGGCACATAACCCAGATTTCCTGTTAAGTAGCAAGACCCACTTTTGCTGCAACACAGAGAGACGGGTCCACGTAGGCTTTACAATTTATTCAACAACAGTGACCTAGTGACCATTGAGGAATGTGAGCCTAGCCACCCTCCCCAGAAAGGTGATGGATTTAATCTGTTACAAGCAAGCACTAAAGAGGGCGGGAAAGGATGAGAGGTATGCCCATGGGGTCTGCGAAATAGCCACGCTACAACAGTACTGGATCAGGCTTCCACTCAAAAGGGAGTCTCTTACCTATATCAGGTATTAGATGGTGGATCTGATCCCATTTATCACACTTATATATCCAAGTGGGAGGAAAAGTTGGGGCAAGACATGGAAGAATAAACATTGGAAGCCATATGGCAGAGGGCTGTGACGGCCTTTATCTGCACCCAATACAAGGAAAACGGCTGTAATGTACTAACAAGATGGCGTTTGACCTCGATCAATTCAAGTCAAGTCAAACTTTATTTTGCATTAATTGAAATGCATAAAAGTTCATAAAAACAACTAAAATAATCAATAAAACTAATAAGATACATGATCTTCAATAAAAGTCAATCATTTGTCTCAGCCTTGGTGCAAATCTATAAGTAGTTTCATATTGCCCCCCTTACAACCCATCTTATAACTCATCTATCTTGCGCTCCGACTTTTATAATTTTTCCCAAGCTCCACTCTAGTTGGTTAAAAAATAAATACACAGAATTAAAAGCCACCAGGAATCTTAAAACCTAGAAATCCATAAATTATATCAAAGTTGTTAATAAATAACTATGTCTAATCTATAAAATCCCTTTAGCAGCCATATTTGTGTTCCAAATCTGTGTCCCTGTGCAGTATATGAACATGTGCTTAGGCTATTAAAATATGGGCAATCTAAATAAGTAAGTAGGATAAATTATCACTCTTCATCCTATCCTTCCACTTTTGAAAGCCACGGCTAATTTAATTCATGAGGAGCGACGGATTTTCAGTGCTGCCCACAGGAAAGATGCAAGCATGTAACATACAAAATGATTTTCGAGTTGCTGAAAAAATGACAAAGCAATAAGATACTGTCTAAAATTATACTTCTGTAGTAATGGAATCAAAAACTTTTTAATCGGATTAATGTGCAAGGAACAAAAAAACTAAATATGTGAAGTTGACTGGGTTGACTTTCCATCACTTGAGCAAATGGATAACTGCTTCATTGAGTGAGCATTTGCAGGATACCCCATCATAAGTCGGATGTAGATTAACTGAAACCTTGACAAGATAAACCTGTGCTGTGAATTTCTTGAAAAGAAGCAGATAGGAAAGTGCACTGTCAGTCATATGAGGTAGGGAATGGTATATTCTTATTGTACTTTCATCTTTGTTTAAAACCCATCTGTCTCTTTATGCTTTAACCATAAAAATATCCTTAAGCTTTGCCCTTGAGAAACTGGCACACAATTGGGGGGTTGTCAAAAAGCTCATTTAGGCACAAATATGTAAGAGTAGTCTTTACGTAAGATAACCAAGGGATTCCGGATGCATAATCTAACTTCAAGCTGTCGCTCAATATTAACTGGCTCAATTTGACCGTATCCCGCTTCCATATCGAGTGCTATAACAATATTGTAGCCATATTAATAAAATCACCAATATACGGTAATCCCAGTTCCTCATCACTAATGCAGTTTGAGCAGGCTTGGGGTATTGCTAATAATCTTTTACCGGACGAATTCTCAATATGCTGTAACACTATGGAGTCTGCCATCCCCCAAACTGCAGCCCCGTATGTACTAATTGATTTGGCCTTAGCTAGATAAATCTTTACTATTTCCTGTACAGGTTTAGAGTTTAGTTGTTAAGCAAAAATAAATAAGGCAGTTATATTGTTTTCCATTAGATTGGCTCTATTAGGAACCATGAAACGTCCAGTTTAATTGATTATCAAAGAGAATCCCGGATATACATATTTCTCCACTACTTCTATCCTTTTTTGTATAGGGAATCTTTTCGTTTTTTAATTATCTGCCCCAGTGATAAGTGCAAATGTTTTAATCTCATTAACAAGTAGATCTAAGTTGACCATAAAAGATGTGTACTTCTCAATGAGACGCAGCAGAGCCTAAGGCGTTCTGGCCAATAGGACTACATCATCTGCATAAAGAAGGATTGGAAGGGAGCGTGAGTCAACATAAGGAGTGTTTTTTGCATTTTCAGTCAGTCCATTCTCTAATTGATTAGTGTAGAGGGCAAATAAAAAAGGGCAAGCATGCAAACTTGACTTACCCCCTTTTCAATGATAAAAGAATTAAAACATTCTCCTTGCTTTCCATATTGCACACTGGCAGTTGCCCCCTGTATAACTGCCTTGTAAAAACTACTATAGCAGGTTCTACTCCCATGGTCTCCATTGTGGCCCACAGCTCACTGTGGGACATGCAGTTAAAGGCCGCAAATAGATCCATGAAGGCCATAAGCAGTTCGCCTTTCTTAACTAATGAATTTTGCAGCAATTAACATTAAATTGAGACAATGATCAATTGTACCTTTGCCCTGTCTAAAACTGTATTGTACATCTGAGAGGGTCTTATTTTCTTCTACCCAATCTTCAAGCCTGTTTAGTAAGAAGCAGCCCATTAGCTCAGCTGTGAAATCAATTAGGGAAATGGGTCTATAGTTCTTTGGATTCGAGTCATCCCCGTTTTAAAAACTGTAATAATTATTGAATGCTTCCAAGAAGTTGGCGGTCCAACTCTGGCTATACAATTAAAGACGGTTGTTAGCAGCGGAGCCATAACTTCCTATTAGATAGAAAATATCAACAGGCACCCCGTCCTGCCAGGGGCCTTCAAGGAGGATGCCTGTTCAAGAGCAAGTTCTATCTCTAGAATATTGAAAGTAAGGTGGGGATGAACTGTCAGTGCCTGACAGGTAGCCTGTAGAAAAGCTCCCTTGTTTGATCGAAAGATCTTACCATAATGTGTGACCCAACCGTCCTCCTCAATATGCATGTCTAAAGAGGGGTCCCATGCATCTTTCAGAAGCGGGGCATTCACTACTTTCCGAAACTCTTTACTGTCATTTCTGACAGATTCTTGCCTTAAATCCTCCCATTCTTTATCGTTTAGCTGTTTCAACCTGTTTTTTCTGGCTACCTTATACTGATGACGTTAGGTCTGTACTAATCACTTATCACATGGGACATTCTTCAAGGCTTTGCGCAATCTTCAAAATGACTTAGTACATGTGTTATCAAACAAGGATATTATCCGGTGCTCTCTGGCTTTACTGGGTGAGTTAGATGTTGCTTAATATCGATTACAGTTTTTAAGAAAGACCCCAATACCTGAGACAGGCTAGCAAGTTTATCCAGGCACAACATGATTTCCACATTTTTAGATGTACCAATTGTAGTTATTAGATCACTCTCATTAACTCTATTTCATTTTAGGGTATAACCATTTTTCCTGGCTTGAGTAGCATTTGGAGTGATCTTTCTCACCAGTTTGGTATTCACTTCCCAGCATAAATCACAGGTCAGTGGGATATGGTCACTAAAGACTGTGATTCGTACTTGCACATTTTTAATACTATGTAGCATGTTTTCTGATAGAATGATATAATCAATAGAGGAGCCCCTATCAGACCTTTAAAATGTTTTATCCATGTGCCTGTTTGGGGATTTATTTCATTAACATTTGCTAAGCTCCAGGTTACCAATAGTCTATTTAAGGCATTCCCATATGGGTTGTGACTAAAGTGTGTGGTAGGTTTTCCAACGCAATCTGTGACCCCACAGGCACGTAATATTGAAATCCCCCATCCAGATGGTTTTTAATGGTTTGCAGTGCTGCTGACTGGTTTAATTCAGAATCCTTTCAACTTCTTCAGCAAATAGAACCACATTGCTGAAGCAGTTATTATAAAAAAAAATTATAATTGCTAGATGCCAGTTGCCTTGCCTGTTACATATCACAATGTGAAAGTTGGGGGACAGTTAATCAATTTTAAAACAGTAAAGTTAGCATTGTTTGCTATTAGGGTTAATATCCCTCCCTTAGCCCTACCTGCTCTAGATGGCACTGCGGGGTTTTGATAGGATCAATAGCCATCCAAGAAGCTGAACCTCCACCTCCTATGTTTTCTGGAGGCATACAATATCAAATTGCCAAATTTCATCCACCCCCTCCTTATTATCTTTCTTACTCGCATAACCTGTGATATTCCAGGATACAACCTTCCACTGGTATTTTATCTCATTCTTGTCCCCATTCCCTGCTGCGACTAGTTGGTTGTTAGTGCTCCTAATTCCCCCTCACCCCCCATTCTGGGACCTCTGGTCAGTCAGTCACATGCCTCTAGGTTTGCCAAGGGAGCAAAGCGATTCCTAGTTTGTATTTTGGGGGAGAATCTTAGTGGTGGAAAGCTAGCACAAAAGAGGGCAATATCCCCTACTTTTCCTTTCTGTATTCTCATGATTTCATGTGGTCTTTTAAAAATACCCTAATGGTACAGTGTATATCTGAGCACCTGCAGAAGGTGCCATGGGGAGTTGAGTTAACAGGTCAGCTACTAAATATGGGTTATCGAAATTGAGTACAATGCAATCCCTTAGGATTGTTTTTATTGTTGGGCCCACCCATGGTACTCTTCTGGCCATGATAAGATGTCCCTGAATTAGTAAACCCATTCTGGTTAACTTCGTCAGCCAGTAGTGGGCTTTGGCATTAATAGCTCAGTAGATTTTCTTGGAGAAGTCCTTGGCTTTGGGACATTAAGCAACGTTATAATGTATGGACATGAAGCCGGTGGGAGATTTAAAAAAGGGATTGCTTATCCTTCTGCTTGATGGTAAGCATAACTCATCTTCCCCTCTCCTCCCACGGTCTTGTTTCACCTTCCCTGTGCTGCTCACGTCTTAATGTGGGCCTTATGGCCAGGGTTATTTACAGATGTACCCTTAATTCTCCCACTCTCTGAGGTTTACCTGGCACAATGAGACCTAGATCTGTCATTTCTGTTAGCTTAGTAGGTAAATGGATGTGTATCAAACTCGACCATATGCTCCCAATATGCTCCCCGCCCGTGTCTGCTCGGAAGGATTTGCAGGACTATTCAACATGTCATTATTATTAACGGTAGGTACAAGGGGTCCTACAAACACGAATTGCCCCCACCCCCTTTGCAATTGGTTCTAAGACCAGCAGCTCAATATTGTATAGGCAAGACAATGTATCATCATAGTTCTCATAAGCCCTTTCAGTTTATCATAAAGATCATGCAGATTCACATTTAGTAGGACCGCTGAGTGGATTTGGCTGTCTTATACTGATGTTGGTGTGCCCACTTTTCTTGATCTGTTTGCTTTATAGGGTTGTGGTTCTCTAATCCCTTCTCTTTTCCTTTATCCTAATTGCTACTTTAGGGAAGTAACTTGGTTGCCGACCAAATCCAGTGGGAAAGAGTCAGACTTCTACCTAAGTCTCCACGGAAACAACATGCAAGATAGGGAGGTCTCAACTTCCCCTATTCACCTATAGCGTCTAACTATGTCAAAGCAACAATGGTAAACAGGGGAAGAGGGGAAGAGAGAAGGAGAGAAAACAAATGTCCCACAACGTCTCCTACTCAGGTGTAAATACAGGGAGTCAGGAACATTCCTACATAGGACAACAAAGAACAAGGTAAGATATAACAAAAATAAAGGTTTACATGTTACACAATGAAAAACTGACTGTGAAGTAAATACCTGAAGTATTAGTGATATAATTTCCAATAGCAGCATCAGGTACTGTAAGAAAATCATAGAAGAGCTAGTAATGCCAACCTATGACTTGAGAGGAGTGACCGAACACTAGCTAACTTGCTGTTTAGAGATATAACCTTGTCTTGTGCTTCCTTAAATTCAGGAAGTAATAACAAAATTATATTTCTCCCCACAGAAACATTATAAACAGAATTGAGGACCAGGCAGAGCCCCAAAGATAAAGGAAATTACACTGGTGAGTATTAAGTATAATCAACCATATTGGCAAGTGCAGATGCACATAGAGCGCTTTTACCGTAATAGTATCTCAGTTTTATTTGTAGGTGCTCGAACCTCAGGAGCTGCTGAGCGCGCCGACACCGCAAGCCACAGAAGCGGGAGGCAAGACCAAAGAGGGGCCACGAGGCTAACGAGGACTACCAGGAGCCCAGGAAGCCCTGAGAAAAGGAGCACCAACGCCCTGAAACAGAGGAGGAGCCACAGAGACATGCCAGGAGGACAAGAACCAACAAACCAGAAGAACCGGAGCCACGACAAAGGTTGGAGACACTGCGCCACCAAACCAACCAGGATCGGAAACAAGGTGAATAACCCGGAAGTGCCAAGGAGGCCGAAAACACTAGAATGCGAAGTGATCTAATGTGAATCGGAGGGGGTTAAATACTCCTCTGCTTTGGCCAGCTGCGGGCCACGGCAAGCATGACAGAAAGGCTGCTTGTCTAATCCCTGGAGTACTTTGCTGGGGACCCACGTTTGCTTTTGCTCGCCGTCAGTGCCTTGTTGACGCTTCTCCCCGCTGCTGGCGCCGCTGGACACCGGGCGTAGCAGCCGAGAGGGAGAGACACGGAACCACAATTCCCAGGTGCCCTCACAGATTCCACGCATCGAAAGTCGCCCGGAGGCGCTTTAAAAGTGCGTGGCAATATTGAGAGAGCGGGCTGCTTGTCTAATCCCTGGAGTACTTTGCTGGGGACCCACATTTGCTTTTGCTCGCCGTCAGTGCCTTGTTGACGCTTCTCCCCGCTGCTGGCGCCGCTGGACACCGGGCGTAGCAGCCGAGAGGGAGAGGCACGGAACCACAATTCCCAGGTGCCCTCACAGATTCCACGCATCGAAAGTCGCCCGGAGGCGCTTTAAAGGTGCGTGGCAATATTGAGAGAGCGGGCTGCTTGTCTAATCCCTGGAGTACTTTGCTGGGGACCCACGTTTGCTTTTGCTCGCCGTCAGTGCCTTGTTGACGCTTCTCCCCGCTGCTGGCGCCGCTGGAAACCGGGCGTAGCAGCCGAGAGGGAGAGGCACGGAACCACAATTCCCAGGTGCCCTCACAGATTCCACGCATCGAAAGTCGCCCGGAGGCGCTTTAAAAGTGCGTGGCAACACCCGCATCGCAGGACGCGCGCGGGACTAGCCGGGCTGAGCCCGGGCAGAGGGCGGGCCGTCTGTGGCCGTCCGAGGACGACGGAGGACGGGACGGGCCGCCCCACTTATTTCCTCGCTATTGGGAACATTGAAGTAAGTTCATCATAGACATCTTATCTATTCACGCCTCGCCTCTGCCAGGCAGCTACCCCTTGCACATACTGCCATGTCCACAAGGGGCAGTCGCAGCAAGACTGCTGCAGGAGCAGGAAAGGTCACTGGCCCAATTGACAATTTCATTTCCAGGGCCAATGAAGCTATTGACCATGGGATATCTCTCTTGGAGCGCAGAGTTTCTTTGGAATTGGCTCAAGCCAAACGTTCTTCCTTGGGACTCCTCGCTTCAGCTAAAACCCCAAACAGGGACAACCCTGCTGATGGCATGCCTGTAGTTAGAGCTAGAGCAGAGATCCATACTATGCCTAACACTGTGGATTTATCAGCATCACGGTTACTATCGGAATCATTACGGAGTCTGGAAAAATCCCCAAACTTAGACGTCACTGATAATTTTAACACACAATTGGATCTCGCCACTAACTCCATTCCAGCTGTGAGCTTTGCTGAGAACCTGGCCACAATGCCTACCACGGAGTCCGATTCATCTTTCATTCCGATAACAGATATCACACATGCTCTTGCTACTGATCCAATTTTGATTATTGATTCTGACTTGACGGCCACTAATCTATCCCCTCCCCCAGAATCAGTCATTACACACACTTTGGAGGCCTTAACTCCTAATTCAAGGGCATCGCGAGGCTTAAGGGAGGGAGCGATACAGAAACAGCCCCAAGGCTTAAATAAGCCTATATCCAAGGGGAACCCTTTACCTCAGAGAAAACAGGGGAAATGTCCATCTAATAATTTAAAAAGGGGCAACAAGAAACTTAATACAGGGCTGGATCATAAAGGGTATTCGTCCATCATGGAGCTATTATGTAAAGACTGCCCCTCGACCAATCAATTAATAACGAAGGTCGGGGAATTATTAAGTGCACATCTAGCAACAATAGATAGGAGACTAGGGAACATAGAGAAACAACTACATGAATTAAGTACCCTAGTTAAAACTCCACCCACAAAAGGAACACCTGCTCTAGTGGCAGCCAAACCACATACTCAACAACCACTAGGTCAACCCGTAAAAAAACCCGTTGCCGCTTCTAACAACACACCCAAACCAACTTCACCCCCTAAGGGTGCTGTGAAAAAACCAACCGCATCCATTATAAACACAAATCCGCAAGGGAAACAACCTAACCCGTCACACCCAAAGGGGGGAAGCATTAACAACTACAAGGACAGGAACAAAGGAAATCAAGATAGATTTCCCGCTAACCTGCCCCCTGGATCAAGCCCATATGTAGTGGTGATGACGGGAGTTCCCGAAACACCAGACAAAACTGACAAACCCACCTGGTCTCTATTAAATAAAGTCAGTTATTGGTTAAACAACAACAGACCTCTACCCCCAACCTGCAGGAGTAAAATTCTAACAGTTAGGAGAGTACCGTGGGTGGGACACGAGATAAAGAAAACGCATGGAGATTGTGTGATTATTAATTTGGAGGACCCACGCACGGTAGAACATATCTGTTCCTGGAGGAGTGAGGGGTATATCGAAGGCATAGAGACAAGGCACCTTTCTTTTTTCTACCCATCTAGGAACCATGGTAGGCTCGACAACCATGACCAGGCCTTCGATGGAGGTTGGTGTCAGGTGGGGCAAAGAGATGTGGGGAACAATTGGGGTGAGTGGGGGCGGGATAACTACAGATACCCTCAGAGAAATATAACAGGTAGGGATGCATACTGGGGAATTCCAGTTTTCAATAGATTCAGCAGCCTAGAAATGGTCGACTGACTTCTATCACCATTCTGGCTGCAGAATACTGAACTGGAGGGAACTAAACAGGGCTGCCCCACTGAGATCATAAAATTCACAGAAGTGCATGATAAGGGAAACCTTAGTACACACTTATCTCAAAGCAGTTTGAGGATGTCACCGGTAAGAGAAGAGCAAGCAGGTGGTAATCCTAACGGGCCCGTAATATCTGAACCCCGAGTCCCCTGCAGCCCCCAAAAAACCTCTGATACACACATGACTCATGGGAAACTATACCCACTTAAACAATCTAACAGCGAACTAAGGATCATTAGCTGGAACGTTGCCGGACTCCAACAGCGGGTGTCGGACCAGGAATGGCTAAAATTCATATCCGATAAAGACATAATAATGTTACAAGAGACATGGGCTACCACTGAAACAGCTATAGAAGGCTTCGAATGTCACAGTGTCATCGCACAGAAGCCAGTTTTTGGACATCCTATGGGAGGCCTCTTGATTGGATTCAGGATAACTTTAGGGGGGGCTATTAAATTAATACCAACTAAAAGCCCGAATATCCAAATAATTGAGTTTACACGTAGGTCTCCGTTATACCTGTTTAACTTTTATAACAATGATTTCCATTCAATTCCAAACAGGAACTACATAGAATTATTTGAGAACCTAGCGAAAATAACTGAAGCCCTCGACAGCTGTGCAAACAACAGGATCATCCTAGCTGGGGATTTCAATGCTAAACTGGCCAAAACCAAAGAAGGTGACACCCAATCAGACAGGGCAACTAAACGCGGAAAAGAACTGGAAAGTTTCATAAATGCGCATACCCTGTTGGATATTATGGACGCTTGCAAAACTAGTGAATCCGCATATATTCCAACCTTTAGAGGCAGAGACTTTTCCAGTACGGTGGATTATATTTTTATGTCTGTAGAACTATCGGATAGAGTCACCCAGGCAAGAGTCCTAGAAACAGCCTTTGGAGACCATAATGCACTGGAAGTAACCTTAACACTAGGATCATCCCAAGCACCTGCTCGCACTCTGGGAGCGAGGGATATCATGCCTTCAACTAACAATCTAAGGCTGAAATGGAAAGGGGTGGATAGCGGTCGCATTATGAATACAATTACAAGTAACCACCAACCATTAGTTGATTCATGTTCACTTATCGATGGGAACCACCAAAGGATAGTCACAAATTTTGTAAACCTCTCTAATGTCATAAAGACTCTCCTAACTGTTCCCAACAAAAAACACAATGATGAGCCTAGGTGGTTTGACAGTCATTGTTCAGCGGCAAATAAGGCCCTCCGCAGGGCTCTAAATTCCAAACCTAGGAGCCAAACAGATGTGCGGACCGCCAGACAAACCTACAAAACAACCATAGGGATAAGGAAGGCCGCCATTGTGGAAGAACATTGGAAGGAATTAACTGCCTCAGCTGCAGTGGGAAATAGCGCTACCTTCTGGCCCGCTGTAAGGAAGATGCGGGACATGGGAAAACAGTTATCACCAATCAGTTGTACCATCTCAAGCCAGCAATGGGAACAACATTTTTCTGAAATATACGCCAACCCTGTGGCTTCTACATATGATCATAGCTCTGGTAGACTGAACCCACTAGACATAACCCAGGGGGAGGTCATCTTGGCTATTAATCAAAGCCTCGGGAATAAGGCGCCGGGGCCGGATGGCTTTCCAATTGACTTAATTAAACACAAGCCGGAATTTTGGGGACCCATCCTGGTTAATGTTTTCAATTGCTTGCCGTTGGTCCCTATTCCTGACACCTGGTCAACAAGCATAATAGTCCCCATCTACAAAAAAGGGGAAAGATCCGACCCTGCAAATTACAGGCCCATTTCGCTCTTAGACAACACCCTAAAAATCTTGGGCCGGGTGTTGTATAATAGAGTGAATGACTGGGCCGAAGAAGCAGGGATGTTGGACAGATGCCAAATGGGTTTCAGAAGTAAGGTTGGGACAATTGAACAATGCCTGAACCTCAACCTCATAATTGGCAAACACACCAAAGCTAGGGCCTCACCTATTTACCTAGCATTTATGGATTTGTCGTCCGCATTTGACTTAGTGAATAGGTCAAAATTGTGGGCGACCCTTCTCTCCTATGGCCTTGACGAACCCTTGGTACATTTCCTGGCTTATTTACATGCAGACACTAAAGCACAGGTACGGATTGGCATGGAGGGTGAGATCTCAGGGGCAATCAAGGTTGAAAGAGGCGTCCGACAGGGGTGCGTTTTAGCACCCCTGCTGTTTATCATCTATATAAACGGACTGAGCAATTCTCTGAAAAAAGCGACCATTGACGCCCCGAGAATCCAAGGGAGATTGTTACCCGCACTTTTGTATGCCGATGATGCGGTGATCATGGGCCTAACACCAAATGCCCTACGTGCTCTGGTCAAGAATTTTGCACATTTTATGGGGAATTTGGATTTGAAAGTGAATTTTAAAAAATCGTTTATCATGACTTGCGGGCCAGGGGCCAAACATCTTGATTCCATTTCCATAGGACAAGATAAATTGAATTCCACAAAATCTTTTCCTTACTTAGGTATGGTCTTTGCTGCGAACGGCCTGTGGAGTGGGCATCTCGCCCACGCCACGGGCAAGTTCTCAAAGACCATAAATTCAATCCTTTCCCTTCCACGGCCAAAGAGGACTGAAATAACTAATGCAATTGTGAAAATATACAGACTGCAATGTGTCCCGGTAGGAACTTATGGCGCTGAGATCTGGGGGATAGTGAAAGCACCCAGTCTGCAGACAGAAGAGAACCGGTTATGCAGGAAATTACTTGGAGCCCCAATCTCCTCATCCGGGTACATCTGCCATGCTGAACTCAACTTGCCCTACATAACTGATTTTATTGCTACACGGCCTGCATTATTTTGGCTGGCCATTTGGACTAATGACCGTGCTACCTTAACTCAGGAAATTGTGAAGGAGTGTTTAGCTTGTGATAAAGTTACAAAAAAATGGTCGGTTACATCACATATTTTAACGATCTTTTCATCATTCGATTGTAAAGGTACACACATGAATCAAGTGTCATTGAAACTGAATTTAATTCAGCTGTAAACATAAGTATCCAGTACTTTCACAAGTATTATATTTCATTTCATACAATAGAGTTTCTGAAATCTTCATTCAAAATAGTGCTCGGTAAGTGCCAGAGAAAAAGGGGGGGAATTGCAGTAGGATAGGGTGTGGTTGGAATAGATTAAGGGACAAAGAAAAGGAATTGTGTCCTGTAAACAATTCTATCTCATTCCGAGAACATTTCTAGTCAATGTAAGATCAAACAGGGTTCCCTATATACACTATACACGGAAGCCATATATGGCCAACTTTGCTGCGGCGTGTATGTATAAAGGTGGTGTTGTCGACGTTTCGACCCCTAAGGTAAGGGCGGGTGGTTCCTCAGTCTAGGGTCTACATCAGGTCAGTAAAATCAGTGACAGTGAGCACATATATTTACACAGGCGTTTTGATCAGGTCCCACTTCAGTTGAGACTTGCGCCTTTGGGGTATTTCGGTTCTTCGATCAACAGGAGTCATAAGTCAATTAGTCCCAGATCGCGGGGTAAGAAAAATTTGAAAGCCTCCTGGTTATCTCCATAAGTGGGTGTTGCAAACGTCCTACATCCACTGGAAGAATTAATCAAGGGTGGAGATTCCTTACACCAACTGTGGTACTGCCGGCGAGCGTCTCCACAGTGGGGTCACTGTGGTACTGCCGGCGAGCGTCTCCACAGTGGGGTCACTGTGGAGACGCTCGCCGGCAGTACCACAGTTGGTGTAAGGAATCTCCACCCTTGATTAATTCTTCCAGTGGATGTAGGACGTTTGCAACACCCACTTATGGAGATAACCAGGAGGCTTTCAAATTTTTCTTACCTCGCGATCTGGGACTAATTGACTTATGACTCCTGTTGATCGAAGAACCGAAATACCCCAAAGGCGCAAGTCTCAACAGAAGTGGGACCTGATCAAAACGCCTGTGTAAATATATGTGCTCACTGTCACTGATTTTACTGTCCTGATGAAGACCCTAGACTGAGGAACCACCCGCCCTTACCTTTGGGGTCGAAACGTCGACAACACCACCTTTATACATACACGCCGCAGCAAAGTTGGCCATATATGGCTTCCGTGTATAGTGTATATAGGGAACCCTGTTTGATCTTACATTGACTAGAAATGTTCTCGGAATGAGATAGAATTGTTTACAGGACACAATTCCTTTTCTTTGTCCCTTAATCTATTCCAACCACACCCTATCCTACTGCAATCCCCCCCCTTTTTCTCTGGCACTTACCAAGCACTATTTTGAATGAAGATTTCAGAAACTGTATTGTATGAAATGAAATATAATACTTGTGAAAGTACTGGATACTTATGTTTACAGCTGAATTAAATTCAGTTTCAATGACACTTGATTCATGTGTGTACCTTTACAATCGAATGATGAAAAGATCGTTAAAATATGTGATGTAACCGACCATTTTTTTGTAACTATATGCTAACCCAGGTCGGTGAGGATAAGGGTTTACCCCGTTATTACCTACCATAGCTTGTGATAAAGGCATGAGCATCCCGTGGCTTCGGGCAACACAGGAAAGCCTAAACAGCATAGGCAAAATCCATCTCTTCAACGACCCCCTTCAGATCAAGAGCACTGACAAAAAGGATGTAAAATTTGAACTTTATGCTCTATATAGGGAAAAGAGGTTGGAGGAAGAACTGAAAAAACAAACTGTTAAGTCATATGTGGATAATGTAAACAATGACTTATCTCCACAACAAATTCCCTTATATCTAAGAATTCCATTGACTAATTGGGAAAGATCGCTATTATATCGCTTGAGAGCTGGGACTATAACACACTCACTTTGCTTTCCAATGGGCCATACCATAATGAACACTGGAAATATGTCATGCCCCTGTCCCTGTGATGGATTCAGTAGACAAAATGAATTGCATTTCTTTTTTAATTGTAAATATTATATGAAATACACCAAATGGTTTTTAGCCCCATATTTTAAAAAACACAGACCAGTCTCCCTGATCCAATCCTACTCCATGCTTCTACAACTAGAAAATGATGAATTGATTTTCCGTGTAAGTTCATTTCTGAAAGTTATCTTTTTTACACGTAAATCGATGGAATCTCCTTGAAATGTTATGCGCCGCACAGTTCCTAAATGCCTTTGCACTTTAGTAAATTGGATTATACTGTAGTAACTGGATTACACTGATTGTTTACATTTTCGCATGTACGCTCTTCTGCAGCTTTCAACTACCTGTGAGAGATACTGTAATCATTTTTTTAACGTTTTTAATTGTGTCACTTTTATGGATTTGCTGAAATCCGAATCAAGTATTTTTGAATTGAAATTGAATTGACAGAAAGGATTCAAATCCAAGAGAGGTGCCTCTTTGGATTCGGATAAATCAAGCATAATAAGGCTGCTGCTAGCCGTTAATCCACCCCCCAATGAGAGGCTCAGCAAGAGCAATTTCTTATGTTATGACATTTGTCACCTCTACAAGAGAAGAGTCTAGTGTGGAGATATTTACCACGTCCGTTTCGGGATGTTTGGTCTTCTTTTTGCCCATAATGCCTCTCGGATGCTTTCTCTTGAGGCCAAGATGTTAAGGACAGGGCCCAGCACAGCATCCTCCAGGCTCTGGCGGGTGTGGACAGTCCCGCCCTTGACCTGGGCTTCACCCAGGTGCGTCCCGCAGTGCGGGACACCGCTGATCAATTTAGGGTGCTTCGCGCCTCAGTGCAGTGTCACAGGCAAGGGTTCCTGGGGAGTGTGGTCTCCTCCCCAGCGTAGCATAACACATCAACTCCCTGGCAGTCAGGCAGGCAACACTAGGGACCCGCAAAGCGGGACGACTCTGATCAATTTATGGCTCTCCGGCGAATCAGTGCAGAGTCACAATCAAGAGTTGCTGGGGAGTGTGGTCTCCTACCCAGTGTAGCATAGCACTCCAACAGCCAAGCAGGCAGGCAGACAAGATGAGGGTCCTATGCTGCGGGACGCTTCTGATCAATTTATGGCCACGCACCGGCCATTTTAATTTTTGGGCTGCAAAACCTTGTAGCACAAATATAGCCCTATTGGAGCCGAACCATAAATAGGTTGGGCTCCTGCCCCCAGCCACCATTATAGGTTCAGGTGACCTGGTGCCTGGGGAGCTTAGGTGTCATTTGTTTTTTCTTCGTGGTTTTGCGTCCTGGTTGAGTTGGTGTCGTGGATATGGCGCAAGAAGACCACCATGTTTTAGAGGCCCTACAGCGCCTCAGTGAGGAGGGCCGGATGGACCTGGTGGTGGGAGAGGTGTCTGGACTGGCGCACCCCCGCAGCATGCGTCAGCTGGGGTGGCAGCGGCTGTGGCTGCCTGCACGTCCCCTAAGCGAGCCAGGGTGTCATCGGTGACTGAACGGGGCCGCCTTTGTGTCAAATAGGTGGCACCGGTGCATGTGAGACAGGCGGGAGGTAGAGGAGGGCCTGTGGGAGCGGGCGGGCTGGAGGGGACAGGAGATAAAGCAGAGGAAGGGCGGGGGGTGACCGGGGGCAGCTGCAGGGGCGAGCGGTGCTTTGGAGCTTGTAGAGCTATCTTCGGCCGCCCCTGCTGTGTCAAGGAAGCAGCGGGGCAGCTGAGCGGCGAAACAGCGCTTCCCGCCTCTCTCTATTGCCTCTGTGGGGCGGGCGGTGGCCTATGTCAGGCGAGCTGGGGGCCTGGGAGCATATGGGGATGAGCATTTCATAGACGTGGGCGGCAGGGAGGCGGGGGGTTGGGCCCTCGCCGGCGCTGCAGGCGCTGTTGTCAGAGGCATTTCCCGTGGAGGAGGGAGGTAGGGCGGTTATGTTGGCAGCATTCTCGGCAGAGTAGGAGTTGGGCAGAGGCCCCAGTCTGGGTCAGCCAGGTTTAGCGGCTCCCATTATCGCATGGGGGAGACATATTTGGTGGGGCAGGTGGCCAGCCCCCTCCTTTTCTCGCTGCAGGGCTTCGTGAGAAGCGTGAGGCTTTACGGGAGGGGAAGCTCGTTGGGGGAAGGAGAGTGGGCCCAGGTGGGGGGCTGGGGGAGCATGCACGGTGGCGCCTCTGTCAGGGCTGGCAAGGAGGTGGATTTTGGCCCTCAACCGAGTTCGGCGTGGCCTGTGGAGATGGGATAGTGCGGCACGGACACGGGGGATGGCCCGGATTCTGGGAGCAGTTTGGCGAGATAGGGAGGGGACCCGCAGTCGGAGTTGGAGCTTGCAGGAGGGGGCCTGAAGTGGGGGGGCCTTGATATTTTTCCTTCTTGGTCAGAGGCGGTCCGGAGCTTCGGGGGGAAGGGAATGTGATGGCGCATCCCCCTCAGGAGCGTGAGGCAGTTGGTGGGGGGCTTGGCAGTCCACATAGGGTAGAGGGGTCTGTGGGGGGTGGGTTCGTAGAGGGGGGTCGGGGAGGGCAGGCCTCTGGGCCTCGCATCAGCAGTAATGCAGGCAATGTTGAAGTGGAGTGGGGAGGAGGATGGGGGATTCCCGCCACATTGGTGAGTACGGGCATGTCAGGGCAGGGCGTGGGCGGGTGGGCCAGGGTGTGTTCGGCAGTTTTGCGAGGTGAGGGGTTTGTAGCCAGGAGTGTGGGGCCCCGCACACCAGTCCGTCCTTTTTTATTGCAGGTAGGGGAGCAACACAACATGGCAGACTCGGTAGGGCGGGGTGCGGCCCTTCTATGCTCAGGAGAAGGGAGGGTAGAGCCCTGCATGGCGCAGCCTGTACGCGCGGGGGATCCCATCGCGGCCCGCGCAGGAAGGTCCAGCACAACCTCGCTGGCCCCAACCACACGCCCCACGAGATGGGCAGCGATATCAGAAGAGATGGATTTTCAGAGGCTTCAACGAGTGGGGGAGTACCGGTGGGTACAGTCGGCTCCCCCGTACCGAGGACAGGAGGGGCCCATTGGGGCCAGCAAAGCACAAGTTGGCCTTAGTAAGGCCCCAGGGTGTGAATTTTGCTACGGAAAGGTGTCAGGTGGAGGAGCCTCTTGTGCTGGATTACGATGAGGACAGCCCAGAAGAAGGGGAAGTGAAGGATTCAGAGAGGGGGGGCCTCTGATGTTCTTCGTAGTATTTTGCAGGCAACGGCAGCTGGGGCCAAGAGAGAGCACGGCCCCTCGGCAAGGGCTCCTCGAATGGTGGACCAAGCTGGACAGGTGTCATGGCGGCCGGCGCCCGTTCAGGCCCCCTCCGTAGAGCCAGGTGAGAGGCTTCGACCACAGGCCAAACCAACTATGGTGTCTCTGGGGACGGGAAGTGAGGGGAGCGGGGGGGATAGAGGAGAGGCTGCATAAAGGGAAATATATCAGGGATACAGGGGTAGGAACGATAGACGGTGGGGTAGGGCAGGGCTGGAAGGTGGAGACTGGGACCAATACAGAGGCTGCTGGGGGGAACAAGGAGCCACTGGCCACTGCTGGGGATACTGGGAGGGGCAAGGAACCGGTGCTGAGTAAGGAGCGTAAGTGTTACATATATCCGGCTCGAGCGCAACTATTCATTCAAGGTGTGCTGAGGAACAACAAACCGGCTCCATCTTTGCTCCAAAACTACAATTCCCATGGGGCCTTGAGTGTCGCTGTGATGCGGATAGGACAGCCCATTTAACACGTGGGCAAACCCGGAAGGGTGTCTGAAATTCTCGCACTCTGATCCGTGGTTGCTGCTTTGCACTGTTTAGAAAGTACGCCCTGTGGGTTCGCCCTTCCATCGTTGAAGAGCGGCTGCTCGGCGAAGTGTAGAGACCCATATCCTTGGATAAGCTCGATTGGCATTGTCGGCCGTTGCGTGATTAGTCCTCCGTTGGTTGAGCTACCGGCTCGTAGCTCATTGCGGAGGACGGTGTGGTATCCAGCACTTGAACTGCATTTTCAGCCGTCACCTTGCACACTGTCCTCTGTTGGTGAGCTCTGGGATCCCAGCTCGTGCAGAGGACGGTTCAGGCGATTACTCGAATGGCATTGTCGGACGTTACTTTGCACAGTGTCCTCTGTTGGTGAGCTCCGGGACCGGAGTTCACGAAGAGGACGGTACAAACGCTTCCTTACTGTATTGTCTAAAATTGACTAAGGCATATTTGCTGAGTCTCAAGCAGAGTCCTCTGTTGGTAAGCATCCAGTCCGAGGCTCGTGCAGAGGACGGTACCCAGACAATTTTCGAGCGGCTCGTCGGCTGAGGAGCTTCTTAAGTGTCTATATTTCTGGAACCTGCATTCTATGCTATTATCCATGAAGGTATCGATTAGTCCCGAAGGGTGCAGTTAACTTGAACGGGGATAGCTATTTTGCTTATTTATATATCACCTTCATTTCATTTGTTGGTACTTTGTTATAAACAACCTGGGACCCGGAGATTCCACTCTTCTGGTTTTAGGATTTCAAACAGTTCTTTTGGTGTTTCGACAAGGGCGTTAATTGATATTACTAACCCTCAGGATATATAGGTGATAGCACTGTAGTGTACAAAGTATAAGTCTGTAGAAATGTTCAAAGTTATTTAATGTACAGTATACCTATTGCTGTTTGTATTACGCTGCAGAGAAGGCTCAACAGACCCGGCTGCTTATATTACACAAAGCCTTTGGTTTCTTTATTTTCGTGTATATAGAGAAAGAGTATATATTAGATGGCTTGATCTTGCAGATGTGTTGGGACAGGGTATGTGATTATTGTTCTTTGTTGTTTCAGATCTCCCTCCTTGCAGGTCCCTTCCCTTCCTTCCCTCACTTGATCCTTCTGCTGACCTGTGCCATCAAGGCTATCAGGCTTGGTTAGATCAAGAGGTGGACCCTTTCTGGCATCAAACCTTTCAACATAGGGGCCGCAGCGGCAGCGCCTATTGCAGTGGTGGTAGGGATGCCTATTTCTATTCCATTAGCCACCCCAGAACAATACTATGGGGATTCCGGTGCTGTACAGGTATTCTTGACTCAAGTCACGCTACACTTTTTGTGTAAGCCGAAGTCATTCCCCACTAACCAGGCGAGTGTAGCTTTTCTTATTTCTTATCTCGCAGGGGATGCAGCACAGTGGGCAGTACCCTTGGTAAACTGGGACGACCCTCTCTTACATGATTGGGAAGCTGTCCGAGAGGAATTTATAAAGGTGTTCCATAGGAGAGCAGACTCATACATGTCAGACAAGGAATTATTGGAGCTCCTTCAGGGAAGCAAGGACTTGCTGGCATACTTAAATACCTTTTGGTACCTTGTAGCTGAAACTAAATGGCCTGAGTCCAAGCAAGCAGTACTTTTCCATCAAGGATTAAGGGAAGATGTTAAAGACGTAATTGCCCAAATCGATCCACAGCCTGGTACATGTGAAGATCTGATTAATCTGGTACTGCGCCTTGATCACAGACTGGGTGAACGCAAAGGCGAACATAAAAGAAAGGAAAAATACTCACCGTCTTATGGACACTCAGGTCTGCTGAATCTCATCAAGTATAAAGGTCTGAGCCTATGGATATAGGAACCATAAGGGCTGTATTGACTTCTGCTGAGATGGATTCGCACCGCAAACAAGGACTCTGTTTGTATTGTGGCAGAAAGGGTAATTTTGTACGAGAATGTCCCGGTAAACCAAAGACAAATCGGTTTCGTGCTGGCAAGATGATCGGTACAAAAGGGGGTGGTGATGGACGGAGCATCTGAATCAATCAAACACTCACACCCAGTCAAAAGATCTGGGTTTAATCCATCACCGTTCTTTAGCCCACTCTGCCACCCCAGTTCAGACATGGCTATATGCAAATCAGTGTGACCCTGTGCCTCATGGGAACAGTCCAGCCCGAACTGCCAAGCCATGTCTTCCCTGGACCGGAAACAAGCTTCCGAGGACCGGTTTCTGGCATTCCAGCCGTCTTCAGCCCAGCTTGCTTGAATCCAGTGGCAAAGTGAGCAAGGGGATCACAGCAGCTGTAGACAAGGTCTCAGAAAACTAGAGGACTCTAAGAACAGCGAAGGAGTTTCTTGGAGTCATGCGTATATCCCTTCTCTGCTACACCAGGACCAAGCCGGACAACGCCACCATTACATTGAGGTCATGCTGCTGATACAAACCAAATGGATTACCATGGCTGCCATGGTGGATTCAGGGGCCACTGGCTTCTTTATGGATTGGGGTGAGGCTCAACGTATAGGAATTGATCCGATACCTAAGAGCACTCAAGAAGATGTTTACGCAGTTGATGGGAGGAAGCTGGTTACAGGGCCCACTGGATACCACACAGAAGACGTCCTAGTACAATATGGATCCACGCACCAAGAATCAGTCACTTTCAACATCATCCGTGCACCCCAATATGGGGTCATATCAGGGGTACCATGGCTGCAGAAACATAACCCTGAAATCAATAGGGTCACCAAGATGGTGTTGATGAACTCTCATTATTGCAAGGAACATTGCTATAGAACCACAGAAAACCCCACCATAGCATTAGCCGGTGGACTAAGGGTAGCCACTGCAGCAGAAAAGGTGGTACAGTTGCCCTCAGTATATCAGAACTATGAGGGGGTTTTGGATAACATCCAGGCAGAAGTAATTCCTCCCCACAGGCAATATGACTGCCAAATTGACCTCGTTCCAGGTGCTGTAGTTCCTAGTGGAAGGCTGTACGCCTTGAGGAAATCTGAGAATCTCCATCTAAGAGGCTATTTGGACAGATTACTCGAAATAGGCTTTATCCGCCCATCTAAGTCACCTGCCGTGTCACCGCTTTTTTTTATACCTAAAGCCAATGGTGAATTAAGGGCTAGTGTGGACTTTGGAGCCTTGAATGCTATAACAGCGAAGAACAGATACCCCTTGCCGCTTATCAATGTCTTACTCAAACAGCTAAAGAAGGCAAGGATATACACGAAGCTGGATCTAAAAGGGGCCTATCATTTGGTACGCATGAGCAGTGGTGATGAGTGGAAGACAGCTTTCAAGACCCAATAGGGTTTGTTTGAGTATTTGGTGATGCTGTTTGGGCTATGTAATGCCCCGGCGATATTTCAATACTTTCTAAATGATGTGCTCCGTGAGATCCTGGACCATTACCTTGTAGTGTACATAGATGACATTCTCATTTATTCCGAAACAGAAGAGGCTCACATACAACATGTAACAGCTGTACTACACATTTTACAGGAAAACCATTTGTTCGGCAAATTGAGCAAATGTGACTTTCATGTGACCACAGTTGAATTCCTAGGAGTCATGCTAAGCCCATCCGGCCAGGAGATGGCCAAACAAAAGATTATAGCTGTCAAGGATTGGCCTCCTCCTAAGAACGTCTGGGATGTGCAATGCTTTATTGGCTTTGCCAATTTTTACAGGCGATTCATTGACCAATTCTCTAAACTTGTGGCTCCCATCACTCAACTATTGAGGAAATCCCAGAAATTTGAATGGACTCCTGAAGCCCATGAGGCCTTTCTTGCCTTCAAAGTAGCTTTTTTGACCGCTCCGATCTTGTCTCACCCGGATCCGGAGAGACCCTACATCGTGAAAGACGATGCATCGGAAGTGGCCTTGGGGGCCAACCTGTCCCAGCGACATTCCTCCACTGGGCAGCTGCATCCGGTGGCTTTTATGTCCAGAAAACTTAACAAAGCTGAAAGAAACTACCATATAGCTGAAAAAGAGCTTTTAGCTATAAAGGAAGCATTAACGGAGTGGAGGCATTTCTTGATGGTAGCCAGACATGTGGTCACAGTGTATACCGACCACAGGAATCTTCCATTTAGGACTGCAGCTAGACATGTCACGCCATGGCAGCTTTTCTTTTCTGGGTTCCATTTTCTCATTGCCTACAGACCAGGGGCAGACAACAAAAAGGCTGATGCTCTCACCCGCCAGTCATCTACCAAGGACCCGGTTCTCTCACCAGCTAACGCCATTATCAACCCGGCCAAGGTTTTGGTTGTGATCCAACCAGAAGCCTTTCTCCAGGGTGTTCAGAGGGGAGTACGATTGTTTGCATGGAGGACCTGGTTACAGAGCCACAAAGAATGGCAAGTGCAGGATGGCTTTCCGATGAATAATCGCCGTTTGTTGGTGCCTACATCTCAACTCAGGAAACAGGTATTCCATTGGTGCCATGAGTCTCCCAGTGCTGGCCATTTTGCAGTAAAAAAAACAGCTGACTTAATCAACAGACAATTCTGATGCCCTTCCCTCCGGAAGGATGTGAAGGAGTGGGTTTCTGCTTATGTTAAATGTGCCACTATGAAATTTGACCATCGTAAGCCACAGGGGTTGTTACACCCTCTCCTACCCCTTCCAGGCCTTGGGAGAACATCTCTTTGATCTTCATCGTCTGTCTGCCGTTGAATGAAGGACATACTACGATCCTTGTGGTCATAGACTATCTTACTAAGATGGGACATTTTATAGCCTGTAAATAAGTGCCTACAGCAGGTCAACTGGCACGATTGCTGATGTCCCATGTGGTACGGTTGCATGGGTTACACCGCATCATTGTGTCCGATTGTGGTTCACAGTTCACAGCCCAGTTCTGGATGATGTGGTGTTTTTCATTGCATGTAACATCGACCTTGTCTACCAGTTTTCACCCTCAGATGGATGGCCAGACCGAACGTCTGAACCAGACGTTGAAACAGTATCTAAGATGCTACGCGGACAACAGTAAGGAGGAATGGGTGGATTATCTGTGGCTAGCGGGCATTGCCTATAACAATGCTACTAATGGCTCCACAAGGGCGTCTCCATTCTATTGTAATTAGGACCACCATCCCTGGTTTCTCCCTTTTCTCTACCCCATCCAGGGCACGAACATACCCGAAGTGGTCAATAGGGTGACGCATATCAAAGACACTCTAGTGAAGACGCAGGAAAACCTGAAGGCGGCCAAGTTGCCTACAAAACTTCAGCGGACAGACATAGGCGTCCAGGGCCTTTGTACCAAGTAGGGGATTCAGTCTGGTTGTCTACTAGGAGCGTACGCTTCAGAAAGCATAGTGTGTTCAATCTGGACCATACCCAATTGAGAAATGCATCAGTCCAGTCAACATGCGACTCAAACAGCCTTCGCATTTACGTATACATCCTGTGTTCCACATTTCTTTGCTGAAACCTTCTGTTTCCTCTGTACGGAAATCGCCCCACCTCTCTTGATCAATGAGGAGTTGGAATACAAAGTGAGTGGCATACAGGACCCGAGATGGCGTGGTTGTAACCTGTGGTATTTGGTGGCCTGGAAGGGGTATGGCCCGGAGGAGAATTCCTGGGAACTTGCTTCTGGAGTGTATGCGCCTAAGTTGGTTTCCTCTTTCCACAAAAAACACCCTTTGAAAGCAGTCCCTTTGTTGCACTCTCGTTGAGGGGGGATGCACTGTTACATATATCCGGCTCGAGCGCAACTCCTCATGCAAGGGGTGCCGAAGAACAACAAACCGGCTCCATCTTTGCTCCAAAACTGCAATCCCCAAGGGGTCTCGAGTGTCGCTGTGATGTGGATAGAACAGCCCATTTAACACGTGGGCAAACCCGGAAGGGTGTCGGAAATTCTCGCACTCTGATCCGTGGTTGCTGCCTTGCACTCTTTAGTAAGTATGTCCCGTGGGTTCTCCCTTCCATCGTTGAAGAGCGGCTGCTCTGCGAAGTGGAGACCCATATCCTTGGGAAGCTTGATCGGTATTGTCGGCCGTTGCGTGATTAGTCCTCCGTTGGTTGAGCTACCGGCTCGGAGCTCATTGCGGAGGACGGCTTGGTATCCAGCACTCGAACTGCATTTTTGGCTGTCGCCTTGCACAGTGTCCTCTGTTGGTGAGCCCTGGGATCTGAGCTCATGCAGAGGACAGTTCAGGCGATGACTCAAACGGCATTGTCTGCCATTACTTTGCAAAGTGTCCACTGTTTGTGAGCTCCGGGACCGGAGTTCGTGCATAGGACGGTACAGATGCTTCCTTACTGTATTGTCTAAAATTTACTAAGGTATATTTGCTGAGCCTCAAACAGAGTCCTCTGTTGGTGAGCATCCAGTCCGGAGCTCGTGCAGAGGACGGCACCCCAACATTTTTCGATCGGCTCGTTGGCGGAGGAGCTTCTTAAGTGTCTAAGTGTCTATACTTCTGGAACCCGCATTCTACGCTATTATCCATGAAGGTACCAATTAGTCCCAAAGGGTTCTTTTAATCAGAGCAGGGATAACTATTTTGCTTATTTATATATCACCTTCATTTCATTTGTTGTTACTTTGTTATAAACAACCTGGGACCCGGAGAATCCACTCTTCTGGTTTTAAGATTTTGAACAGTTCTTTTGGTGTTTCGACAAGGGGGTTCATTGACATTACTAACCCTGGAGGATAGGTAGGTGATAGCACTATGGTTTACAAAGTATAAGTCTGTAGAAATGTTCAAAGTTATTTAATGCACAGTATATCTATTGCTGTTTGTATTACGCTGCAGATATATCCTCCATATCTCGCTATCAACCAGAAGGCTCAACAGACCTTACACAAAGCTTTTGTTTTCTTTATTTTCAGGTATATAGAGAAAGAGTATATAATAGATGGCTTGATCTTGCAGATCTGTTGGGACAGGTTATGTGATTATTGTTCTTTATGTCCAGATCTCCCTCCTTGCAGTTCCCTTCCCTTCCTTCCCTCACTTAATCCTCCTGCTGACCTGTGCCATCAAGGCTATGAGGCTTGGTTAGATCAAGAGGTGGACCCTTTCTGGAATCAAACCGATCCTGAGGACTAACAAAGTAACATTAATATTAAGAAACTGCCGTATATGGGGGTGACAAAGCCATTGGGTGCGCATTTAATGCTGGCCACAAAGGAACGTATATGTAAAGGCAAATACGTAGAGCTGCTGAAACTGCTGCACCGGGAGGTGAGGTCTAAAGAAGGCTCTAAAGAGGAGGAGTATGGGTTGGCCAAACAGCCTAAGGTGCCGGAGGCTATTCAGAATTGGACGGCAGCGTTTTTAATTTACGCCAGTGTGTACTGTGAAAAGTTCCCTGAGCGCTGTGGGGCATTGTTTAAGCACATGGACGTCATTAGGAAGGCGCAGCTCACAGGGTCACAATATGATGAGGAGTTTCGGGCCCGTATGGTTTGGGACCCAGAGGCAAAGTGGGGGGAACTGGATACGGATTTGTGGCAACACACTATGGGGTCTGCCACGGGCGGCAAGTCGGTTTTCACGGCTAGCGGCTTGACACTGGTGGACCGGCCCTTTCAGGGAAAGCCCATCAGGGGAGGGGTGGGTGGCGCCGCGACAACACAGACAGGGACAGGAGCATGCTGGGATTTTAATAAAGGCCTATACACAAGGGAATACTGTAAGTTCCGCCATGAGTGTTCTAAATGTGGGAAGCGACACCCCCTCGTTAATTGTTGGGGTGTCAGGCCACAAGGAAATAAGCAATGGCAGCAGGGAAGCGGCAATAACACTAACTCGACTCAGCAATTCCAGAGTAACAGGGGATGCAAGGGACCACAGGGGGCTGGGCCCAAAGGCTCCTACGCCGGTTAGACTGGTGAAGGTGGTGGAAGGTTTGCAGAAATACGAGGATTTGGGGGCCAAGCAGGTACTGATTGACGGGTTCCGGTGGGGGTTTCACCTGGGGTACCGGGGGCCGAGACGGAGGAGGTGGGCAGACAATTTGAAATCAGCAGTGAATCATAAGGTGGTGGTGCAAGAAAAGCTGGATAAGGAGGTGTGTGAAGGGAGGATAGCAGGCCCTTTCACGGATTGGGTAACGGAGAGCCTGATCATATCTCCGATCGGGGCGGTGCCTAAAAAGGAGGAGGGACAATACAGGTTGATACAGCACCTGTCATGGCCTGAGGGGTTGTCAGCTAAGGATTTTATTGATGAGGAGGCTTCAGTCTCATATTCCTCAGTCCAAGTGGCCATGTCACAGGTAGTGACCACGGGCGCGACTGCAGAGATGGCAAAGTGTGACATAAAATTGGCTTTTCGGTTGCTGCCAGTTCATCCAGATGATTGAGAACTTCTGGGTCTCCATTTTGAGGGTAAATGGTACATGTATAAAGCTTTGCCGATGGGTTGTTCAATGTCATGTGTTTTATTCTAATGCTTTAGCACGTTTTTGCAGTGGCACTTCAGGGAGCGTACGGGTCACGCATTAGTGACGCATTATCTGGATGATTTCTTTTTTGTTGGTTCACAAGGCTCTACGGAGTGCCAGGTAGCCCTGGACACATTCCATGAGCTCATGAGTAACATGGGGGTGCCGCTGGCTCCTGAGAAGACAATGGGCCCTTGCACAGCTATGGCCTTCCATGGGATTGAGATTAACTCCGTGGCAATGCGGGCTTGCTTGCAGGAGGACAAGAAATTGAAGATGATGCAATTGTTAGACAGGATGTTGACTAAACAGAAAGTGACAGTGAAGGACATTCATGTGCTTCTGCGTCATCTTACCTTCACTTGCAGGGTGGTCAGAGCTGGGAGGACATTTTGCAGGTGGTTGGGGCGGGCGTTGGCATGGAGGCAGCTGTCTCACCATCATGTTCGCTTGTCAGCAGGAGATAAGGAGGACTTGCGCATGTGGGGGTTATTTTGCAGTCTTTCAATAGAGTGCCTTTGGTGCGGGGGAGGACGTACAGTGGGATGTGCAAATCTTTTTAGACGCAGCAGGCGGCAAAGGTTTTGGTGTGTATTGGCAGGGCAGGTGGTGCGCGGAGCAGTGGCCGCAGCAGTGGAAGGATGGTGGGAGGAGCATAGCGTTCCTGGAGCTTTTTCCGTTATTGGTAGCTCTGACGCTGCGGGGCGAGCAGCTGGTGCACAAGAAAGTATTGTTTTGGGTGGACAATATGGCAGTGGTGGAGGTCATTAACAGACAGTTGTTGCGGGTTTTTGTATTGGGTTGTCTCAGACACAACATTGCTTGCATCTGCCCTGGCGAACTTGACCCAGGAACAGTCTGCTATGAGACTTGTTGTTCTTCAAAATCGTCTCGTTCTAGACGTCATCTTGGCGGATAGGGGCGGAGCTTGTAGCGTGATCCGATCTAGTTGTTGCATTTTCATCCCAAATAACGCGCCATCTGTGTATGCAGCGATAACAAGGCTCCACAAGATTGCTCATGGCATACATCAAGACCCAGGCACATGGACTTGGTCCAGTTGGCTCTGGGGTGTGATATCTGCTTGGGGATGGAAAGTGTTGTCCTTCCTAGGAATGATCCTACTTATGATATTTGGTTGCTGTCTCTGTCTGCAGTGTGGCCCGGCCATTTGCGGCCTGTGTGCAACTGCATGTGTTCCACATCCAAGAATACAAAGGGTTAAGGACGAACAAATGATGCTGTATGATCAACTATACGGTCTCATGAATATAGATGTATCCTGAAGGGTTAAGTAGGGGACAAGGAGGGAATGAGGAAAATGAAATTTTGCCTGACCAAGATGCCCCCTACGTGTACCCTATGTTACATGTATGTGTATGTCACCCATGCATATTCCTCTTAGTGGCTTGAGTCACAAGGCCTCTGCAATCACGTCCTGCATTAAGGTGCCTGTCATCAAGTTTCCCAAACGTTAAGCTAACATGAAGGCCCATGTATTTGCATTGTGCACTTTTAAATAAATATCGTAATGAACCCTTTTTGTGGTTCAGTCTGAGCCACTTTCTGAATCAGGGTTTTCATGACTCTTGACACACTGAAAGCTGCAGTTACGTATCTCTGACCTCGCATACTTCTAGCTCAGCTGAGCAAGGGTTGCCAAGACAGTATATTTTGCTTAACAGTTATCTGCATGCCCGGTGAAAAAGGTAAACAGAACCCGTCTGCTGAGATAGGGCCCAGCTTTTCTGTCTCTGTTAAATGAAATTACAGTGCTTGCATCCATAGAAAGCTCACAGCCCCCACGCAATGAACGAAAAAATATATGCTTTTTCTGATTCTAGTGATGAGCAACCTTTGCTTCAGATAAAACATCCCCTGACTTAAGATATCAGTTAGTACCAGACGTGCAGGGTCGCCTTGACACTAAAGTTCTCTCTACTAGACTGAAAGTCAGCTCTCCTCCCAGTTACACGTCAATTGCATGTCATGCTCAAATTGCTTGCACAAGTAGGGCAAAGTTCCAGCCTGCCATGTAACTCCTCCTCTATGTAGCCACCCACCTATCACCCACCTGTGACTCATCAAGTGTACACCCTCATGCACGCCCACGTGCTCTTATCTCTTTCTTTCTTGCACTGCCTGGAGCGTTCCTCCCTATGTACAAGAAAAAATGTATATATGTGTTGTTCTTTTTAAATAATGTTAGAAGACCCTTCCTGAACCTCAGTGGTGATGGAACAGATTCTCCCTTAACTCGAGTTGTTGGAATAAAGCCCTTTTAACTTGGACACCACGGACTCTCTGCCTCTCATTTGATACATGCTAATTGTTAATGCCTAGAAATTATGCCAGGGTAATATTTAATTTACCACATTATTACCATATGATTGTTCACTCCGAATTCACTAGAGGGTCCCGCGGTACGGGGATCCTAATGCACCGATCTTCTAGATATATAGTCCAGTCCACAAAGGTAGACACACAGGGACGCTTTGCGGCGACACATGGACAGTGGGAAGGGAGGCCACTGAATGTGGTCTCGGTGTATATTCCGCCGGCACTGCACGCAGTCGCTCTCCCGGAACTGGGGAAATTCTTGCTGGAACTCCCAGAGGGAGATCTCATCTTAGGAGGGGACTTTAATGCGGTGGTACACAACACACAAGACAGATTTCCGGCACGGGCGCAGACTTTCGGGCCTTCCCGGCTGAATGGCTTTCTAGAAGCACAGGGTTTGGTGGACATCTGGAGGCGGTTACACCTGGACGACCAACAATACACATACCACTTGGCGGTCCATGACAGTCTGTCACGGATTGACTACTTCCTAACACTGGGAGATGGACCCCACACTATCGATGATGTACAAATTAGGCCCAGGGGTATCACAGATCATTCCCCGTTGACATTGGTTCTCTCCAGCCCGGTGCGGACCCGAAAGCGCATCTACCCGATATACCCGGGATACCTTAAAGTGCCACTAGTGGCTAAAACTCTGAAAAAAGCGACAAGGTGCTACCTCGCCGAGAACGTCGGCTCAGTTTCATCCCCCTCTGTCTTGTGGGAAGCCTACAAGACGGTACTTCGAGGGCAAGCCATATCCACCATCACAAGGTACAAGCACACCCAGAAGCAGGAACTAATAGATTTAGAGGACAAACTCGCCAGGGCTAACAAAGACCATATGGCCGATCCGTCGAGGGACACGCTGCACACGCTCCGGTTGTGTCAGCAGCGTCATACCGATCTTGTACGCCGTAAAGTAGTGGAGAATATAGCGGCCACAGCGCACAGGATATACGATGTCGGGGATAAAGCTAGTAAGCTCCTAGCCTGGCTAGCAAAAAAGCAGGGAGGACAGAGAAATATACTACAGCTGAGGGACCCTGCGGGTATACTACAGACCCGTCCATCACTGATAGTAGGGCTATTGGCAGACCATTTCCAAGGGGTGTATTCCTCTGAATTGGACGTTACGCAGGAGATGGCAGAGACGGCTCTCGTGGGGGTACCCACCCGCACCCTGTCACAAGACAAAGTGGAAGAGCTGGAAACTGACCTAACCGCTGAGGAGCTACAGACGGCTATCGCAGCACTACACTCGGGGAAAGCTCTGGGCCCCAACGGAATACCGATTGAGTGGTACAAAACCATGTCAGAGACGCTTAGTACACCCCTACTCAATATGTTTCCTGAAAGTCTGGAACAAGGACAATTGCCGCCTGACCAATGTGTGGCTACCATAGTGGCGATCCCGAAACCCGGCAAACTGCCGGAGGACTGCGGCTCGTACCGCCCAATTTCCCTCCTTAACGCTGAAAGCAAAATCTTGGCGAAACTGCTGGCCAATAGATTGCTGCCTCATCTAGCACACCTAATACATCCAGATCAGTCAGGGTTTATGCCGCACAGGAGTACGGCGATGAATCTCAGACGATTCCATGGTGTGATGGCGCGAGCTCCGTTATTGACTGAACCGGCGGCGATCCTCTCGCTTGACGCCAAAATGGCATTTGATTTGGTAGAATGGCGCTACCTCTTCGCGGTCCTCGATCATATGGGTTTCGGCCCAAAATTCATTGCGTGGATTAAATTATTGTATAGTAACCCAGTGGCGCGAGTAGCGGCGAACGGCCACATCTCAAGAGAAATACCGCTCGCAAGGGGTACGAGACAAGGCTGCCCGCTCTCGCCGCTACTGTTCGCCTTGGTACTGGAGCCGTTAGCCACTATCATTAGATCCACCCGGCTACTACGGGGCATAGACTGGGGAGACAGTTGGGAGGACAGAGTGTCGCTATATGCCGATGATATGTTAATATACCTAACGGACCTGGCAGTGGGAATTCCAGTGTTACTGGCGCTGTGTGAGAGACACGGAGTAGCCTCAGGTTATAAAATTAACTGGTCGAAATCGGTGCTTTACGTGCTGCATGGAACGCCACCTAACTTGGGAGAGGGCTGCCCACTACTATTGGAGACAGCATCCTTCCGGTACTTGGGGATCCAGATCACGCGAAACCACGCGGCATTTCAGGACCTGAATCTCAGGCCACTGCTCGACAGATTGAAATCAGATGTAAAACACTGGAAGACCCTCCCATTAACGTTATTGGGCAGAGCGGCGCTATTCAAGATGCTGGCGCTGCCCCGTTTCCTGTATGTCTTAGAGAACACGCCGGCGATGGTCCCATCGTCGTTCTTCAGACAGGGGTCGGGTCAACTGTCGGGCCTACTATGGGGGAACCGGCCAGCTAGGGTCGCACAGGTGAAACTGGTCAGGGACTGGTACAGTGGGGGGATAGCACTCCCCAACTTGGAATTGTACTACTGGGCGGCTCACCTCAAGGTGATCAACCAATGGATGCATGCACCACAGGATGACCCGGCGTTTTTAGCGGACAGGAGGCAGCTGGGTACTAACACCCTTCTGGCCCCGCTCTACAACAAGGGACTGACGACAACACTGATTGGCCCGACTAGACACACAGCGTCGCTATGGCATAAGGCGCAGGTACGGCTGAAGTGGGAGGGTGTGATTACACAGCTTACACCCTTGTGGGACTCCAAGGCCCTGGGTAACCTAAGACACAGTAAGGGGTTTACCCAATGGGATAATATCGGGATATCCACAGTAGGTGATATGTGGACGAAGGATTGGGTGATTCCATTTGAGACCCTGAGGGAGCAGTATGATCTGGGCATAAATGAAACATACCGTTACATACAGATTAGGCATGCATTAAGGAAGGCAATTGCACCGGGCACTAGGGTCCCGGAATCGGCTCCGCTTGAGGACCGCCTACTCACAGACTATATGGAAACCAGCGCCACTTCCCTCACCTACCGCAAACTGATAAACAATCTACCCGACCCGTTGCAGAAACTGAAAGAGAAATGGGAGGATGAGCTGGGAGAGATGGATGAGACAAACTGGAATGCAGCAATGGCGTCACCTAGAGAGGCTGGTATCTCAGCGAGATTTCGGCTAGTACAATTTAAAATATTACACCGAGTATACTACACACGCACCACCCTACATAAAATACAGAGGGTAGATCACCCTTATTGCTTGAGGAACTGCGGAGAAGAAGGTACACTGTTTCATACCCTGTGGTCCTGTCCCAGCATGGTGGACTACTGGCGGCGTGTAACACGCACTGTGGCCCAGCCTCTACGAATCCCCATCACACCTGACCCTAGAGTGTGTTTATTGAATGTGTGGGGCCCGACCAACCTGACGTCGCATGGACGGCAATGGGTGGTTATTGGAATGATGTTGGCAAAGCGAGATATAGCGCAAAAATGGGGGGCATCGGAAACACCAACCATAGCGCAGTGGTGCAGAAACATGGATTTGCTCATGTTGACAGAGAGGGCGGTGTATCAGCAGAGAGCCAACCCACGTAAATGGAATAAAATATGGTCACCTTGGAACACATCTAGATGGGATCTGTGTGAGCCACTGCCCGAAGAAGAGGATTTAGACAGTTTGGGGGAGGAAGAGGACATAGAGGAGGGGTGTTAGAGGAGACAGGGAGGTGCAGAGACAGGGTAGGCTCCAGAATTCCCATACTCTCCCGGCATGGACAAGTGCTATGCGAACTGTGGCATCCAGGACTTTACTCGCTATACTACTGTGATTAAACATAACAATATCTATATTGCATAGTGCGGAAATTCCAATCTACGACCCTAAAAGTTGAAAGTTGCATATAAATTTGAAACTGTTGCACTAGCGGTTGGATGTGGCTGAATGTTGACGCTACACTGCCGAATGGTTGATCATGCTATTATGTCTGTCTTGCTGCAACAATAAAAACAATAAAAAAAAAAAACCAATATAAATAAGAAACAT